>NW_026998621.1:0-575963 GCF_035044405.1 Drosophila montana | reverse complement strand
TGATGATTTTTTGGAATCTTTCGGCCAAATAATGTCCGATTTGGGAATTTTATACCATTTTGGACTCGTAAGGATCAGTACTATCCATTGGCATAAAAACAATGTAAATGTAAATTTTGACCCAATTCGGCAAAATGGCAAGGGGTTACCTCACGTATTACTCCTTTTATTACGTTTTATTACTCGCAAAATCGAACATAAATCGGGTAAATATAGTCCGATTTTAAATTGTTATATCTTTTTAAATTCGTACGGCGACAGCTTTAAATTTTATTCTAGAAGCTACATGTCAAGTTTGGTGATTCTAGCACTTATAACTTGCGAGATATGCTCAAAATGCAGGATTTCGATATCGAATTTTATCGGTTACTTGAAAACGGAGCCACTTATCGGACGAATGGGCAGACGGCTAGATCGACTTGGCTATTGATGCTGATCAAGAACATACATATATACTATATGAGT
Organism: Drosophila montana; assembly: GCF_035044405.1. Lineage (NCBI taxonomy): Eukaryota > Metazoa > Arthropoda > Insecta > Diptera > Drosophilidae > Drosophila > Drosophila montana. The sequence goes on along the minus strand of NW_026998621.1, from coordinate 575,498 downwards.
TTGGAGATGCTTCCTTCTACCTGTTACATACATTTACACAAATACACAATACCCCTTTTTTTAATGGGTTCAGGGTAGAATGAGGAGACGCAGAGAAAAAATATTATACAAAGAGACAAGAGGACACTCTTGTTTCCTGACTGAGAGAGCGAGAGAGAGCGTGAGACATACAGAGATGTCGAGAAAAGAGAGAGAGAGAGAGAGACGTGAACAGAGAGGCAGGCCATTAGCATGGAATCAGAGGAATCGGTAAAGTTATTAGTTGATACTCCGATTCCGTCTTGCCACCAGAATATTTCGATCTCCATATTTATCTCTCATTGATTCTCTATCATATCTGGCTTTCTCACTTGTTCTCTGCATATTGTGAAAAGTGTTAGTGTGAGAGAGAGAGCAGATCGTTAAATGTGATTATAGAGAAAGAGAGAGAGAGAGAGAGAGAGAGAGAGAGAAAGACAACAACAACGACTATTAATATAAATATATCGACCGTATACTTCAGTACATTCTAACATGATTAATCACCAAGCAATGTGTATCATTTAATAAATTGTTCAGTTAGTCAGCGGGTAGAAAAAAACCCGCTTTGCTTCAACCTTCAATCACTTCTTCTTCTTCTGCAATATAACCCGCACTCAACATGCATTTTAGCGCCTGTCTCAAGTTCGAATGGAAATGAACGCGTCGTGTTTTTTTTATTGCCCACTCTTTCGAATGGGAACGTGATAATCATTGCTAAACCCAAAACCCTATGTCACCTAATCAGATACATACGCATTGCATATGCTTATACACCTATATAGTTATCGGCGAACATCGATGAATGAATAAACCGCATAGTGTGGTTGCCAAACCAGATCGGTAGCTTCGATTTCATGGACCAGTCACCATCCACGTGTCTGCGACTGAGTCTCAATTGGAATCTGCGTCTGCGTCTGCGTCTGCTCATGCCGGAACATTAAAGCCCAAAAATGTATGACGATTACTTCGGCTAATGCCGGTTTTCAACACAGGTGGGCAGCGCACATTTTTGCTGGTGGGTCGACTGAGAGCAGTTCCCAAAGTTGTCCAGCAGTTGCATTTCTTGAGTGCGCTACCATTAGATACCCTGCACACACTAGAAGCCTAAATAAGAGAAACATAATACTATTTTGATAGAAAATTTTAAATGTAAATAAATCATTTATAACATATATTAATATAAAAATAAAAAAATTTGCAGTTCAACTTTATTTATATCTCTCTCCCTCTGTCTATATCTATATTTATTTATAAACACTTATAAAGTAAATATAGTTATGCTTGAAAATATAGTTTTTTTTCGAACAGCGTATTTTATGGACGAAAACGTTTCCAAAAATGTAATGAATATGGGTGCACATGAGTAAACTTATCATATGCGTAGCTCTGAGTATTACTCAAAAAGTACGCATTCTCTATAGTTCCGTTTGCAAATCTCTTATGCGTATTCCAACAGCAGAGAAACTTTCTTTTAAACTTTATAGAGGAGCACTCTCAACCATCGTAAATTTATCTGCTCATCTTGAAATGAATCATAATTGATTCATGTCAGCTATATTAATTCATGGGCTGCTTTCAGAATAGTTATATTAAATTCTACGGAATTATAGATAAACGTTAAAAATTTCTTAAGTCGGAGAGCTAAACAAGTTAGTTGGCGGCGATTGGCTTCACAGCTGTAGAGCTAGTTCGAATAATACTCTTAAGTGGTTCAGACTGGTTGCCACTCCTCTAAGACATATATATTTACATTTTCTGTTGACTTCTCTCAGCTGTTGGGCAATGCAGCGTATTTGAGCAGCCACTTTGGCCGATTCTCTCGGCAATATTATGCCATTTATATTTATTTACAAAGACCAATGCAAATGCAACACCGAACCCATTTGTGGATAAACCACAAATGCTATACGAATACATATATAGTATATACATACAGACATTTTTTGTATTATTTACGCAAACTGTAAAACAAACACAAAACGAAATTGATTATTGTAATTCATGTTTTATTTATAATTTATAAAATCGTTTCTTTAGCCACACATTAATTTGCACAACATTTTTTTTGTATTGTTTCCATCTTCTTTCTTTTCGTTTATCACAATATATTTTATGATTTAGCTCGTTTAGAATTTGGAAAATCCACCGCAATACTTTTGTTGTGCTCGAAAATGTATTTAAATATTTTTGTGATTTAGTATGGCAAGTTGACCTTCACAAGGTAATTTTTGGTAATTTGCGTGTGGTGCGCCTTTAGGAGCGGTTCGTGCGCACCACCGATGAGTAACCATAAAGCACCTCGACGCCATCCGAGTTGAAGATGCGTTCGATGCGTGGCGCACGTGTTGCCTGAGCTATCGGCTCGGTGGATGGATTCGGAATTTCTTCTGTGGTGGTGCTGCTGGTGATGAGGCTGCTCAGGGTGGTGCCGCTGCTGGTGGTGCTGCTTGTGGTGCTGCTTGTGGTGCTGCTTGTGGTGCTGCTGGTGGTGCTGCTTGTGGAGGTGCTGCTCGTGGTCGGGATGCTGGTAGTCGGTATGTTGGTGGTGCTACTGGTGGTGCTGCTTGTGGAGGTGCTGCTTGTGGTCGGGATGCTGGTGGTCGGGATACTGGTGGTGCTGCTTGTGGTGCTGCTGGTGGTCGGGATGCTGGTAGACGGCATGTTGGTGGTGCTGCTGGTGGTGCTGCTTGTGGAGGTGCTGCTTGTGGTCGGGATGCTGGTGGTGCTGCTGCTTGTGGAGGTGCTGGTCGTGGTCGGGATGCTGGTGGTGCTGCTAGTGGTGCTGCTTGTGGAGGTGCTGCTTGTGGAGGTGCTGCTTGTGGTCGGGATACTGGTGGTCGGGATGCTGGTGCTGCTTGTGGTCGTGCTGCTGGTAGTCGGGATGCTGGTGGTGGTGGGGCTGCTGTTGGTGGTACTTGTAGTGATGCTGCTGCTGATGGTTGGCAACGCTGTTGTGGTTTCCGGTGCTTCCGTCGTTGTCCTCATGATAATGACTGTCAGCATGGACTGCTCTTTGGGCGGTGCAATTGTAGTTTCAGCCACTGATTCAGTGGTGACGATGGTGTTGCTCTCCGTCGCGACATTGGCTGTAGTGAGCTCTGCCTGTGGCTCTGCGGTGGTGTTTAGATCTACTTCTGGCTGCATTTGAACATTTTGAGTAACAATATTCGAATTCATACCACTGAGTAGATTCTCGTTGGTGTGGTCTTTAACCTCCTTAGCGACTGTCTCCAGCTGTGGCTCATCTTCTGGTGCCTGCTGGGTCGTTGTCATAAAATTGAGCGTATCTGCCTCTGGGGTGGATTCCATTAGCTCTGCTGGGTTTTCCATCCATGTAGTTTGTTCCGGACGCATCATGTCAGGGCCCGCTGACATGGCCTCGAATGGAAGGGGTCCACTGGTATTGAGATCCACTTGTATAAATGGTAGACTGGTGATCTCCTCGACATCGTCTGATGCGGCTTCGTCGGCTAGCATGGCAGTCTTTTCTGTAGTTAAAAAGAGGGCTAGATCCGGCAATAAAGCAGCCGTTTGTATGAAGGATTCCTGCCTTTCTTCTTCCATAAGCAGATCATCCGTGCTCTGTGCAGTGTTCATGTTTTTGACTATGGCACTGTTGCTTAATTCGCTGCGGCTAACAAGCTGCTCAGTTGTATTTTCTTCTGTTGTATTCTCTGTTAATGTTGTTTGTTTTTCTGTTGTTTTAGCAAATGTCGTGTTATGTGCTATTAATTTCTCCGACAAATTGGGATCTTCGTCTGTTGTCGTTGCATTAGTCGTAGAGTTTTGCTCCCGCTCGGCCCGCTCCCGTGCCAGCTGCTGCAGCACAGAATCCGGCAATGGCTCCTCCGTGGTGGTATGCCCGTAGTCCGACAGTTGTGTGAACGCCTGCAAGCCGTCCTCAGTTGTCAGTATGATATCCGAGTCTACGGCAAGGGTAAGCGTGTAAGCCTCGATGGCGCCTGCATATGTTGTCTCTTCCTCTGCAAGCGTATCCGGGGCAAGAGTTGTCCTGGCCGATCGGGCGAATGTTTGCGGCGCCGACAACGCCAGCAACAACAGCAGCAACAGCAGCTGCGGCGTCGCTGCCACCGCGTTCATTGGCATGCGCGGCATTTTGGCTTGGAATGCGAGGGCAGTGTTGACAATGAATTTCTGGTCTTGCCAGCAACAACAACAACAACAAAAGTAGCAACAAAAACGCGAGAAATAAAAATAAAAGACCGCCAAACAAGTCGCACGTTCACTTTGCCCCCGTTGGCCTTTTGCTCGTCTAGAGAAACTTGCTCCTGTTCCCAGCTTCGGTTCGCTCTCAACTGGTTAAATCTGATTAACTGGTTAACTGATTGTCGGCGGTCGGTTCCGCTCTGTGCCGCGATGTTGTGACTAGTTATGTTTACGGCGAGGAACTAAACCGTTTGCAGCTTCAGCTCGCGCTTATAAATCGCCAAAACCGCGCACACTTTAAAGCAGCCAGTGTACCGAGCACGGCCACCAGCTTCGGGTCGGGCCTGGCTCTGTTTTCTGGCAACTCAGCTGTGTCTGCGCTGCCAACTGTTTTCTTTGCACTGGGCCTGCAAATGAACTTGAAGAATTTACAATCTTATTTTTTGTTTATAGTTATTATACGTTGTTGTAGCTTGGTATTTTTTTTTTTTTTTTTTTGCACACTTGGCCCAGATTTTTGGCTGGACAAAATCATCTTTTAGTTACGCTTCCTGGTCAGTCAATTTCACTTTCAACGCACTCACTCACCTGCCGTTGATCACCAGCCGCTTGAAAACCGGCTTTTAATGCCAATATTTCTCTCATTACTCATTATTGGTCCATTATTTAATGTTTTGTTTTCTTAAAAGTCAATTGATTGCCGTTCGATTTGTTTGCGGCACTTTGAGCACCTTTTTATCAGATTTCGCCAATCTTGACAACATATAACATAGTGCTTAAAAGTAATTGGTTTGCATTAATTTTAATATATATTTTTAGCAAAATATATATGGTTTTTTTAAATTATTTATGATTTTTTTCGAATTTGTATACAAATATTATATAGTTTTGTGTGCTATAGACATATAGCCCTAATTAGTTCATGCAAACTTTTGTTATTTTATTTTATATCTATATTTAATTTTAATTCATCCATTTCTTTTTATTTTGCACCATTCCAAGCTAACAAATTTTAATTCCAATCTCTCAATATAATATACATGGGTTAGGAATAATTTCGTTTATGAAAAATAAAAATAGAATCCTATTAAAAAAGTTATGGAAATGCTTTTTGTATTTAAACCTATACTATACCTACACTATACATTACATCTTAATAAACTGGCAACAAATGTCTGTCGCGAATGTAGAAATAGGGTATCTCTAAGACGAGCACTGACGACTTATTTGCTTGAAAATAATAAGGTTTCTTCCTAAACAAATTCTTAAAAATACCTTACATTGCAATCCAAGGTTTCATATAGCTGTGAAATTATAGAAAATAATTGTTCTGGCAAATAGTTTCACATGTATAATTTTACGACTTTTTATAGATCGGAATGCATTCTGCTAAGAAATGTGACAAAGCTGATATTGAAATTGATACATGATAACAATAATGAAAAAAAGTTAATTAAGTTTATATATATTTAGCACATAGCGATTACACCTGATGTCATTTGGCTTTTAATTATAGACTCTTAATAGTTTTATTAGATTATTTTTAGCTTAGCAATCATAACTCCCGGAACTTTATGTTTTCGCATTAACATTTTTCCTTGAGTGCGTTATTTATAAATCATTTCTTTTGATTTTTCCTTGTTTTCTGAGTCACAATTGCTCTATTTAATTGTTTTTGCCGCTTGCACATATTTTTCAATTTAGCAATAGAATTTTACAATTGTTTCCACTTGGTATACATCTAAAATATTTAGCTTTTCTCCAATGTCTGTTTATTTATATTCGATTTCATTTTGGCAAACGACACCTATCGAAACTTGCATTTCCATTTTCAGTACGGATTCCATTTCCATTTCCATTAAAAGTAATTTGTAGCAATTGCCAATGAAGCGACGATAATCGTTAAGCAATAATGCCCAAGGCGTCTAAGTTCAAAGCATGTGATTTGCGCCTGGACTGGGTATTGTGGCTGGGGCTCGCATATTGAAAATTACATTTTGGGCTAAAACAAATTTGCATACGAAGTGCTGTAGCTCAATATTGGCCTACTGAATTTCCAAGCCATATAGCTGAAGCCAAAAGTGAGTGAATGCCTTAGTCCCTCGAAATCGCTTACTACTTCCAAATGCCAATTGATGATGCGCAAGTGGAGCCTAAGGGCACTTGGTCGCAAAATTTGTATTTAAATTACATTTCGCTTGGGTAAATTGAAAATGTTTTTACTGTTTTGGCTGCTACTTAAATGCTCTTCCACTTTTTACTTAGCTCACAGCTCTGTTCTAATGAGTTTGTGTGTGGCGCACGCTGCGTATGATTAATATTTTGTTTTTCGCTTGATGGCGTCCATCGAGAGTCCTTGCTATCAACAATTCATCATCGGCCCAAACAATGGCTGCCAACTTTTGCATAAATAGCTCAAATAACGCGCAAAATTTACAAAATTCGAAAGCTATCCTTCCGGCGTCCTGTGCGCTGCCTGGCTCCTGCTTGGCGCAGCTCCTTCAGTTTTAACAAACTAATTTGCTTGCCAAAGTCCTTTTGGACATTTTATAAGTCATATTTATGTTGGCTGCCAGCCAAGTGGCAAGTGTCCTGCCAGTTTTTGGCTGCTCAATTTAAGTGAGTGCTCGTTCCACTCCCCCACTAACCCAACGTCCCACCCAAAAACAACAGCCCCCCTTTGACAGCGCATTTTAATGATGCTTTTGAAGTTTTTGGCGTCGACTGAAAGGTGTTGACTGTATTTACACTGGCTGCCACCTGAGTGATGACAAATTTTGTTAGCCATTGTTGAAGCGCTTACAGGACTCTTCATTAGAGGCGATTACGCGCCCAGTTTTCATGGAACTTTGCTCGTTAGTTCTTATCGCGCGACTCGTAAAAATCAACGAGTGCTGCCCGAAAGTTCAAATGCTCTTTCTCTATAAATTACATTCCATAAAGTACATTGGCCACGCCCACACACACGCCCACTGGTCAAAAACGTTTCCTGGTTTGTTTTATTATTGGTTAGATTTTTGGCTTGCTGCAAATTTTCCGCTGAGCTGAACAAAAACACCCAAACAAATGTCGCTCAATAGTTCGTTTGTATTATTATTATTATTATAATGGCAATATTCTTTTGTTGTGTTGTCGCTCTTGTGAGTATTATTATCTATGGCAATGGTCAAACATTTTCTGTCGAGTTGACACAAAAAATTTTGTGTACTTTGCTGTTCAATAATATTTATGTTGTTGTTCAAGTTTTAATGGCAACTGCTGTGGTCAGTTTTTTGGTCAGATATCAGCTAATTACTGCACTCAGAAAAAAATATATGATGTTGATGTCAAAAGTCAATAGATGCACACAAACAGCGTAAAAAATTGTATAAGCTAGAGATAAGTTTCACTAAATAAATATACTACCTTTAAAAAACCTCAGATACTTTTACAATCGATACCTATAATATAATAAATAGCATTCATATAATCGCAAAGTAGGGCAAGTTTTACTTGTATTCATGAGAATCGCATAGTAGGACGATATTTAAAATATTAAATGTAGAGATTTAAAGAAAAACCATGCTTAAGTATTCCCTTATATATAAATTAAGGTTTAACCTTATCCAAACTTTATTTGATATTAAATTGGTACAATAATTTACTGAATTTGTTAAATATTTTCTTAGGTTGCGGCGAATAAAGTTTCTCAAGCTGACAGATATTATCTTCAATGTCGCTTACTCAATAGCCTTTTTTTTCGTGTGGACTAATGACAATTTTCTACAAGGTAATGTATGTACAAGTATTTTCGTTCTTCAAACACGTTTACTCGTAAGTCGGTCCAACTTGTGCTTTTCGTTTTGCTATTATAAACGTCGCCTAATCTCAGAAGGCTGATAACATATTTTGGCTTAGATTTTGCAATTTAACTTTAACGCCTTATCTGCAGCTATTTTTGAATAAAATTCATAATTAATTCAGTATGTAGCTAACTTCATAAGCTTGGGATTAAAAACACACGAGTAGCTAAGGTAAATAAAATATGTGATTTTACAGTTCCACGGCAACGAAGCATTCCGTATTCGCTTTAAAGCAAAACAATGTGTATTTGTGCCTGCGCATGTATTAGTGGTTGTGTCCTTTGCATACCCTGCGATGCTTGTACACGATGTGCTTTAAGCTGTCAAAGCTTTGGTGTGCGTGTGTCCTGTACGTGAGTTTAAGGTAATATAACCAATTGAGAGGTCAGTGAATTTTCTACTAACATATTCGATTTGCTTCTTAATTTGTATCTATAATTATTTTTTGTTATTATTGTATTTAAAGAGATAAAAGTATACCAACATTTATATTTCATTTAAACGGTATAAAACTATATTTCTTAAATAATATATTTTAAAAAAAAAGAGAATTATGTTTTACATATATTCATTAGTATATTGGAATTTTTAACAAAAAAAAATATTTGGAATGTTAATTGTGATTTTAATTGGTGGGATATAATCAGTTTAGTTGACTTTCGAAATTTAGGCTTGTGCGATAATAGAGTTTTCTTAAGGAACTGAGAAACTTTTGGACTTTGAATGGAATTCGTAGAAATAAACTACCAGCCTAAAGATTTGAAATCTTACTGAAATGATTTTTGAAAAATTTAAAAAGATTTACCATTTTAATCTTATGTATTGTGGATAAAATGAGGATTGAAGGGAGCCAATATTTCTTAGGTCCAAATATTGGCTCCCTTCATTTCTCCTTTTTTCCTCATATCCCTTGGTACCCAGCACTAATTTCTTCCATCGAAAACCTTAACCAAATGCATTGCCCTGCATCAGTTGGACTTATTGGCGAACAATTGGCCGCCCCTGAAAACATTGTCCTCTTTTGTATTGGCATTGAAAGGCACTTGTGATACTCGTGCAGCAAATTTGCCAAACAACTTGAAACTCGCAACAGTTTCTAAAAAGGCAATTCAATTGCCACTTGTAAAAGTTTCCATGTTAAAGAGTAAAAAACGGAACATAAAAGAGCATTATAATTGTATAAAAAATACTTTTTTTAACGAGTTCGGGTATTGTTAAAAGTGCATTGTTTGTGCTGGTAATTGAATTACCAGGCAATAAGGCATAAAGAAAAGAGTTGACTGGTTGACAGGCATACCCAGGCCAGAATTTATGCGCAAAATATATTAATACCTGATTAAAATGCCGCAGTTAATGTGAATCCCTTGTAATACAAATGGAACTGCTGCTGTTCGTGGAATTAACCATAAATGAGCTTAAATTGATGGGCTTTGTAATAAATCCTTAAAGTTTATCAGCGCAAAGTCGCGAGTAAGGAAAAATAATTCCATGAAATGTAAGTAAATTCTGATACAAAGCTCTGTTGCCGTATGTGCAACATTCATAACATATATTCTTGTAAATGCACTTGTGCAGCTGCAACTATGACACCAATGAAAGTCTAGAGGCAGGGGCTGGCGCAGAAGCGGGGGAGCACAATATCATTATATGCCAAACCAAGTCAACAAGAGCTGAAAGCCAAGCCAAGGACTCGCAATATGCCACGGCAAGGACCACTAATTGACTTTAATTATTTTGTTGTACTTAATGCCTTGTTTACACAGAGAAAGAGACAGAGAGAGACAGAGAAAGAGAGAGTTAGTAAGAGGAAGATAGAGAGGCAGAGAGCAGCTTAGAGTAAGCTAGAAAGAGCAGCTGGCTGGCGACGTGGGCGTGGCAGTGGCAAATCGAAGTCGCTTGTGCCACTTGTGCAAAGCTAACAAACAGCACACAAATTGTGGGCAAAAATCTGCTAAACAAAAGACAGAGAGAGAGAGAGGGAGTGAAAGAGAAAAGGGGGAAAAGGGAAAACACAAAAACATGTTGACTGCAAAAGTTAGTTAAAGGCAATGTGCAAACATGTGGGCTGCAGCTCTGGCAGCTAAAACACTAATTAAACTTGTATTTGTGTCAGCTGTGCATTCTGCCATTGCCGCTGCACGTTTGTTATCCTTGTATCCTTGCATTAGCGGAAAAAAAGAAAAAAAAAACTGAGCTGCTCAAAAGGCAGGCAAAACATAACAAATATAATGCCAGTCGGCCTTAAAGTTTTTAACTCTTAAAATATAGCAAAATTTAATTCTACAGGACATTTCACAAATTCTTAAGTCGAGGTATAGTATTAAAAGGCAGAAGACTTAAGGCTCGTCTTTCTGATAAGTGGCGACAATGCCAAATTTTGGGGGCTAGACAAATTTTATGAAGATTCAGAAAAAACGCTTTCTTCTACAATTCGTTGGGGTAAGATGCTGATCGCTTGAAGAATTTAACTGATAGATGCCAAGTCCACTGCGCCTTAAATATAATCCTTTTTGTTTTAACATAGTTTTTTGGGTCCGATTTATGGGCCTGATTTAGCTTATATTTTATTTGTTTGAGTTAATCTCCACTTTAAAAAAATAAATATTAACTTCCAATAAATCGGCTTGTAAAGTTGTCAAAGTAAATGAATTTGCTATAAAAATTAGTATTTATTTTATAATTTAAAATTATGCAACATCATTTAATGTTAGAATATTTTTGCATTTAGTACATTTTTCACCAGTAAGTGCTTGTTGAAAAATATAACATTTGCAATATCTTCTGATGGTTCAACTTTTTCAATTTCGGTGAGATGCGGAAGCAATTTGTGGCGAGCAGACGCCGGATGCTGTTGTTGTCGACTGGCACACAAACAGATCCCGTACCGAGCCGAAGAGTCAATATTTTTTATTTCGCTGCGACGGACCGAGAGCAGAGTTTCCAGCTGGCAGATGAAATGAACAGACTTTCGACTCTTTTTCTTTCCGCCGGTAAGCAATGCGGCTGTTTGCGTGTTTATTTAACAACAGTGCGCCAGGTAAGTTTGCTTACTGTTTATACGACTTCAATATTAAAAGCAGCAATGTCCTGGGCGTAGGTCCTGCTGCTGAGTTTCTTTGGCGACTCGCAAATGGCGCCCAGAGGACGACGACAAATGATGGCAATTCATTTGCCATGCAGCTTAAGCTTGTCGCTAAAATGCGCAACTGTGGCAGGCAGGACGCCAACGAGCAGGACGGGGTGAGGACAGGGTCCTGCAACTACTGCCTGTGGCGCCTGCCGCTGCGACGGATAAACTTTTCGCGCTGCCTGTCGAAATGAGTTGCGTTTTAAGTTGCAATTAAGCGTCGAGCTGTTTGCCCCAATGCAATAATGCCGCTCGCTGGCTGAGCCAATGAGTATCCCGCAGCTTTCACCTAACAGCGGCAGCGGCCACAAGCGTCGCTGCAGCCTCACGCGGTGATGCGTGCGTTTTAAAACGCGCGAGATACGCGCATACTTTTTTGTTGCCTACTTTAAGGCTGCAACTGCAGTCGGCAGCTGCATACTTTTGAGTAAATTGTTATTATTATTAGTGAATGCGCAAGTGTTGCTCTTAATTATTTAATAATATGCTACTCTTTACTTGTGTTACTTGCTTGAACGTAAGAAAGGAAAATACAGTTGAACTAAAACATAAATAAAGCATTTCATAAAGCAAACTAAATAAGATTTGTTTAATTTGTTTGAAAATAGGTACATGCTATTCTTGCCTTTAAAATCTTACAGCCAATAGCTTGGGTAAACTCATTGATAATGCGTAAACGGGTAAAATTATTTTGTGCAAAAGTATCTAACACGCATACCATTGGCGCTGGTAACTTTACATTTGAAATGAAGTTATTTCTTTGACAGCAATGAATTTATTTCAAATTATTGATAATTCGAACGTATTATAGACCGAAATGTATCGAATTTATAATACAAATTTGGATTTAGATTTTAATTTTTTTAAACGTTTTTTTCCGTTGTGTAGCTTAGTATGTTTTAAGTGTGCTGTATGTCTGCAAGGGCACATCTAGAACTTGTTTAAGCTTTAACTCAAAAACATAGAGTAAAAGAACAGCTGTTTTCGGCACGAAGAAGAATAAATACCTTCGTATACATATGTCTTTTTTCCAAGCGAATATTCTTTTTGGAGCCGTAGAATATGATAGTACAAATTGATTCGACTTTTCAGATTATTTATGATTATTCGCTTACATGTTATCAAGCATACCTTAACCAAAGACTCAACATTTATAGTGAGAGCCCACAGCTTAGCCGCAAGTCAGACGGTCTGTAATGAGGCATAAGTAATGCACTAGAGCCGTACAGATATACTCTTACTAGATAAGTACATCTTATTATAAGAATTGCAAATAGATCTGTTTGCATACATATTAGTTTCAATACAAATACAGACGTGGCTGCCAAAAGGAATTCACTCTAAAGACAAACTTTCCACCTATTATATTATACCTATAATATTATATGTAACTTTATTTTTATAAACAGTTAAGTTAGTTTATTAGGTTCTTGTTTTCATGTTTAAAAGATAAATTTTGCTTTAATTGTAACTTTCAGCTAATCGACAGTTGGCTTGATCATCATAAGAGCACCCGAGAATAGAAAATCAAATTCAGTGCTGTAAATAAAATAAAAATTTTTCAATAGTTTGAAACGCATTGTAAGACATTAGCTTAAAGTTTCACATATTTACCTTGGAGAACAACTGTTAAGCCACCAACCGAGCTTGATTTTTCTTGTGCAAAATTGCTTAATTACACTGTTCTGCTTGTCGGGAGTTATGAATTTTCGATTAAGGTATTCGAGCATTATATCAAATTTATTTCCGGAATATTTGCCCAATGATTTTATTTGAAAGTCGTCTTCAATCCCGCCAATAAGGAAATGACTATATCGTGCAAAGGTAGAATTCTCGAATGTGCTAACATATAGCTCGTGCTTCCGCGAGTTAGTTAATAAATGAAGTTTATCTAGACCGATAAAGAATTCGCCGTGCAGATCACCGAACCCCGTTCGATATGCATTCCAGTCATGTTCGAAGTCTGAAGATAACTTTTTAGAACGAAAAATGACCATCCAACCGGAATCAACCGTAGTCGAATCACAATAGACGGAGAAGGAAGAGCTCATGACTTTTATGCTGTGAACACCTGTCGATTTACCTAAGCAGCTTTCCATATTTTCAGATAGTTTTTTCTGGGATTCTATAATCTCGACTACATCCGATATATTCTGAGATTTTATGGATTTCTCTAGTTCTTCTATCTTATTTGCATTCGATTCAGTCTGCACTTTCAAACTTGATATTTCAGCATCTCTCTTTTGAACCTTGGTGAGCAAATTGACTGTTTCGCTCCGACACAAACTTAAGTCTTTCCCTAGCGTATCTAATTAAATGTTTTTAGTATTTTTCGTAAAATGTACATCATGGAGTTTACCTAGTATGAGCTTCGTTGATGCGAGCAAATCCTCCCTGGTTAAGTAATTTGTTTTAAAGTCATTGCATATATCGAGTTGAATTTCCAATGTTTTAATGGTCGCTTCAAGGGTTTGGATTTTGTTCTTAAGTTCACCAAACTGTATTTCTTTCGAATGAACAGAAGCAGCGTATTGCAAAAGCGGCTTCACTATGTTGTAGCAGTAGCTACTGCATTGCTCGTTCATCAGCTTTGAGTAAGCGCACTGCTGAAATTAGATAGATCAGCCTAAGATCATTCTTGATTGACAGCGCAGCATGCTAAAAAAATCAAATTACTTACGGAATTCTCCACAATCTCACTTTTGACCGCTGTCGCCAGTATTAATGCAATCAGAAATAGCTCTAGGTATATATTCATTTTGTATATATATATATTCATTTCGCACCGCAATTCGCAACTGACGTTGGTTCAAGCACCAACTCAATAATGAAACCTCTGAATTTTTGGAAATTGACAATTTCTTAATAAGCTGTGCTCAGTAAAAGCTCAGCTTTTATTGCTTATCACGAGGTGAATTTGTGATTTGGCTGTTATCAGTTAAATATATATATTCATTTGAATATATTGTCCTTTAATGCAGTTACCATCTGTGATGTATATATAAGTGCACATTGATAGGGGTTTAAGGAAATTAAAAAACAAGGAAAACAGTTTGAAACCTGTTGGATGAGTTTTTTTGCTTATCATTCGCTCAACAAATTTTAAAAGGGCTTTGAGTTAAAAATTTCTAGCCGTATTTCACACCTTTCAAAAAGAGGTACAGAAAAACTGCTTTAAAAATTTTCTTAAAGCTTAAAAAGCGAGCTGTCGAAATCCATACTCAAAGACTGGAATTACGCGAGAAACTTTTGAATGAAATTTTTTTTAAGATCTAAATAAAATATCCGGTGTAAGTGGAGGCTCAAGATAGTGGAAGCCGGACAATACAGTCTAGAATATTATTTCCATGTATAGTATCGTATGCTTATAAATTATTGACATATAAAAACCTGACGTGTTTGAAACACAACATTTCTTATCAAGCTACTTGTTTCAAGAAGAAGCATGTATTATTATATATTTATATACATAATTATATATATATATATATATATATATAATTTTACATTTATACATATAATTACATATATATATATATATAATTATATATTTGAAAGCTATTCATTTAACTCTTTACACGGATAGTCAGTCTAACGGATTAGATAATCTTTATATAACTTTATAAATCGCCAAAGAAAGAGTACATGCCTACAATGAGAACTTGTGAATACAATCGGGTATTTTTCCACTTTAACTTTTGGTCAGATAATGCGCAACTTAATTTGCATTAAATTTAATTTTAGGTAAGACTTTCGCATTTAGTTCTCTTTAGTCATAGCTTACTTATTACGGTAATTCAAAACAAAGCTAAGCGCATTACCTTAAAATATATTTTATTATTAAAAATACATAAATTTGTACACATACATAAATATAATATTTGCAGAGAAGGCAACACAGAAAGTACTTATTGATATCTGGTAAATGGAGTTTTTCTTTTAGGCTCAAGAGTTCCTGTTGGATAATCGGATGATTGGTGAGCGGGTGAATATGATATTGATATTCTGATTGGATGATGGGCGTGCCTGAGTTGATATAGTGGCATCTGCAGCTCCGCGGGGATGGGTCGGAGGCAGACGCTGGGATTAGAGTGTAAATTGTTAAATTGTCATCACAGTCAAATGAAATTACACAAGATAGAACCTTGCCCGCTGCTCAGACAAATCACGCGTCCAATGCGGTTGTGGTTGTTGTGGCTTCCACCACATCCTCGGTTGTGGTTGCCATTTCCTCAGTTGCTGTCGTCGTCGTCGTTGTCATTGTTGCAGTTGTTGTTGCTGTTGTTGTTGCACTTGCAGCTGGCATCCTTAACTCCTGTTCCAGTCTATGTGGCAAGTGGACATTGGGCGGCAAAGCTGATTGAAGCGTTGTCTGCATTTGTATTTGATTCTGGAGCTGCTGACGCTGCAGCTGCATGGCCAGGAAGCTGGCTAAATTGGCTGTCAGCTTGGCCCTGTGATTCTCCACGCGTCGTATGTTTCGCACCAGACGATTGTAGACCAGCGGCTTCACATCGATGGCCCACAGAAAGTCCAAGTGATTAAAGCGCTCCATCGGCACCAGATACTTGTCTATCACATTGGGCAGCTCTCTGGCCAGTCGATCCACGCCCGTCGTCGACACGAGCAGATCATTTACGGAGTAATACAAGGCCACTGGCACCTTTACTCGTGACAGATCGTAGTCCGGCGGCGTCATGCGATTGTATTCCAACTGATTCCTCAAATAGCCCCGATCGAACTTGCGAAAGTGCCCCGATTTCATCAGCTGGCCAAAGTGCTCCAGCTGCTTGATCGAGGCACCCGAGGGCGTATGACTCAGCATGACAGGCAGCATAGTCTGGAAGTAGATCGAAAATAATATTTTTCGTTAATTTGGGATAGCTTAAAAATGGTTGAATGTAACTTGCTTAACTCAAGCCCAAGGCAAAAATCTTTGTAACGTTAAAATTGATTTGCATTGCAAGACTGGCTTGCAGAAAAATATTACCACAAATTAATATCATAGGAATACAATACTAAAACTTGTTGATGTGGACCATAAAGATTCTGCAAATTTTAATTCAAAAATATATCATATAATATCTTTGCATCCAGATGGACTCAATTTGTAATTGTAACTTTTGTATATGTATAAGTATATTACGAACTGTCTTACCATGAAGAGTGCATTGCCTCAATTCAATATCTCTCTGTGGCTAACCCCTCAACGTTGACCTAATTTAATACAACCATATACAGGTGTCATATTCAAGTGCGTATACGCACTGTGAGCACTTGACAACTTTGCCACCTTCTTGTAAATGGCCCAACCCTACGCTAGCTCATATAAAGCAGGCTTAGTGAAAGGGTCAGGGGTCAGAAAGACGCCTAATTTGCATGCATTGTCGCTTATTTGGGCTGTTCGCCGTGTTTAGCTCGCCTGTATCAGTTAATTTCGCTCATTTTCCCCCCAGGCTCAACAACAACTATAATAGCAATGACGGGGAGAAATGTCGGCTCCCAATGGCATTATGAATAATGACACCATTCTAAACACCACACAGCAAACACTATACACCTGCTGTTCATGTTGTGCATGTAATTTAAGCTTCGCTGGCTACATTTTGTGGGTCATAACTTCAAATCTGAGGATGTTCAATTCGCGGTCGGTCGTAGTCAATGAGCACAGTTTTGCTTTGGACTAAGTTAATCAAGTGGCAGATACAGCGAGTAAGTGAGTGGGAGAGAGAGTCAGTTATATAGCCCAAGTAGGGTCGCAAAAGGAAAATAAAAAGTTATAATATCTTCTGAAGGCTCTGTGTAGGGTATTTAGTCAAGATAGCTAGTAAAGAGAAACAAAGACTAATATATATATATATTTTATTGGGCAATGTGTAAATCTTTCAATTAAGGCTTGTTTTTGAAAGAGTTTGAGGTAGTTTCTCCTTTGAAAATCTTAATAGGTTGCATTCTCACCAGTGAGTAGAACAGAAATCAGAAGATTTATGGAATTAAACCTCTCCTTTTTTTTGATACACCAAAAATGTCATCAGAGTCGCTTTTATTGAAAATACTGGAGAGACAAGAGTCCTGCCGCTGGAAAGCCGAGCTTCTTTAGTTAACTTTATGAAAAAGACAACCTAAACATCAATTTAAAAATACTTCGTTACACAACAACAACTCACTCAACTATGTTACCCATCCAACAATAATTAAACCCGCTTCAATTGCCTAAAAATCTTCAAATTAACTACATTTTGTGAAAAGCCAAAAATTATCATTTAAGTAAGTTGAAATATTATCCAACGTTCTTCAGACTATACTCATTTAAATTGTTAGCTTGGGAGCCCTACAGTTGCCCAACTGTAATTGAGCTCCAAATGAATCCTACCGTGCTTTCCCTATCACACTTAATCACATCAATAGAAAACCCATTCAAAGGACCGCAATGGGCAGGCAAATTAAGTGCGAGCTTAATGAAGACAATCGCATCGGTCCCAGAAAGAACAACAACATCAGCATCAGAGTATCGAATGTGAAAATGGAAAATTCAAATCAATGCCAGCAAACATTTTGGGGAAAAACATGGAAAAATGCGAGGGCATGAGTGCTGGGACGCCAGCCGGGAGCCACATTACCTTGTTGAGCTGCTCGGAATTGTAGCCAGCGACCAAAAACAGGATATTCGAGCAGACATCCTGCGTCATGGCATTGTCGTGGCAGACAACCTGACTGTGGTCCACTAGGAATTTCGTGTTGGGCATGAATTCGGTGATGCGCAGCATTCGCGTTGCCGCCTGTAAAATAAGACCGCAAAAAGCAAAAAAAAAAAGACAGAAAATCGGAAAACAGGTTAAATCGAATTAAGGGAATGCACAATATTCGGAATTTACCGTAAGGAAATCCAGGAACAACACGAGAGTGCGAAACAGGGGACTCTTCATATCGTGTATGTAGGCAATGGGCGCCAGTGCGTGCATTGAGGTGATTTTCTGCGAGTAGGCGGGCTGCTCGGAGCAGAGCACCCAAAATATGGCCGTGCCCTGAGAGTGACCAATATAATGGAGCTGGTCGTATCCCGTTTTGCTCAGTATATAATCAATATTTGCGGGCAGATCATATTTGCCCATCTCATGGAACGTAAAGTCCCAGAATTCCTGATAGTCGCTGTTCAGGCTGGTGTGATTCTTCGAGTACCGATTGCCTCGCGAATTGCCCATCCACACATCGTAGCCCAGGTCGGAGAGCATGTAACCTGTAAAATAAGCCCAATTATATAGTCAGTAGCATATATATATTATATACAATCTATTTATGTACTACTTACCCAGTCCCGATTTGGGCCCCATCAGCACCCAGGTCGCTGAGGTATCCAGTATGCCGTGCATCAGGAGAACCGGCTGCGCTCCCTTCTTTGGTATGCGATGCATTTCCAGTATATATCCATCCTTGGTAACCACTGTATGCGTCTCCGATGGATAACCGTATTTGCGTATTAATTTCGGCTGTCGAAAGAGACCGCCAGCAAAAAAAAAAAGGGAATAAAAAACCAGCAAGAGAAATTCCATTAGAATCGCAAGTGCAAATCATGGCAGTGTGAAATTGAGTTGCTGCGGCCCCGCCCCGCCCCGCTCCAACCAGTCCGATTCTCTTTCCCCTTTAAATACCTGCTTTTCAGCTTTTCCAATTTGCATAACTCTGCGGCCCAGGTGGAGCTGCCTCGTTTGCCAGCAGCGACATCGTCTGGGCCCTAACCACAGCAATTTGGGCTAATGAATTTGAATTTATAGCATCAACAAGTTAAACAAGCTGCAGACTATTGCAACTCTCCTGCCGCCTCCTGTGGTCCTGCTACAGGAAAGGCTCGCTGAGTAATTTGTTATGCTCAGGCATTTTATGAGCAAAAAAGGATGGAGTAAAGTATTTTGTACAATATAAAGATTTGCAAGCAAATGAAATCATATAAAAATAATAAGAAATGTGCCGCTTAAGTCAAGGAAATTAAATGCTATAGGACTAAAGATTGCTTTGATTTAAGTCGATCATGGAGGATAATGTGACAATCATGATTGAAGAGGGATTCAGAATACAATTATAATTTGTAGATAATCATGAGCTGTCTGCAATTAAGGTGACCTTGGAGGACAAGATTATTTTCACTATGAGAGAGAAACCATTGAGAATGCAAAGGTTATGGGATAACAATGAGGATTTAGAATTAGAGGACTGGACTTTAAAGAGTAGCCACCGATTTGAAGTACAAAAGTGAACGCAAATTGACCATGAAGTGGATTTGTAGACAAATATAAATAAAGAAAAAAACTGAATTTAACTGACATAATCGTTAATAAGCATTGACCATTGAGAACGTGAAGGTTATGGGCACACAGTGGGACGATAATTGTGATGATAATGGGATAAGAGAGAAAAATTGTCTAAACTTTAAGAGAAAATCATTTTTAAATTTTACTTGGTGTATAAACGACAGGTGCTAAGTATTAAAAGCACATTGGAGGAGACGTCGCTCATAAATAAAAGAATAGTATAACCGGCTTAATAACTGACAGGCTGATAAAGCCTAAGAAATAGCCCAGATATAAATATATTTATCAGCTAGCCCAGAAGCTTGTTAGTCCTGTTTGGCAGCGTGTTTATATGTTTATTCGGCAGCACATTTGAGATTCAAACACATTCCGAAAATGTTTTTTTTTGGAGTTAATTACTTTTCTTAGCTATTTTGATGGACAAGTGCTGTGTCGCATCAAAACGGTGCCGCCCGCAGCGTCGCGCGTGTCAATAAAAAAATTTCTTTATTAACACCCGAATGCAAATGAAGAGCTTGAATGACTAATCATAATTTATTTGATCAATCTAAAGCTATAAGACATAATAAATATCGGTATTCCGAATTAGAATTTCAGTTGATGTGACGCAGCTCGCAGAGGAGTCACGTATTACGCATACGCCGCGTATGACAGCATACTGGCTATTTTGACCCCCTCTTTTTCCGGCTGTGCATAATGTTTATAGATTGTTAATGTTTCGTGATAATTTTGATAAGTCTTTCAAGAGTTATACAATCGTTGGTGTCGATGCCGAAATAATTGTTGGCTTATAAAACAATAGTTGAAAAATGTATAAGCACGCGATTACAAAAAACCCAGAGACAGCGAAAGAGAGAGAGAGAGACGGAGAGAGAGGGAGAATGATAGGGAGATGCCTTAAAAAACACAGTTGATGTTGTTTGGCATTTTAATTAACCTTGGCAGCGAATCGGAATAGCCACAGCTGAGCAGCAGCTGAGCGGCAACAACAACAAAACGCTCATTTAATGGGTATTAACAATTGCATTGGCCAACTGACTTTGCCGGCTGGTTGGCCAACACGAGGAAGTGGTACCACAAACTGAGCCACTGAAATATTTCTTTCCTTTTTCGCGCTTTTGCCAATGTTTGGGCATAAATTTGAGGTGTGTTGTTTTATTTTGTATTTTTTCATTTTTTTTTTTGGCGATTTCCTAGCGCATTTGTTATGTAATTTCTTTTGTGTTATCTTTAAAATGCAAAGAATAAAAGGCCAGAGCTATGCCATTTCAACAGCTGTCCACACTGCCAGCTTTTGTTTTTCTTGGCAAATAACCGCTTGACACACTTTCCGCGCAGGCCAAAATGGCACAGCCAATATTTGTTTAAGCCACAAGGCGCTGGTAAAGTTGTTAAAATGCGAAAAAAGACAAGACGCCGCCAAGTTGCAGTCGCATCTCACGAGCAGCAGCTGTTGGTATTCCCCGCCCCGTCAGTTGTGGCACACACTAGTGTTGTGAAACGCTGTTGCAAATCTACGCAAAATGTGTGGCAATCGAAACGCAACAAGTTGCATATACATATATATTTTATTTTCTGCCTACAGATAAAAATTCGCAAATTGCACCGCATAAATTTTATTGTGTAAGTGTTGTACTTGGTTGGCCAATTTTGTAAAAAATTATAAAGCACTTAAGCACTTTTGGTTTTTGTCAAGGCAAAGACTTTAAGCTTCTTTTTTAAAGTCACAATTAATTGGCAAAGAAAAATTAGTTTGTTAAACATAAAGCTTCTTCACAATTGCCTTCAAATTATCTTAAAAATGCTGCTGAGTGAGTTCTTTATAATATACTTAGCATTCCTACAAACATTTAAGTGTGATGGGAGACATACTAAAGGTTGACTGAGAGTTATATGCAATTAAATATGTACGCAACTTTAAAAAAATCACAGTAATGTTGTAATTAAAACTAGTTTTAAGAAATCAATTTAAATACTTAATATTCTATTCATTGGTAATTGGTAAAAATGAATTAAAATTTCTTTAATTTAAGAAAAATAATTAGCTTTTAGCTATATAGGTATGCGGCTCATACTTATAATACGTTGAGTTAAATATTAGTTAATGCTCAAGTATTATGAAGCCTCAACGATTTCACATTAGCTTTAATTTTGACTAAAAACTGTTTGCATAACTACATCAGATGTTAATTAAAATATTTTATTGGCATTTAACTCCAACTTACTGACATGACTACACCCCACCTCCAAGCTGTCCGCTTGCACCGGCAAATTAAAACTTTTTATCACGCATCAACAAATAGCCAGCAAATAATTCAAACTAACTTCAAATAGCGAGTGCTGCACAAATATTGCACAAAACAAAATAAAAATTAAATTTAAATATTTATATTACTCAAATTTTAACACATGAAAAACTATAACGAAATAAGAGAAGGCTAAGTAAATATATAAATCAGCACATCCATAAATGTGGCAAACTGTAATTAATGAATTCGAGTAGGTTGTAAACAGGGAGATAAATAAACCGAGACCTATGTCAATCCGAAAATATTTCGTCTATTTTTTGGTTTGTTTGTTTGGCATTTACCGTTCCGCTAACTGAGCATATTTTTTAGGCAAAAACAATATTCATTAGCACCTAAAACATAATTTTCGTCTTTAATCTGTTGGATCGCATCATGACCCACTAAACGTTGCGTTTGTTGGTTTGTGTCCATGCTAATTATGCCAATGTGTGTGTGAGCTGGACTTTTAGGCGTGGCATTGTTTATACACGCATTCGTATTGTTGTTGTTGCTATCTTTATTATTGACATCTGCTTTTTTGTAATTTCAATGCAAATTTTTGTATGTATTTTATATTTGTAGATGGGTTTTATGGACTGCGCTCATTAGCATAAAACACTTTTGATTTCTCGTGCTGAGCCACAAGGAAACCGCACCACTTTTGGTTTCGATCAATATCGATCTTCACATCGCTCATTTTGTAACCGACCTTGATATTGACATCTATTTTCGTGTCGTCGCGCACTTCGGCATGATCATAACAATCATAATGATCACCATTATAATTGACCGGCAGCTATTCGAAACGTCTCGACGATATCTCAACCAGTTTTTCTATATGCATGTGTATTTCTGTATATGCTATTTGTATTTCTGGTCTCGACTTTGCCATGGTTTTGCATTTGTTATGCGTTTGTTGGCCTGACATCAATTTAATGACATCAAAACACAAAGGTTAATCACATTTGAACTTTTGTTTTATGCCGATCAATCGGGCTGAATATTATGAATGTAGAGCATACGACTGTTCGTATTCAATGCATCGCTTATCAAATGCAAAACAACAGTTAAATATCTTCGAACATCATTGATTATATTTTTAAATCTATATGGCTAGTTTCCTGAATTGGCGTCAAGGACCTTTGTAGTAGATAACTTTATTTTATTATTTCTCTAGATTTATATATTAGTTATTTAAGGTGTACGCTTACTTAATAGGATAGTTATAGTTTTCATAGAAACATTGCAGGCAAGTTCAAGCGAGGGAATCAGATGAACCATGAACAAATACATAAATTGTCAAAAGAGACCAGATATCTGTATCAATAAAATTAGAGCACAAAATAACAAAAGCTGATATAAACTGCATTTTATTAAATTAATTTTAATTTAGAAAAATCCTATCTAAGTAAAAAATTGGCATACACTAATCAATAAGTTATAAGTTATAAGTTATAAGTTAGCATTATACTAAGAATTTGCCAATCACGGGGAGACGCCTCCAAAATAATTTTCGATTTTTTTAAATTTTAATTATTATAAAATAAAGTTCCTTTTACTATTCAAAATAAGCTGAAACAATTGTTTATTGAGGTTGAATTTCATTTCGTTCAATGCAGAATTTTAAAATTAAACTTTATAGGGAGCTTTCTTAGAAAACGCACATTCAAGCTGAAAACTTATTAGACCTAGGGTCAAAGGTACCTTAATCTGTCAGTATGCTCCTATATTCCGGTGGCCATTCCAGACACATTTCACCTGTCCATTTGTCAAACAACGTAATCAACTTGATGACAACAATTTACAAATCTGTTCGCCTTTGGCATGCAAAAACTATGCGGAAACTCTTCAAATTCAAATTAAGGCACTGCCAAAACCTAAAAACAAGAAAAAAAAAACATAAACAAAAACAAAAACTAAAGCTACAAGCTAAACAAAGGCAGCAAAGGCAAAGTAAACCAAACCTTACAAGGAAAAAATTTATATATTATAGAAACGATTGAGGGAAAAAAAGTATTGCAATAGCATTTCCTTATTGTTGTGATGTGTAGAGCTGGCTTTCTTTAAGCGAAAAAAGACAGACCAGATGCATGGGCCTGGCATTGTCCCAGAGCTCCGGAGATCTCAAATCGATGGCTCGGTACGCCAAGTGTTGGGCACGTGGAACGAAGGCTCCTAACCCATATTTCAAAGTCAGTCAGCCAGTCGACGGGTTAGCCTAATTGCATGTTGATTATTGTGTACGTGTGCGTGTGAGTGAGTGTATGTGTATGTGTGTGTGTGTTGACAATTGACAATTTGTAATTGCTGCTATTAAAGGTGTCTCTCCCTCAGCACTCTCCTGCCTCTTCAGTCTCCTCTCCAGTCGACGATTATGCAATTGGCAACGTGCAGAAATTGTTGAAGAGTTTGTTGGGCTTTGCTTTTTGGTTCGCTTAGTTTGTTGGCCACATTTGTAATGTGCCAGCCATGACTTTGCATAAGATTCAGTTTCGGTTTCAGTTTCAGTCTGTCAGACTTTATAATATCGTTACCCGGTTGACAATGCTCGTATATCTCTCTGTCAGGTTTAAAACGCACGTAAATCGCATAATGCACGTTACGTTATCACGTAACTGCCAGCACCCGCACCCGCACCCGCACCCGGACCCGCACCCGCACCCGCACCCTCTTCCACCAACCACACATGTACAATCGTCTTCTTCTATTTGGTAAGTTGTTATTGCTGTTGGTTGGCATCTTGTTAATAATAATTTTTTGTTGTCGAGTTTATTGGCTTTGTCAATTTTCGCCTGCTTGTCATTATTGTGCATTATTGATTTTAATGGCAAGACTAACCCCACCTTTAAGGCGTATGTGGTAATACTCTCTAATGTTTGCTCTTCAAATTTTATCTTTTACCCTTGATGGTTACTATTGTGTGCATATTTTAAGCCAGGTTTCTTTTATTTTTCAAGGGTTTTTCAGTTTTCATGAAATGCAAATTTTGGTTTTATTTTGATGTGACCTTAGAAAAGCCAACGTCACCTGCATTTATAATAATAATGATGTGAACGGAAACCGAATTTAATTGATCTAATAGCCACGTGAACTAGGCCAACTAACGGACCAGGGACGGACTAGGGCTCCAAGGTCGTCAGCCGCACATATTTGTTTACCTTTTATAATCATGTGATAGCAAACACGATAACAATTATAAGATTGTATTTTACTTAAATTGAAATTGACTCAATTCCATTTTTGATAGACAACATATAACATTCTTCAATTGTATTATCAAAGATGCATTAATTTAGACGGAGAACCCTTGAGTTTTCATTTAACATAAATAGGTTAAAATTGTATTTTCTTTAGCTATTTAATTTCATTTAAATTATTTAATTTGAATATTTGGTTACTTTATGCTTATTATTCAGTTTTTTTTCTTAAGAATATTATATTAATAATAAATTTAACGATTTTTGTTATGATTTGTGTAGTGCAGCGAATTCTTCGCTTTATAACAAATTACTAGTATTTAAATAATAAAGTCTTATCTGAATTATACACACTTTTATTACCATAGCTCTTACCCCAGCTTCTGTTTATTTTCGAATTCAAGGAAATGCATTTGTTTGCCACCTCTCTTCGGTCACTGATTTGTGTGCTGATTAGAGCCTTAGTAAAAATTAGCGGCAACGCCATAAAAAGCGAACAATAAATCGCACTATTCAAAATATAAAAAGTCGCAAAGTCTGCGGCTGATGTTTTTCGCACACGTCAGTTGACCATAAAAAGAGTCAACACTAAAATCGCACTCGAAATAATCTAAGCAAGACCCGAAGAACTTGCAACGGGCATTGCATGTGGCCAACAAATAGAGTACGACTTCTTCACGTGCTTGGACATGATTAGAGCGACCTCCGACAGCGCCACCAATAATAAAGTTCTAGCACTAAAAACTGGGGGAACAACTGGGCGCAACCGAAGTCAACGAACTGCAGAAACTGAGGAAACTTTCTTTTGAACGGAAAGTGTGAAGACAAGAAATAAGTGTAAATTTATTTAACATAGAAAATTTGTTGAACCGAAATCATAAATAAAAATATCAAGCTGGTGGCGGGTAAAAACTATGGCCACAAAGCGCACTGAGAAAAGCTGAACCGGTAACAGCAAAGGTAACAAAGGTACCAACAGCAGCAACAACAACTGTAACAACAATAACAAATGTCAATGCCAACAACTTCAGTTTTCGGTTCGCTTGAAGTAAGCCCTGTTTGCCACACCGTGTCTTTTTTTCATTCACCCGGGTTGCTTGGCAGTGGGTTACTTACCGTTATCAGCGAGGCATCTTCGAGCACATCGGACTTGAGATTGCGTCCGCCGCCCGCCAAATTGGCATTGCTGGAGAGTAGGACGCTGTTGAGCAGATTCTTGAAGCTCAGCGAGGTGTAGCTAAAGGGCGAGAGTATTGTGAAGGCGCCGGCGCTGCCGCAGACAAGCAGTGCCACCAGGCTGTGCAACAGCAGCGCCGTTGGCCATGAGCCAAAGCCGCTCGCGCGACACTTTGCCCACATCTGGCAGAGTCACAAGGAGAGAGGAAAAGAGTCAGAAAGAGGGCGAAGGAATGCGAGAGAGAGAGAGAGGGAGAGACTCTCACACACACACACAACACGCACAACACTCACTCGACAAATTGGCAATGCAACAGTTGCTTGCACCTAAGCGTAACGATTACGTCGCTTTATAGCTTATATACCCCCTTAACCGCGACCGAATATTGAAATTTCACTTGCAACACTTTTTTGTTTTTTTTATATTTAGGTACGTTTGTGCCAGCTGCCACTTGTTGCATGGAGCATCCTTAGCGCAGGCAAGGATCAATTTGAAATTGTTTTCGTATTATATATAGTCTAGTATTTTAAATACGATCGCTCTATAAGTTGGCTAGACGCGCACGCGCTTTGGACGCTATGGACAGGTTTCACTTGCCAACCGATTCGCTGGAGCTTCGTTACTCAACTGACTCAAAGCGTTGGCCACGACTCGACAGACAGCCCGAGCTTGAGCCGGGCCAGCACTGCGGCAAGTTCGATACCAACTTGTTGCAACTTAATGCCTACTGATCAACCATGTTGATCAATGCTGTTGTACGCTGACTGATGACTGCTAATTAAATGTGGGTACTCAAGGACTCAAGTAATTAAAGCTACTTTTATCTTATGGAAAAATAAAATTGTAAAGCTACCTAATTTACTTTTTGTTTGTTTTTTTTTATAAAATTATTAATCCTCCTAAATGAAAAGAATGTTTTATGTCTGTTTATTTGTGCTCGAAATAATTATAAATAATAGATTTTTAACATGATTTCTAATATGAAATAAGATGTTGACACTCTTTTAAGGGCAAGTGTAATAATTTAATAATAATTCAAAATTGTTACTTTTATTGTGAAACATATTAAAAATCTAAATACCGCTTGCTTATCTCATTTATATTTAATTTGTATTAAAAAAGTTTCCTTTCAGTAAATTGTTTTCGTAATTTTTTTTAATATGGTAAAATTTAATTTGCTTCATGGTTAGCTATAAAGTTCATGATCTAGAGCTGACGAATACCCGCAGCTGACCTAGCTCAAGGAATTAGCCCCATTGAATCATATTAATTTTGGTCCCAACATGTTCGACGCCCCCATGCGACGTACACGAGCAGTCAGCTGGTTGGTTTATCTCTCAAGCTGCCAAACACAGATCTATTATATTATCAAGTTGTACGTTTGTTTTGTCTGCTGGCGACGTGACGTGTTTTTTTATTTTTGTTACTTTTTTTTGAGTGCAGCGCGTGCCAAGCAAGTTTTTTGCCTAAGTCTTTCGTTTTTCGCACTCAGTTCGCTTCGTGTGGGCTTTTTCGGTTCGTGCCGTTAGTCGTTAATATGTTGAATGTGGCTGTTGTTGTTGCTGCTGTTGTTGTTGTTGTACCTGTCATTGTCTTTGTTGTTGTTGTCTTACTGACTCGGTTTCAGCTTTTGGTGTTACGTCTGCTGGCCCCACCACCGCTGCCAAGGTAATTGCATTTGCACAAACCTCGAGCTCCTCATCCACGGCACGCCCCACTGCTCCCCAAATCTAGCGGCATTAACTTCCAGCTGGCAGCGCTTGATTTCTGCATTGGGATTCCGCTGGAGTTTACTTTTGGGGTAGGCAGCTGGTTACGTTTACATTTTCAAAATGCGAGCGAAATGTCGATTTCAGACGCTGTCGTTGTGATTTTTTGTGCCTCTCGCATCGCTTCATGTCTCAAGATTGGGCTGGGTATTTTTGCTGCGGCATCCAATTGTTTTGATTACGAGCTATTATGCATGTGGATTTATCGGAGCATCTGGGCGACGCACTGCCTATATAACTGTTGTCATTGCACGCAAAAATTGCCACAGATTTTGCAATAATCATCTTCATCATTATCATCATTATGATTTCCCGGTTATAATCTGCTGTTGCTATTGTTGTTGGCCTTGGCCTGGGCCAATTTGTCAGGGCTGCAGTCTGCCGAGTCTCAGCCTGAGTCTGAGTCGGAGTCTGAGTGCCGTTCAATGACAGGTAACATAAACATTAATCATAAAATTCAATTACAATTTTTACATGCATTCTTACAACATCCACAGGCAGCAAATTGCGTATACGCCCCAAGGCAACGCTAAATTGCATATTGACTGCTTACAGATCCACTTACCCCCGTACTCACAGAATGGACATTGTCTTCTTGGACTTGCACTCAATACACGCTAAGAATGTCATGAGCACGTGCCTCCACCTTCAATTTGGGGCCAGGAGCAGGGTCGGCTACTGAGGCGGAATTGCAACTGTGGCAGAAAATGTTGAAACGCCTCTCTGCCCAATGTGTAGTTGGTTTAATTGTTGTTGCTACAGTTGCACTTACTGTAATTAAATCAAGTGTTTACGTGCCGCAACCGCTCTGATACCCTGTAATTATAACATTTGTATTGAGCTTATAATGGAATAAATTTATTTTAAATGCAATTGCAAGCGTTTTCAGTCCAATTAGCCAAATTAAATGGCTACAGAAAGAAACAAAGTGGCATGCGGCTTGGCATATGCCACACTTCAACTTTTCGCACAACTCAGATAAACTTATTAATTTTATTATTTTTAAGAGATCACTTTATGAATAAGCAAAATAAACAGATCTCTATTTCGTGAAAAACTGATTTAAAATGCACATTAATAAATAATAAATGAAGTGTAATTATTTACTGTCACAGGTGGTTGGTATATTTTTTAAAAGATTTTTTCAAATAATATTTATTTAAGCAAAAGTTACACTCTAGTATTCGTAAAAGAATGTTTACTTTGCTGAATAAATATTAAATATTATAGATTAACTTATTGCTTGTTTTTACTTATTTGCTTATTGTCTTTAGAGAATTCTTTACAGGGCATCTGCAAGTCGCGCAGATCATTTGGTAAACTTTGCTGGGATTCTTGCAACATTTTACGCAGCAAGTTTTGGCGTCAAAATTGCCAATAACTAAAACAAGAAAACTGCCGGCAATTGTGTTTTTTTTTTTTGGGCACAACCAAAACTGTTGCAATTTAATGCCACGGCTCAAGGTCAGAAGGCGCAAGTGTTTGTTGTTGTTGTTGTTGTTGTAACTGATTTATTACCTGTTGCTGTGGCAACTTTTGGCTGTGTTGGTTTTGTTAACTGTCTGTTTATTTTTTATTTTCAGGCTTAAATGCAGCGTGACACTGAAATTATTTGTAAGAGTGAGTGTGTGAAAGAGAAAGAGAGAGAGGGCTTGGCTTGCGGGGGCACGCAGAGTGCAAGTTTTTGTTGAAGTTGTTGTTTTGATTGCGACACTTGACACGCAGATGCTGCCAGCGATTCGTCTCTTGGCCTTGTCAGGATGTGCTTAACTCGCCGCTTTTTTGTTTACCTCTTTTTAGCTGACATATTTTTTGGTTGGGTGCCTCATTTCCATATCCAATGTTTGTTTTTGTGCGGTTTCAGTGTCAAAATTGACATGCTGGACAGCCCTTCGATGCCGCTGACTTCTTTATAAGAGCCAAAAAAAAGGCAAAAAGTGCGAATACATATGTTTGTATGACAGTATAAATAAATTCAATTTCAAAACTTTTGCTTAAATAAATATTATTTGAAAAAATCTTTCAAAAATATACCAACCATCTGTGACAGTAAATAATTAGACTTTATTTATTATTTATTAATGCGCATTTTAAATCAGTTTTTCACGAAATAGTTTTTGAGCAAAAAATTATTATTAAAAGTGTTCGAACAATGATAAATTATTCCGTAAATTATTTAATACCTAAAAAGTTTTCAAGCATAGCCTAAAATGTTTGATTTATTAAAATCTCTAATTCTAATAAGATTTATATCCATCAATTTGATTCGCCAAATTCCACAATTCCTACGAAACCAATTGAGACCCTTTCGCTTAAGTATTGAAGTTGCTGCTGGCTATTATTACTTGCGGCCTGCCAAATGCTTCACCTCAAATTCCACACCCTTCCACTGCACCCCTCCAAAATGGCGAAGTGAGAGCATCATCAGCATCTGCCTCTGCTCCATAAGAGGCGTCGCCTATTGCTTTGGCGGGCTCTAAAACGTCATTTAATTGCCACACTTGCCACATGTTGCGCCTACGCCAACCAACCAACGACTATAATCAAGCAGCAAGACTAACAACAACAACAGCAACAACAATTGTTATGGGTTTGTGTGTGTGTGTTTGGCTTGCGGCTGCGTAATGCGGTAGTTGTTGTGTTTACAATTTCTGTGGCTTTGTTGTTTACGAAATGTGAAATGATATGATGATTGTTGTGCGGCGGGAGTTGTGACGTGTGAGCCGACGACAGCCTCCGCTGCGTATACTTAATAATGATTATATAAAGAAAACGCTTCTAAGACTGCGCTAAGAAACTTCGCGAACACTTGACTTATTGCTGCTGCATTAACTGCCATCAATATTTGGTAAGAAATTCCAAGCGCAATTTAGTGCCAGTTGCAGCCACAGAAATGCCAATAAGCATACCTCTTCCATCACCGAACTCCATCTTCCATCTGCACCCGCTCTGTGTCTGTCTCTAACAATTTGCAATACTCTCTGGCAAGTGTTATATAATCATCCAGCCTAGCCGGCGCCGCATTTTTCTTTTCGTGATTCAACCGCAAGCCAAAAAAATCTGCTAATGGTGCAGTAGGCGACATCGAAAGTGGTTTTCGATGCCATTTTATAAGGGGTATTACAGCTTGGTCTTTCGATTTGTGCACACTCTTTCAACAGATTATCCAAGTAAAATCTAATGACTGATAATTATAAAGATGGTATTAAAATATAGAAGAATCTAAAAAAAGAATTAGTTCAAGCCGAGAAAGGAACAGAAAAATTGATTTGGTCTAGTTTAAATCTTTTACATTATAATATTCACAACGAAGGCTGCTTAACAAGAGAAGTTCTTAAAGTTGACAAATCTTAATTTAATGATTATTTTTTTTAATTTAATTGAAATCGTATCGTATCGTTATATTTTTAAAAAAATATGTGTTTTATATAATATAATTTTTTGTATATGCAAAAGGGTATTAATATTTGTACATTTATATTTTTATAATTTTTTTTATGGACCGACTTTTTTTTTGGTTTTAATGAAAAAAACTACAGGCGGAGAAAAAGCACGAGACAAGAAACAGCAGCTGAGCCGGTGGCGTTGTTTATGTATTTGGTTTTCCATGCAACAGCAACAATGACAACAACATCACGAACGTGGCTTGCCACAAC
The DNA here is from genome assembly GCF_035044405.1 of Drosophila montana. NCBI lineage: Eukaryota > Metazoa > Arthropoda > Insecta > Diptera > Drosophilidae > Drosophila > Drosophila montana. The sequence continues at coordinate 543,948 of NW_026998621.1, read as the reverse complement.
AACACAGAAACAAAAACAGAAAAAAGGCAACAACTAAAACAACAACAACAAATGCTATACAAGATTTGTCATTCAAAGCGTTGCCCAAAAGCAACAACAAAATGTTGGTAAATGTGTCATGGAGGCGAATCGTGTTGTTGTTGTTGCCATGGTTGTTGTTGCCATGGTTGTTGTTGCCATGGTTGTTGTTGCTGCTGTTGCTGCTGCTGCTTGTGGCGCGCTCTGTTCCTGTTTACATTTGTTGCAATATAAGCAAAACATGAAACACATTTTTCGAGCCAGTTTTAGTTGTGTTTGCTCTTGTTGTTGTTGCTTCGATACGTTCAATTGTCATATATATTCCAAAAGGCTGTTTATTTGCGATAGTTGTTGTTGTCGTATGTTGCTCCCATTGGATTTGATATGTTTATATTTATGCTTGTATTTATATTGATGTTTGTTTTATGCTTAGCTGTTGCGGCTGCCACAACTGGCGAATTCTAATCAGCGGTTTTTTTTCTTTTTTACTTCTCTGTTTTGATGAGGCTGCAAAAATGTGTGGGAGGCACCCAGATTTCACCCAACAGTGGTTGAATGGAATGATGAATGTGATTTTGTTCATGGCGATTGGCACTGGACAAGCTGAATGACGGAAATTAGTCTTTAGCCTACTTCGATTCGGTAAATATTAAGTTTTGGGTTTAAGTTTGAGATTTGTATAAAGCAGTATTGAATAACTTATCGATAGATATTTTCTTATAAAGATCAAAATACTTTAAGGTGAGCTGGGATATCCTTGAAAGCTTATGGGAATCAAAACTTAGCTGCTTTTAAGCAGCCAGTCGGAGAGCACTGTGTTTAATTTGAAATATTAGGATTTCTGGAGGCTGCTTTTTGGCCTTTCTCCAGATATAAATTGTTACACTGTGCTCATAAGTCGAACGCAAAATAACGAGCTCAAGATACAACTCTCAACAATCTCTGTACCTGCATTACAAGTGCCTAAATATGCCGCAATGCATAATGCTTATATATATTACCTGATTATATAATTTACCTGATTAACTTAAGCGTGCCTTATACCAAGCCCCTAAAACTTGAAAATGTATGCCTCAGTCAAATTCTAATGGCCCACAAACCGTTTTCAACAACCTGCACGAGCTGCTGCCGAAATTGTGAATACTATAATGTTAAACTCTTTAACGCAATTGGGCAGTCCAAACACGTTTATGTGACATAGAAAACACTAGCAGAAACAACAGCAACAATAACAAAAATAAACATTGCCAAGACGTAACAATTAAAAACGCTAAAAGCATTTTATATAATAAGTATTTCGCATAATGCGGCATAAATGCAAAACAATTCACACGCCTCGAACTTTATAGGAGCCCGGGCACACACCCTAACTGGCTGAGAGTTGTATATGAATATAATTTATATATGTGTTTGCATATATATTATACGCTCGTAATTGTCACAAGTGCTATAAACGCGGCGTGAATGCAGTGAGAGCTGAAAAGAAATGTTTATTAGACAAGTTCGGACAGCCGCCGGCTTGCACGGTTCCACATAATACGTCATATACTGAATAATAATAAAAAAGAAAAAATAAAATAATTATGAAAAAAGTTCAGAAACGTTTTCCATTTGCAGCAAGCTCACATTAGCAGCGCCATACAAATTAGCTGAAAATGATGCCTGAGTGAATGTTGTGCCAAAATTATGTTAATTATTTACACAAATGCAAGCTGCACTTGTATCTGTGTATGTGTATCTAGGCGTGAGTATCTGTGTATTTGCGGGGGCCATGCAAATGAGCATTTTGCGGCATGCGGCGCCTGAAGGATGTGTTTTGGTTTGCCACGCATAAATTTTCTTCGGCCTGAGCGCGTCAAGCGACCATTTTGCCAAAATGCTAAAAACAATTTTATTGAGCGAAATGTGCGCAAAAAGGGGGTAGCCCGGGAGCACAACCACAGAGTTGCATAATTAATTTGTTTACACAGTTGTAAACAAACTCAGCGCTCAACGTTTGTATTTTGGGACGACGCAAGGACGAGTTGCTAATAGGAGTACATTTAAATGCAAATGCAAAATTCCATACACGCATATAAGTATCTGAGCGTGTGTTTGAGAGCGCGAATTACACTGCATTTCAAAATAAACTTTATACTAATTTTAACAAGGCTCGGGAAATATTCCTTAGACTCTAAATAGTAATCAAGCATTGTGGTCATAAACACATTTGAACTGAACATTAAATTGGTTAAACTATCCTCTTTAAACGAACTTATTATTATTATAAACTATTTATAATATATAAAATTTGAAAACCAATATTAAAGCTTTCAATGCTTCTAAGGTGCTATTGGGTTAGACACATTGCTGAAATCTAGCATATTCAAATGCAATATGAAGGAAAAACTATAATTACCTTCACATTAGATATATGCTTATGCAATCCTTTATTCAATTGGTTACATTATTGATAGTACTGATTTTAACCCCAGCTTAGACCTTCAGCAGATCCCAAAGCAAGAATCAAATGGAAACGCATTAGCATTCATCGAGTGCTATTCACATTGCTTGACAATGGCTATATCATTAACTATATCATCGGTAAAATGTCATTTCCCGTCCATTTATTTATTTTGCGACACTTTTCCTTTTTTTTCCACATGCATTTTTCCAATTTTTGTCCGCTATGATTGTTGGGAATGGTGTTAGAGTTGGTGTTGCTGCTGACTGTTTGTACATTTCCTGGCTGCACAACAACAACGGCAACTACAACAATGGCGTCAAATGTTTTACAGCAGATAAGAAGTTTAATTTATGCGAAAACATGTTTTGAGCTCCCCCCAGAAGCGACAGCCAGACGGCCAGATAAACATATATCTATATATATGTGCAGCTGGCTGCAGCTGACTAGGCTGCATGTGCCACGCCCACAATTTCACACGCTTGCCACTTGCTATTGACCTTCATTGGACATGTGCAGCAACATTTTTTCTTCACACTCGCCCGAAACGTGGCCATAAATTTTTCGAGTCGCTTCCGTTTTTGCGGTTTGTCGAAGCGCTGAAAATGTTCCTGTTCTTGTTGTTGTTGTTGCGATTTATTTATTTATTTAATGCCATGTTTTGTCTAGACGCCAACTGCCTGACTGCCATCGGGCTGGGGGCCTCTTTTGATATTTACCCAGCGATAACTCCGTTTTTATGGTCCTCGCATTGTCTCTGCCCTCGCGACGAATCCTGCGCAGATTTTATGCGATTTTCGTCTGGACGACCAGGCAAATAGCAACTGGAAAATGGCAAATTGCAAATGGCAAATGGCAGACGCAGTTGCTCCGCATTGGGGCAACGTGCCGCTGCATAAGCAGGCGGGCAATTAAAAGCAAAGAACACAAACGTACACATTTGTGGCCTGCACCGTTTACGGCGAGTGCCGCATCATTAATTAACCCAAAGTTTTAGGAGCTGCCATGACAAATGAGCGTAATTTGTTCATTAATGAAACTCCAATATACAAAATGTTAATAGTTGCAATGATTCACAAGAAGTTTATGAAATGAGGGTTGCATGTAGATGGGAGCACTTACAGATATTTTTGTGTCGCATAAACAGTTTTGTATGGGTCAGATACTTTTTAATCCCATTGAAATTTTCGCTTTTACTAATGAATTTGTATTCTGAAGATACAGTTGGAATTTTACAGATAATTTTATACTGCTGAGCTACTTCTTTTCGTTACATGTTTAAAAGGTATCTAAGATATATTTGTATTTCACAAATACCGATGATAGACAGAAAGCAAAGGATACCTTCGGTATACAAGACATAATTATTTCGATTATTGATTATTAAGAATAGAATATTCGTTATTAGAGCATAAATTATTAATTTTTATTACAAATTACAAATAAAAAATGAATAAAGGAAACAAAAAATCAGTCTATCTCAAAATGCAGATAGGACAAGTTAACTACTATATGTTCAAATCGTTGACACATTCTGCTGCCTCCACAACTGAAACTTATTAGGACGGCTTAATAGAAATCATATTAAAATAATTACAATATACAATTGGAGCTTGATTCAACGTTTTTGTTCTATTTTAATATAAATTTATTTTAAAATCTCTATGTCAATAGTTGAAGTCTGCTGAGCAGTTTTGCTGCTGCATGTTGATAGCAACACAAAAAATATGCTTAGCAACAAGTTGCTGATGCTAAGCAACATAATGCTGCGCAACATTTCTGGCGCAGCCGAAAAGCATGCAATACATTTTTTTAAGCTCCAATACTCTTATATTATTAATTTTAAGAGATAATGTTAAAATGTTCTTAAAAAAGGTGAATTCCCATTCTGGAAATATTTATGAATTAAATCCATTTAACATCTGCAGCAATAGACAAGAAATTCTTGTTATTATAGAGAGATATACAATAGGTATATTATATATATATATTATTATACTAATGTCTATTATAAAACATATGAAAAAGTTAGATAGTTCAAAAATAAATTGTTAATAATACGGCACAGCACACGGCCCGATGTCTGGTTGGGGCTGGGGGCTCTGCTTACTCTCTTCATAAATACGCTGAATACAATATGAGACGGAGACCCACTCATATAAACTCCTCCTCTTCCGCCTTATTGCGTGACCCTCTCCAGCCTCTTTCTATGTACACGCCCCTCCTCGTGTTGTTTCACCGACTTCAGATGATTGAGCGTTATGTTGCACACCTCACAGTAGTAGGCGGCATTCAGGTCGTTCAGCTTGCGGAAATCCGGCTTGTTATAGCCGGCGTACATGTAAAAGCCGAGCGGATTCAGCGGCACCAGCGACCCGTTCGCATTGATGCGATACACGTGGCTGCCATCGAAGGGCTCCGCAATGGATGCCGGACAGGTGGAGCGTTCGCGCTTGCGATGGCGCACGCCGGCCATGTGTATGGCCAGTTGGGACTCCGAGGTGACAATCACATCGCACAGCTTGCACATCAGCCACTTGTCGTTGGTGCGCACCCAGCGGCCGGTCCTGTCGTAGTAGCCCTCGCCATTTGGCTTGCTAATGTGCCGCTCCACGAGCCGATGGCGTCGCCCGTAGAAGTGCTGGCGGGCATGGATAACCGAGGTCAGCTTTAGATCGCACAGATCACAGTGCAGAACGGCGGGTCCCGAGCTGCGCAGATGACGCAGCATATCCTCCGACAAGTTACCCTTAACAAAACTGTATCGGATCAGCCAGGAGTCCACCCGGCGCAGATGCGTCCGCGACAGGTAATGATCCAATGCATTGCGCATCGTTCTCATCGCAGTGTGGCACAGATGGCAGCAGTCCCAATGGAATAGCGACTGCAACTCTTGCGGCACTTGCGATGTCATCAGCGACTCTATGCAGCAAAGAGGAGTTTAGCTCAATGGTTAGGTGGCATTGGATTAAACGGAAGACATCAATTATATAACAGATGCTTGATTAAATAACGTTAAAACAAATAATAACATTAAAATAATAAAACTAGATTCGGGCAAAATCATTTCAAGGGGTATTTTAAGACAGAAAAATGAGTTCTATAACTGTTAGAAATAAGAATAAGAATGCCTAAAAGGTATATTTTGTAGTTGGGTCAGGGATTTAAATGTTGTTAAATGTTAATGTTGTAAAGTTATAAATATTTGTGTATAAAAGCGATTTGAAAGGTGTTTTAGAAGATTAAAGATTATGGACTGTTCAGCTTTGCATAAAATATTATTGCTAGCCATTATTTTGGCCGGAAATTGCGACTCACCCGTAAATATGCGCTGGTATTTTTGTTGTTCAATCAGCCTCTGATGATCGAGCTCCTGCTCCAATTTCTGTCTCAATAGCAGCTCCCGCTGCAGGTCAAAGTGATGCCCATAATTGTCAACGCGCGGCAGATGTGCGTAAAGTGGATGCACCCCTTCCATCCGGTACTGTTGGGCGTTGGCATTGGGCAAGCAATCGCGTTCCCGCGGCTCCTGCTGTTTGGCATTGTCATCCTTGAAGTCGCAGTAAAATGGCGGCTCGTGGTGCTGCGGCTTGTAGCCATTGGGGCCAATCGGTGGATAACTTGTTAGCTGTGGCGGCGCCATTCGGTAGCTATTTCCAAATCTCTTTTGCTGATAAATCATTTTATCATTGTTATTGGTCGCCCAGTAGTTGGGAAATTTGTTGGGCCTGCGTTGCTGCCTGTAGCCATTGAGGACCCTCAAGGGCAGCTGCTCAGCTTTCAGGCTCGAGGGCAGCTGGTGCGCTACTTGCTGTGGTCTATTGGTATGGTGTCTGTTGATGTAGTGCCGGGTGGGCAGCGCCTTTGGTGTTGAAACAAACCTGTAGCTATTAACTGGCTCCAGCGGCGACGGTGCTCCGTCTTCCTCCCCATTGCCCGGAAAGTGTTGGGCTATGCTATGTAGATCAATGGACGGCGGCTCGTAAGCATTGAGCAGCTGCGGCTGCAATTGTTCCTCTTCGTCAAGATCCTCGTGCTGGTCCGCCCAGAGCAGCTCGAACTGCAACGGACTGGACTGCTCCTCGTGCAGCGTGGCCATGAAATGGTCGCGCGTTATCTTCGATGCACCACTGGCATAGGCCGGATAGTGGAATGTGGAGATGGCTTCCTTGGTGGCTGGTTCGCCAATGGCTTCGTGCTTGTGACGACTGTGCACCACGTGCACTGCATCCTGCATCATCATTAGTTGGGGCGCCTCGCCGCCCAGTGTGTCCAGCGACAGCAGAGCCTGTGGCACAGAACTTGGCTCCTGCGCGCGGCCGTGCACGAGGCAGGGCAGCTTCAACTGCTGGCTGAGGGCCTTGGCCTCGGCCGCATTCATTTGCTGATGGTCGCGATCCAGACAGCTTGGCGGCAGATTCACCTGGTAGCGATAGATGACATCCTCATCGGGACGGCGCAGCTCCACCAGCACTGGCAGATGGCCCGATCGGGTACGCGGTTTCGGCAGGGCAGCCGCCAACTTGCTTATGTTCTTCGCACACTGCAGGGCGATCCGCTCATGGACAGGCGGCGTCCGTGGACTCATTTGTGATTTGCGTGCTAACATTTTTGGTTCCGTAGTGGTTATTCTTTGATGTTATTGCCGGCGGAGTGTTGGGCAGCTTTTCGACGCTTTACATAGAAAATAGAGAACTCGGTTTATCGTCGAATCGGAATGGTTTCTATACACTTTGGGCCGCGCGAAATTTTTCGACCGCTTAACATTTAACAATACATTTGAATTTGTTGGAATTGGTGTTTAAAATGTGTGAAAAGTTTCTCCACCAATCGAAAAATACATAATAAAACACGTCCTGAGATGGATCTGTCAAAGCTAACTACGATTCTCTCTTTCGACCTACAATCAACCCTGCCGTCCGCACCTGTCATTCCCCACTCGTCTCACTTCCATACAACCCTAAAATACCTATCGTTAGCTTCTGCAGTCGAGACTTGACAGTTGCTTTTTATGCCCTACAAATGTGTACGAAAACTTATCGACTAAAATAAAATCGATTCCAAAGATTTGATATTGTTTTCTGTACCAGAAAAAAAACGGCAGAAACGATGGACTTTACCCGTGAGATTATGGGAAAAGCTGAAAACCGGTTCGATATTAATTTTCCAACTTGATTTTAAATATGAAAAGAACCTTATGCCAAACAAATTGACAAATTAATATTAAAAATAGGTCTTTTGATGGAGACTTAACTTTAAAGCATATCTTGGGTCCCAACCATTGGATTCATCGAACTATATTTGGTAGATGCCAATATTGGCTAAAGATTCAATTTAGCCCGCAATTTCTATATGAAAATATGCACAACATGCTATATTTTCAGTAGAACGGGCAATCAGAAATTTTAATTTGATTTGTTTTATTTACATTTTAAATATATGTGACAAACCTTAGCATGGGCTAAAACCAAACACCAAGATAGAAAGTTGGTTTGAACTGTCAACGCTTGCCGACATACAGACAGTTACACAGACGAATATATGGATATATTAAATCGGAAAAGTCTCGTTTCATGCGTTACATAGTTTATGACATACTTATAATAACCTGTTAAGGATTATAAACGTGTTTGATTTCCTTTTATTAACAGTTTAAGTCCTTAGATAAAACTAATTTGGTTTTATATTCACAGCGCGTTCGATTTACTTTTAAACCAATAATAGCTTTAAGGGCAAGGGGAGCTCCTCGATTTATTTTGAAATTCTTTCCGATACAAGTTTTAATTAATTTTATATTCATTTTTTGGATTTTTATTCAAACTGTGCTTTTAGCTTTGCGGCTTCTTTTATCCTCAGATAAAATACCAACCATATCCTATGCTTATATCTTGATCCCGGGTCTTCGGTGGGGCTTTTGCCTTAATGACAGGGTCACTAATAAAACTTTACCTAATATGAGATGCCTAGTAGATTTATTGACTTTAGGAACTTGGTATCACAAGCTTATCATGTCTATATATAGCCTATATGGATTCTAATGAAAGTCATGGAACGTACCTTCAATCTATATATTCGTACTCTATACTGGGATCATTATCAGCTGTGGACTAAATATTCATAGCCCAGATAAACGACTCATTACTTTTTATATATTTTTACCTCTCCTGAACTCAGAGTAGACGCTGTTCAGTGTCGAGTCGAGTCGCAAATTTATTTCTTAAATTTATTGCGTTTGTTTTTATAAGGCTTTAACTCGAACCATCTGGCACCATAACTTAGTCTCGTCTCAATTCGAATGGCTTCCTTTAAGGCCGCCACCCGTTGCTAGAGCCAAGTTTAGCATTTGTAAATGTCAGTTGTGGCATCGAGAGGCCCCAAGAGGCCCCAAGAGGCCTCTTTGGAGCTAAGCACATGAAGGCAGCGCGGTAAAACACCAACAAGAGAGAGAGGGAGAAGGAGACGAAGAGCTTTAAATATTTGCGACAAACTGCTTTATGGAGTAAAGCACACATACATATACGTATGCGAATGAGTACATATGTGAGCGCCTGGAGCATTGAAATAATGTTTAGCGCGTGATTTTGGGCCAGGTTTTCATCCACTGGCAGCTTCTGGCATCAATTGTCAGCGTTTAGCTGGCGGCCAGGTTTATCGAGGCGCAACGCACAGGTGCCACATGGGCTAAAGGAGGGGGGTCTGTGAAGCGCCGACTGCCAACATCAATAACACTAATGGGAAAAGGATAAAGATAAGCATTAAATAACACACGTACGCAAGGCATTTGAGGCTTATGGCGGGGCCCATGACGTTGATAGCCTCAAGATGGGCTGGGAAAGCGGACACGAAGACCGGAACTGAAGCCTACATGTGCACAGCGCCTGTACGAGGTGTTTCTGTATATGTGTGCGTGCTTTCCAAATTGTTTGCCCCGCGGCCCTGGCGTAGGCGTGGGCGTGTCAGCGTGTACGTGCCAGCTGTTTAGCGGCACATTGCCAGCCGCACCCTGCCACCTGCCACACGGCTCATTCAACTGTTTTTGTTCAGCTAGCGCATTTTTCACATTTCTCGCTTCCGCTTCCGTCGTTGCCGCTGCCCGTGCTCCCAAATTGTGTCACACACGTGAGCAATTTAAAGTCAGGCCACCAGGCTGGCGCTGAGTCCTTGTCTTGGTCCCCATTTCGATTGTAAACTTAATTTTCGACTGAGCCCGGCGGCGTGTAAATATGCATGCAGCATCTGAAATTTATGAATCGTTTTACATCCGAATATGCAAATTACTCGAATATGCATTGATTTTACACAGCCAGTCGCTGTCAAGTTGCCTTCTGGAAATACGAGCAACGCCGCTTAAAGCAATAAGTCAATTAAGTTGGAAATCTTTTATATAGTATATAAGAATTTTACAGAAGCGAGCTTTACAAAATGTCTGAAATTGAAGCACATTTCAGCTGTACTTTAAGAGTTGTAGAAGAGGCTTACCCTTTCCTCCAATGTTTCAGCTTGACAGTTGAGCTTGGCCTTAATTATTATTGATGAAAGCCTGCTTCCTGCAATCCTAACCTCGAAACGTATCGTCTAAAAGCTTGTTAGCTTAGGATAGCTCGAAAGCTCATCAAATCGCATTTCTAACTAGGTTAAAATGTACTTTCTCCGCTGTTTTCCGATAATTGGAAAAACTCCGATTAAAGCACTTACAAAATTGGGAATAAGTCTAATTCTTTTACTTATATCTTTAAAAATTGTCCATAAGGAGGCGCCTTGTGCCGAGCTGCCGTCACAAAAATTCGAATTTTCTTCCATACATATATACGCAATAATACACTCCCAAAAAAGCTTCGAATGATAACCTCAAACTGTAGAAAAATTCATACATTTTCAATATGCAATTTTCGAGGTTTTGATACAGCATTTAAAAAGCGCATGACAATACGTAAGATATTATGTTCTTTAAGGGGGGCAGGAGAGTTACCTAAGAAGTGAACTATGACAATATGGCACGGGATTGATATCGATTTGTAGCGGTCTTATGAAATCAATGCGACGACGACATGAAATAAAATTGATTTGCGCAGGCAATAAAAGAAGCTACGCCTAAAGTCTTAATGCTAGATCGACTCGGCTGTTACCGAATAACTATTTAAAATGGGGCTTGAGAAGCCTCCTACTGTCTGTTACACATATTTACATAAAATCAACGAGTCCCTCTTTTATCTATTATCAATGGGATCTGGGGATAACAAGCAAGCTTTGATCACATAAAGCCCGAAGTGCTTGCTTGAGAACTTTATCAAAGAGCTTAGCCTAGGAGAGTTAGCGTCAGTAGTTCGTTGGTTATTAATTTATGATTTGATGCGAGTTTTAGTACTTGCTCTTTTCAGATATTTATCCAAAACGCCTCAATTTGTTTTTTTAATTATTCCTATTAGATTGAGATTAACAATTGGGTTGAGGATTGGTTTGTGCGACACAGTTGTTGATAACGCGATTGTTAATCAGTTGATTAACTTGCTGCGACAACATGTAATCATAGTGACTGAAGCCCTTTTCTTGGATATTCCATTCGTCGATGACGTTAGGCAGACGACTTGAGAGACTTTGGACATCGTTTTTGGAGGAGAGCCAATCGTCAGTAGCATGATGAATCGCCACCTTGCAGTTAACCTGAGTCAGATTGTACGCCGGCGGCTCGGGCTTCTGATATTGTTGTTCATTAATCACTTCACCATGATCGAAGGCCTGGAATTTGACGCTGCTGATTAGCTGGGCATAGTGATAAACCTGGTAGCTGGATGCACCCTGCGAAGCGTGGCCAACGACTAGCGGTGTGAGAGTCTATAATATCAGAAAAATAAATATATATTAAATATTTACATTTTATATACATGATGGGTTGATGGATGTGTCAACCAAATGATAGAAAACTTGTCTTGAGAACAATCATTTCCCATAATGGAGAACAGCTGATGGCCGCTTTAATCAAATATTCAAAGATCCATAAAACTATAATAAGAAGAAGTCGTCTATATTTGATTTGAATTATGCCAGCTTGATAATCGTAAATACCATAGCTATCAGCTGCTCAGAGTGAAACATTTGGCCGAGCAAAGCCAGATAATATCACACATAGATTTTATACTCACAGAATTGAACTGGTTCCAGCCAAATCCACACATCACGTACTCAAAGACGGCGCAAATTGGACTTTCTTGAAGACTGCCCTTGCATATATGATTCCGGAACTGTGCGATTATACGGTTATTCTTTGAGATTTCATAACCACCAAGTAAGTTGAGCAAAATCTGAAAGCGCACAAGAACAGAAGATCAATATATTGGTTGGAAAAGAGAGAGAGAGAGAGAGAGAGTGAAAGAGAGAGAGAGAGAGAGAGCTACTCTCTCAAAAACAAGAAACTTACTCTGAATTTGCTCTTGAACAGAGCGAAGAACCGAAGCACTGGACTCTGGGTGTGCTCCATAAAGACAGTTGGCGAGAGTGCCTGCATGAGGATGACCTTCTCACAGTAATCGGGTAGCTCGCTGCACATCACAAAGAAGGCGGTAGAGCCCTGCGAGTGTCCGATATATTGAATCTGAGTTTGCTTCGTAACGTCCAGGATCTTATCAATCGAGTCTGGCAGATCGTAGATGCCAATTTGGTGGAAGGTGAAGCTCCAGTATTCAGCTGGCTTAATATCGGGATTGACGTGCTTCTGCGAATAGATGTTGCCGCGCGTGTTTAACAGCCAGACATCGTAGCCCTGCCGGTACAGTAGATAGGCCAGTCCATTGGACGGACCCATTTGTACCCAAGCCGCTGAGCTGGACATGAGTCCGTGCACCAGCAATACCACCGGTGCCCCTGGCCGCGGTATGCGATGTAGGCAAAGCACATAGCCATCCGTCGTCTTCACAAAATGTGTCTCCACTGGGTAACCGTACTTCTTGATCAGCTCCACCTGCAGATAACAAATGTAGGGTTTAGTTAGAAAATCAGGGAATCGCCTTGCATAGCTCGCACTTACAGTCTTCAGCTTGGAATCATCTTGAACATCCTTTGCCGTTCTAAAACTAACTTGCCGACTTGGTTGACGGTCGAGCAAAAGTCTCTGTTGACTTAATTGGAATAGAGAGTCTGTTAGTTGTTGTTTACGTGTTGAGTATGAATACGGACAATCAACTATTACAAATATTGCGCCATTGGGCGGACCGATTGCGAATGGATTGTTGGTTGGGCCTGGCGGGCCGGGAGGCGGCAAGATTGGCCATTCCGTAGTAGGTTGACTTGTTGGACTTGTCGGGCACTGGGTCTTATCGGGCAGATTTGTTGTACTTGGCTGACGAGTCGAATATTTCGGAAAGGCGTTGGGCGGATATGTTTTAACTAAATTAGAAGGATAATCAGGCGAAGATGTCGGTTCCTCGGTGTGACCGGGCATGTATGTTGGAACTGGCCGAATGGTCGGATATGTTGGATATGCAGGCAATCCCTGAACAGAACCGCCAGGCGGGTATGTCGGATATTCGCTCTCGTTAGGCGGATATGTCGGGTACTCGCCCTCTTTTGTTGGAACTGGCCGAATGGTAGAATATGTTGGATATGCAGGCCATCCCTGAATAGAGTCGCCAGGCGGGTATGTCGGATATTCGCTCTCGTTAGGCGGATATGTCGGATACTCGCCCTCTTTTGTTGGAACTGGCCGAATGGTAGAATATGTTGGATATGCAGGCCATCCCTGAATAGAGTCGCCAGGCGGATATGTCGGATATTCGCTCTCGTTAGGTGGATATGTCGGATACTCGCCCTCTTCTGTTGGAACTGGCCGAATGGTAGAATATGTTGGATATGTTGGCCATTCCTGAGCAGAAGCACCAGGCGGATATGTCGGATATTCGGTGTCGCCGGGTGGATATGTCGGATACTCGCCCTCTTTTGTTGGAACTGGCCGAATGGTAGAATATGTTGGATATGCAGGCCATCCCTGAGCAGAAGCACCAGGCGGGTATGTCGGATACTCTGTCTCACCGGGCCTTAAAGTCGGACCCGGGGGCTCTGTTGGACTTGTCTGACCGGGGGGAGGTGTCGAATATAACGAATCATTTGGTTTTGGGTTACATGGACTTCCTGGTGGATAAATCACAACTATTGATAGATTTGATGGATGTCCACCTGAACTTGTTGGCGCTTGCTGCGTTGGCAATGGTTGCTTTTGGTTAGCCGTTGGAGCATCCGGAATCGGTGGCAAGTCTAGCATGCAGAACTGATTAAGCAATTTCACTTTCATCTGCTGTTTTATTTCCAGCTTTTGAATTTGCACTTGCTGCCTAATTAAATAATTCTTCCTTAAGGCGCATTGCAGCGATGATGCATGGACCACAACTCCAATGCCGCAGAGCGCCAACAGCGCTAAACACAATAATGGACTCATCTTCCGGTCCTTTCAACACTGTGTGAAAAAATCGTTAGATCCGCCTTATATAGTGAATAAGCGCAGCTGTAACAATTGAATTATGAAATCGATTGAAAATGGTTCTTAACTTACCGGAAATCAATTCACATTATTGTATAAGCAAATTACCATACAGAATGCATTTAGTAGACTCAAGTTTTTAATCCTAAACTATTTATAATTTATTTTTGTTAACATCGCTTCCCTCCCGATACATGGACTTGGCATCGTTATAACTTGAGGGATTAATATACTATGCATGCTTGATTCATAAATTAACAAAATAGATGAAAAAAAAACTGGTCAGAATGTATGCAACAGAAAGAAAATATCGCATTCCCGAATTTACCATATTTACAAATCGAGAAAATTCAAATGCCACGTCTGAAATCGATAAAAATCGACTTAAAACGATTTTTTACACCCTTATTGTTTTAGAGCCGGGGCACCGTTTACTTTTGATTTTCTCACCTAATATATCCGATTTCATTTCTTTTTTTCAACAATTTATAACAACGCATATTGCTCCATAAATACAAAGGTCTATAGAATTTGTACAAAATGCTATACATGCTTTAAGTATTACATTTATATTACTATATTATAATTAATATTATATAGAACAAGAAAAACTAAAATAAACTTAACAATTTGATGTGTACGACCTTGTACGTAAAATTGTCAAAGATTCTTAATTGTTAATAAAATTTTTCTCTCACACTTATTACAAGAGGACTTGAGATATATAAAATGCATTTTTCCATTCTTTTTTTGATCGAAATTTTGTTTTATTTCGGTTGAAATTATTGTTACTCCATTTCTTAGCTAATTAGAATGGCATTATCTTTACTAGCCCAAAACATGAAAGAAGTGATCCTCTTTCTTTCCGACCATCACAAGTTGGATTTTGTGGTTCCACGACTGGAATTGGCGGCACGGTATCTTCACAGAATTGCTCCAACCACTTCACCTGATATTCATGCCTTAACTTTAGCTGCTGGATATTTAATTGCTCCCTAGTTAGATGAATCTGACGTTTTCTGCAAATCGTTTCAAACTGACCATGGACCAATAGTCCGATGCCACAGAGTGCCAATAGTGCAGAAACTATCAGGGAATTCATCTCTAGGTTTTTTCCGTACTAAGTGGAGCGATCATTGAGATGTTTCTTATATAGTACCAATCCAGTAGCTGAGCGCGTCTAAAGAAATTTTTACATGAAATCGATTGAAAACGGTTCATAGGCTGTGGAAAATTACGTCGTCTTATTTCTTAACCAGAATGCAAGCGGAGTGAATTCGAAGATTTAAATATTCCAATACCTTATATAACGAGATATACCACGAACTCATAGAAGGGAACGGTATAATGGTTTTAGCCAAATATGCGCAACAGACAAAGGTAGACCTCATTTTAATTCATAAGGTATATAGGTATATATACATATTCTTGAACAGTATCAAGAGCCGAACCTTGTTCACCTGCTGTCGATCCATCCGCACTGCTAAAAAAGCTAGAGACTTGAAATCTAAGGACTAAATCTAAGATTACAATCGATATCGATACAATCCTATTTTTAGCCATATCTCGAATTAACGATCTGCAGGAAGTAAAATTAAGCAATTAAGTAATCAAGCTCCGCAAAATAATTTAATTTAGAAGGTATCACAGGGTATGCACATACACGGCTTGCCACTTAATTCTTCTCACTTGTCATAGATTTTTATTAGCACAAGAAGGCTGTGAGTTGAGTTGAATGGGGAATGCTGGTGTTGTTATGATAGGAATGATATTTTATTCCAGTTATTTCTGTTTGTTGTTGGCTTAAACATATGTTTTGCTCTTGAATATATTTATTTTGCGAATTGTTTTTGCAATTACTTGAATTAAAAGACTTACAGTATGTCCTCTAATTACGCGAAATTTGATGATGCCCAGTCAAGGGAAGAGATACTACTGCTGCAACGGATAAACGAGCTGGAACGACGCTACGAGCTGTTAATGCCAATGGCTCAGGAACACAATCCGGCCTGGTGCCGCGACACGTTTCTGCGTCAACTGTTTGCCGAGCTGGACATGGAGCACGACGAGCCTGAGCTGAGCAAAGAGTCTAGTTCCAATTCAATATCGGATAAAAGTTATAGTGCGATGCCGCAATACTCGACGTCTATAACCAGCTTTCTGCGATCTGCCCGACAGATGATAAGGACCACCCGCAAGCTGGAACGAATCAGCGTAAGGGAGATCGCTGCCCACGCCTACAAGCTGAGCGTGTTGACGGGTCGCAGGGACCTGCTTTATGGCGAGCTGCTGGAATCGGTGCAGCGCTCATCGCTGTTCATCATGTTTTCGCGCGTCTTGAACCGTCTGCGGATCATGCAAAGCATCTCCCTGGACTGCGGTGGCATGAGCCTGAATGACTTGCCGCACAAGTTATTTACGTGGTCCATGGAAGGGCTTTTCACGCGCTGCCAGATGCCCGATGATGTCTATCTGGACGTGCTGATGCTCAACAATAGTGCAGATGTGCTGAACTGGGCCAAGTTTAGCACCGATCTGGTCGAGATATTGCGCTACTACAAGTACTTCTACACGGAGACGTACGTAAACAAGGGCTATCCGAAGATGATGACCATATTGTGGGACCAGCAGCACTTGCTCAATATTGGCGAGCAGCTCGACAAGGATCTGCAAATCTCAAAGAAAACGTTTGCGAAAATCGAAAAGCAGTCGCGCATTATCTCCACTCGTTGGATGGCCCAGTTCAAGGATAATTTGGTCAAGAGCTGCCAGCGACGCTCCATGGAGGCCACTGTGCGCCTGCCCATCGAGTGGCGCTACGTACGCGACTACTATGCCACCCTGGTGAAGATGCAGGCCATGAAAGACAACATGCCCGTGGTGAGGCTGGAGGAGCAGATCCAGAAGCTCAAGGACTCCACACAGGAAGACACTCACGCCACGAATGCCGTTCAGTGCGCGTACAGTATGACCATAGAAGTAATCAAATTAATTCCTGGCAAACATTCTCGTCGTTTAACGCACAATTAACCATTACAGAAATATTATAGCCGCTTAGTTCATTTTACGCAAAAGCTCTCTGACGATGTGGAATATTGGGAAGATCAGATAATTAGGTTGAAATTTCAATTGGCTAGGGTCCATGATGACCACAGGGAGGCACAGGATAAAATTGATTTCATGCGTCGGCGTGTCACGGAGGTCCAAGAAATAATCGCAGCTGAAAAACAACACGCAATAAATCTCGCTGTAAGATTATTCGGATAAACTGATTTGGATTTCAATAAATTATTCGTTTTTTTACAGATTACGGAAGAAAATCTACGGCAGTCTGCGTTGTCAAACCGATCCAAGCGACGAGCAATGCTTCTGAAGAAGAAAAGGGATAAGACTATATTTAAGGCGCCTAACCTAAAGCCAGCCAAAGTCAAAGGGAGAAAGAAGAAACAAAGTAAAAACTGAATATAAAAACGCTTTTCTGGAATACTTTCAAGCCTATCTACTCGGCAACCAAGTCTACAGGTCTCTGCGAAGCAAGATTTCTCAGAAGCTGAAGAGATGGTCTTTACATGAGATTCTCCGACAAGAGCTGCTTCGAAAATTGTCGATAATCAAGAACGCGGTTGCTTGATTGTCAACAATTTTCTTAGTAGCTTTTAAGCTTCTGTTAAATATATTTTTGTTGAGGTCCCTAAACTCGTTTTACATAAGTGTAAATATTAATAAAGAGAAGGCTATCCTGTCGTTTTACTTATTTGTAAATTGTTTTCATTCTAGAACTTCAGTGGATGTTCAAAATTTATTTGACTTTAAAAGCTTATGCATGTGAAGCTTTAATTAGCTTTGCGCGAAAGTTGTAGCTAGCATATCTGCAACCCCTTCACGTTAATTGTTGAAGTGCAGTACTCTTCCTCGTCCTGTTGTCCTTTGAAAGCTTGTCGTGCTCCTCGCTTGCTTCTGCTGCTGCTGCTGTGTGTCGCTCGCTTGTTTGCGCAAATTCGATTATCAAAATACACGCAGAGTAGCGGAGTGGCAACAAGGAGCACAAAAGCGAGAAAAGGATAATGCCATGTCGCCGCATTAACGCGTTTGCCGCTGTTAGCAGAGGCAGAGGCGGAGGCCGGAAGCAGGAGTTGAGTCAAGTAGGAGACAGTCGACCTGCCAGACCCGGCTGCCAGCTGCCGGCTGCGGCAGGTCTGCCCTGGCGTGAAACAAGCTGGGAAATTGAGTTTGGCTCCTTGCCTGGATCCTTGCTGATTAAAGCTCGCTGCTTTCTTTGTTTGCCAAGTTCTGCGGTGATTCGCAACTTTTTTCAAGCATATCATTAGGATGCAGTGCAGCCGACATGGCTGCCATGCACAAATGGCATATTAAGCTCCACTGACAGCCGCGTTTATTGCGCAACCCGAAGCCCAGGATAAAACGGAGGCTGCGGCGGGACTTTGCCCATGCCCAAGTCATGACACATATTAAATTTCATTTCCCTGGCAGTCGGCAGTCGGCATTGGGCGCCTAATGAAGGTTAAGCAACTTTTAATGTCCTCTCGTGCTCGTCCTTTTGCCTGCCACTGGCCATTTTGCAGACCATTAAATGTTTTGCCTGGCAATATGCCATATGTTTTGACATGGACATCTCCTGCTCTCGGGGGTTATGCTCGGTTCATGTTGGAAAAACTTTTCTTATCATTTGCGAGAAAGTCATAAAGACATGTGTATGCGTTTGCGTATGTGTGTGCGTGGTATGATATGACGATGACAGAAAATGGTAATGATGACGCCGGATCACATACAGAACATAAGCATATGCTCGGCTTAACATTACAGCGTCTGAAATGGCCATTTATACACACAAAGACGGGTTCACAATCCCTTGCCTAAATCCTTGCTTGACTTTGACAGGATTCGGTTGAAATTTAATTTATTTGACATATCGATATGTATTCGAACTGTTGCATAATTCGAAGTAATTGCATTTTATGCTCTGCTTGGTTTAATTTCGATAAAAAAATATTTAAAGTGAATTTGAATGCAAGCAAATAGTCTATCGTATGTGTATATTATGAAATTGACTCTAAAAGCTACATCAAATTTAATTAATATGACATCTGCATTACTTAAATTGGCATACAATAAATTATTGAGCTTGATACAGAAATCTCCTTAAGGCAAATTTCAACCCAATTCCAATTTTTAGGAATTAATCTTTTGGTTTTAAATCTTTGTCAATTTTGTCAGGAGATTTAGTACAAAATTTGTCAAGACTAATGAATGGAATGAAAAGAACCATGATTTTATATATATTCTGCATATAGTGCAAATAGTATTTCAAACTTTTCGCTTGTTTGTTTTATAAGGAAAGCAATGCTTTTTATTCTTTAATGTTAATGTTGACAAAATATTCATATTAAGCAATCTTGTTTCGAAAAGACAATTTTGAAAGAGTAAAATCTCGAAGTTAAGTGTTGTTGAAGGGTTTTTAAAAGATTTGCAAGCCAAACGTCTCCTAAATTTCTAGAGTTTTTTCTTTCACACCCGTAGAGTTCACTTAAACTTGTTTTAATTACAATTTAATTGCCAAGCAAACACTTTCTACCTTATGAAAAAGTCAACTAGGATCTGTGCTTTTCATGCTCCTATATTGTCAAGGGATTGTTCCAATTAAATGTCCAATTAAAATGTGTTTTCGTTAATAGGCCAACTAGACCAGCATCATGTTCTTTTTATATTTTTATATGTGTACGCAGAATGATTGTTATCAAAGACTTTATTACACACCTTCCGCCATGCCGCTTCACACTTCTAAACATACTCTGTTAGATTTGTTTTCGTCATGCTCAGCCCTCCGCCTTGATAGTGTGAGAACTGCATTAAAGAAAGCAGCGCATTGAAGCGTTTCTTACAACTCTATCCACACCCAGCGGGACGGTCCCCGATCCGACCAAGCAGAACGGAGCGACGAAATTAAAAACTTAAACTTGAACTTTTGCCTTAGACATTTATAGTTATCAACACTTACATGTCCACTGCAGCCCCCGACCCTCGGATGTGCTGTTACTGCTGTAATTTAACGGTCCATTGAGTGCGGAAATCAAATTGTCCAGTTCCCTGTTCGAGCTCCAGTTCGGAGTGGGCGCACCCAGAACTGGGTCGCCTTTGGTATTGTTTTAAGTTTTCCAATTAAAACAAATGCAACAAATGCGATAAAACAAAGGAATTTGGTTAACAATTTCGTTGTGTTATTTCTGGAATTCTGGCATTTTTTAACACGCTAAATTTATGCGTGGAACTTTTCATGGGAGTCGTAAATTTCGGCATTGCGACTTGACTTTCGATTGGACCCGGTGCTGAGGCTTTTGTTTTTTCCGGTTATTTATGCAGTTGCCTTTTGCAACACTATCTGGCACTTGCTGTTGCTGTTGCTGTTGCAACTGTAGTTGTAGTTGTAGTTGTTGTAGCTGGTTACTGCCGTCATGGCCACTTGTTTCCGCACACCATTCCTTAGCCAGCTAGCCGGGGTAGCATTTTCTCTCTTTTTACTGTCGCGACTCCAAACACGAGAAGTCCATTTCGAAATTTATGTACACACAAATTGAAAGCGCGCTGCGAATGGAAGAAAACTGCAAAAGAAACAAAAATCAGAAAAGAGAAAGAAAGGCGAGAAGAAAATATAAAAAACGACTCGACACTCGCTGCAAACTTGGCTGCATTGCTCGAATTGCAGTCTCGAAGCCAGCAAACAAAAAATATAAAAAAAATAAACAAAAAACACAAAAATATAAAAGAAAATCAACCAACGAAAATGCACTTGACTCCCCGCTTTGTGTAGCTGTCCCATGGAAGTGCTGCCCCAACAAACGCCTTGTCAAAGCCAGGCAGCCTTCTGATGCCACCAAATGTTGACATTGAGGAGCTAAGCGAGGGCAGCGCAGGGGCTAAGTGCTGCAATCGAAGTCAAACGCGAGCCAAGTTCG
Source organism: Drosophila montana (assembly GCF_035044405.1). Classification (NCBI taxonomy): domain Eukaryota; kingdom Metazoa; phylum Arthropoda; class Insecta; order Diptera; family Drosophilidae; genus Drosophila; species Drosophila montana. The sequence continues at coordinate 523,049 of NW_026998621.1, read as the reverse complement.
GGGAATGAGTGCAAAACTGACAGCGATCTATGCGATATGATAGATTGGTTCTGAAAAGAATTTATACGTATATTTTAGTTGAAGATTAAAGCTTAAAAAAAAACTTCGGAAAGCGCAGCAAACCAAATCTTACCATCGATTAATCGATTTAGCTGCTCTTATAGAAATAATGAAGCCTTTTGATGATTCAACTACAATTTAAGAATATTTTTAATCAATGTGTAAAGTATTTAAAAGATTTAAAAGTTCTTTTGCGATATTTATTTCTATTTAAAGAGAAAAAAACAAAAAAGAAAGGAACGTTAAATCAAAATGAAAACATATTTGGATTTGTTTGAAAGACACTTTAAAATGTTTTAGGAATGTGGCCGAAAACTTAGAAATCATCACACACATAAACCTCATGCAAATATTTATACCATATAACTTACTTATTATCGCAAGATAGATTGTACATAAAAATTGAAACTGAAAAAAAAATATTTATAATAATAAAATTTATTAATTTAAGCATCTGTAAAATATGGAATAGGATATGGGTAACATAACAACATAATAATATATTTTTAAATAAATTAATTTCTAAACAAAAACCAATTGGCATGTGTAATATGCAGAGTTTATTGCTCTTTGAACTCCCAGAGTTAGTTTGCAACTCATTTATAAGGATTAAAAGGTTTCGCTGAGGCAACCTCAACGTCAACATTGGCATTGGCATTGCCATTGGCACTTGGCATAAATTAAATGAAAGAGTCTCTGTTGAAAATGGGTTGCCGGCCGAGCCAAGGGTGCATTGCACCCAGTCAATGACACAATGGGAACAGTCAGCCAGGTATTCGCTAACTATTCGCAGGATTCACCTACATCAGCCCGAGGAGCTGCTGCCAATGCTCATTGGCATTGTTGCAGTTGGCAGTTGGCAGTTTAAATGAGCTTTGCCTCCCCCCTTAAAATAGCAGCTAGCTGACAAAGCTTGGCCCTGCTTCCTGAGTTGACTCTGGGCAACTTCTCCACTGCAGATCCAGTTGCAGCTTTAAAGCTGACGCCGCCTTAAAGTCAATTATGCCCAAGTTATGTGTCTTCTCTGTCTGGCCGGGTGTGTATGCTAATTTGATTACAATGTACCGAACGGGCTGGTTACTGGTAAGCGGCTCCAGTTCCAGTTGCCTACGCTAAGTCCCCTCCATGAATTATGATGGACGTTGTCATGAAAGCGCGAACAGCGGCGGGCAGAGTGCGGGCGCCGTGGTCGGGCTGGTTGTGCGTGTTGGCCATGTTTATCTCTGGTCAACGTATACTTAGCACATGGTATCAATGGGCGCTGCATGTAGAGGGACGGCGGCTTTATTGCTGGTTTGGCGTTTTTGCATGCCACGCCCACAGCTGTAACACACGATACGATAAATGGCTGGAAAATGGGAAATGAAGTGCTTAGCGCTGGGCATTGTGCCAGGACTTCGGTCGCGCCACTTCATTATAAACATTTCTCAATTGATTATCGTTAGTGTGTGCCAAAGTGTGTGTAAGTGTGCGTTTCTGTGTGTGTGCATGTGTGTGCGTGTGTGATAATGCTATAATTATGCCCTTGCTTTTCTTGGCGTGCAGGAGCTATCGGTGCTGCGCGGCGTTGGGCGTTGCGGCTTTGCCGGGGCGCTTATATTTGCACGCATGTCCTTTATGTTCGCATGTGTGTGTGTGTGTGTGTGTGTGTGCCTGTCATGGGGTTTTACACCATGTTTATGGCTTCATGTTGTGTGGGGCTAGAGTAAGTGGCAGGCACTTTTGCATGCTCCTCTCACATTTAAGCAAGTAATCCACATAAACTGCTCTTGAAATATTTCATTATCGTAATGAAAAGGACTTAAATACATTTATTTTTTTGCCAGCTGGAAGCCCATTTCATGCATTTGTGTGTGAGTTTGAGTTTCCTTATTGATAATAAAAGTAGATTCGGGTTAGCCATTTGGTCATGCGATGCGAGCATGTGAAAGCTTCAAGCACAAACACTTATGAGCAGCATTAATATGGTGCTCCTAAGTGGGGGGCACTGAAATTCATAATGGATCTCTGTGAGGTAACAGGCAAATTAAGACTTATGCTTGGGACAAAGGGATTAAGTTGGGTTAATGAGAGACACAATAAAACTAGGGATTGAACTGAACGACAAGATGACGTGTGTGACAGCAACATAGAAAGAAGTCTTATTTGAAGCATTAGCAGCAATAGACAAGCTACCTATATTTAAACCCTATGAAACCATTTAATAATTCCAAATTTATGAGTTTACTTGTGTAAGTAATCAAAGTAAGTCGCAAAGTCCTTGAGTTGTGTTGTAAAAACATCGAATCTTACTTTAAAAACTGAATACAAGATTGGGTTTACGAATCTATTCGATATAGTATTGTAATATAACATGTAAGGATATTAAAGGACATTAGGATATTTTAAGATTAAATAAATATTAAGTAAATAATTAATTATTTATTAATATATATTGAACAACCTACAGCACAGGGTTACAGTTTAATCTGTCACAATATAATTGCTGACTACCCACGTATATAATTGGGTACTCTTAATGCTTACCTTAGCCATAATTAATCATCATATATATTTTAATGTGTTTTAATGTGACCATGGCATAACAAATCACAAGGCCATACAACAACTTTGTAATTAACAAAAATTTAAAGCTAATTAATTGTAATTTAATTAAATTATTTTTGCTGTTTGTTCATTAGCTGCTTGAACAAAGTTCTCAACAAAGTGCGACTTAATTTAATTCATTTATTGGCCGCACAAATGATATTCAATTAAATACCGATGCATCTTTCACAAATGCTCCAAGTGCGCAAACTTGATACTAAACAACAAAGTTGAGTTGGCCCAAAGACAATATGAATATAAATAGAAGCTATAATATCGCATTCATATTGTCTTTGGTTTAATTATTTCGAATAAAAATATACAAATAAATCAATCTGCTTCAAGCAGAGCGAGCGTGAAAATAATTGTAACTCAATCCAATTAGATATCTAGCAATATGAACTAATTACATATAAATTTGTTTCCTTTTTTTAATTTAAATTAATTCACAAAAATAAATATAATATTGACAACGAATTCAATTTTTTCATATTTCAATAGGTTGTTGCTTTTTTGTACCGCAATTGTGTTGCCTAGTGTCGGATTGAGTTTGCCACCGCGAGCAGTTGGTTGTCTTCTCATGTTCCATAAATTAATCAATTCCCGCTGCCGTTGTCCGTAATCCTTTATCACTCGTTTATTTTATTGATGGGCAGCAATCAGCAGCCGCAAGGATACGCCGCCCAGGATCAAGAACTCGTCGCTGCAGCGCACACAAAAGGCATCCGCTTGTCATTAAAATCACAGATAATGGCTGACCAGCTACGCATTGCTTCACATCGATACGTTCTCTTACCCCGGCGGCGCCCTCTGCCCCCGCGGGCTGGCGACAATACGCAAATAATGACGTATTAAATGAAAGCACATAATAATTTTCGCGTTTTTTATACCCTTGCATGGGGCATTATAAACTTTACATGCAATGTGTAATGCTGAATCTACATCTATATCTATATCTATCTCTATATATAAAACTGTTTGTCCTGACTGACTGACTGACTGACTGACTGACTGACTGATTGGTGATCAACGCACAGCCCAAACCGTAAGAGCTAGGAAGCTGAAATTTTCACTGTAGCTACCTTATGTGATGTAGGTGAACGTTAAGACGGGGTTTCGGGAAATTCCACCCGCAAGTGTGGAAAAATCGAGAAAAACGTTTGTATGTAACTTTTTTGTTTATCATCCGATAGGCCTCAAACTTATTTTCAAAGATCTTTGTTCAAATTCATTTGAGGGGTGTTTCACACTTTTCGAAAAATCCGTTCCTCCTTGGTGGAAATGGAGGTCAAAGATTTGGTGGGTGACGTTTCGCGCTCAAATTCATTTTCAGAGATCTATAAGAAAAATCATTTGAGACGTGTTTCACACTTTTCGCAGAATTCAAACTTCTTCGGAGGGAATGCGATTTAAAGATTTTTTGGGCGAAGTTTTAAGATGTGTCCGATTTGCTTCAAACTTATTTTCAAAGCTCTCCATAAGAACTTAATAAATACGTATTTTAGCGATTTGAGAAATTCCACCCGTAACAGTGGTAACTTAGCGGAAAACGGTTGTATGAAAGTTTTTTGTTTACGATCCGATCGGCCCCAAACTTATTTTCAAAGATCTTGGTTCAAATTCATTTGAGGGGTGTTTCACACTTTTTGAAAAATCCATTCCTCCTTGGTGGAAATGGAGGTCAAAGATTTGGTGGATGACTTTTGTGTTCAAATTCGTTTCCAAAGATCTATAAAAAAATCATTTGAGACGTATTTCACACTTTTCGCAGAATCCAAACTTTTTCGGAGGGAATGCGATTTAAAGATTTAAAGATTTTTTGGGCGAAGTTTTAAGTTGTGTCCGATTTGCTTCAAACTATATCATCGATGTTTCATCGATTTGGGAAATTCCAGTCGCAACATTGGTAAATTGGCGGAAAACGTTTCTATGAAAATTGTTTATTTACCGTCCGATAAGTTTCAAAATCATTTTCAAAGCTTTTTGAGAACGTTGATTTTTAACATACGTTCCACGGGCAAGGCCGGGTTATACCCGCTAGTAGTCTATATAACTATCTTCTTAGTTTTCAAACTACCATAAAATATAGCTGATATAGCAATTAACGATCTATGGATGAATTATTTAAATATAAATAGTTATTATTGACAACAAATTATGAACTATTAAATATTTCACATGGTAAATCAAAGAAACATAAAACATGACATATCCAAAGGATATCTTTGGGTGTTCATGTGGATAATCATTTAAGGATATTTAAACTTCGGCAAAACGAACATAATTTTTCTCCATTTTTTTTTAATTTTGTGTCTTTTATCGATATTATTAACAGGCAGTCAGAGCGTCACGCTGTGAAGCACAGCGCGTAGCTGCGAAGCATTTAAAAATTCCAGAAATTGATGGCCAGCAATTTTATTTTTAATTTAAAAATAAATTTTTTTTATTTTTCTGCTCATTTGTTGTTAGTTGAATCAACTTTGGTGCTGTGCGTGAGATTGAATTAAATATGAAATTAATTAACTTAAATATTATGGTTATTGTCGTATTATTTTAAATTGCTGTTTGTTTTGCTGCATATTGGCCATTCGCCAATTGCCATTGGCAATTGGCAAATGAAAAGCAATTCTCAAAGCTACGCAAATGTGCAACCCCTGACCCTGAACTTGTGCCTCCCGCACTCGACATGTGCCACGCGCAGACAAAGCGAGCCAAAAGTAATTACAACAAAATGCAAAGGGCTACTGGGCGTGGCAGTAGAAAGTTGCAATGCGGCAAAGTGGCATAGGTGGGTAATGGAAGCTGAAGCTGGTTCCATTGAGCCGGCCAGGCCCGTGCCCGAAGCACATTGTAATTGGCATTGGGCGCGTCCGTAAGCATAATAACACGACTCCAACTCCATGTAGTTGTGTGTCTGGCACGGAGTCAAGTCGTTGCCTTGGCTGTCGTCTCTCTATCTGAATCAAATGCAATATGGCTGCCCCCAACTTGGTGTCCGGGCCAAGCCGCCTGCTGGACTGACAAGAGGAGCACAGCAGCAACTTGAAAAGGTTAAAGTCAAATGCCGCGCCGGGCAGACAAAACGGCTTCATCTGGGCCGGACAAGAAAAGGGAGCCTCCAAACTTCGGCCAAGTCGTAAACTTCGACTACGCCTAGCAGTTTAAGCAGCGCAAACTTTTGGACCCCATCCAAGGACTCAACTTCCACTTGGATTACTCGGTTTGGCGTTACGCACAAAAATAGCAAAGAAAACGGAACTCTCTTTTCCACTTGCTAATAAGAAATGTGACAATAATAAGGACGAACATGAAATGCTCTGATAAAGTACATATTTTCTATCCACCTTTCTCAATATGTTTAAGATATTAAATTCGCAATTATAGAAATCGGTCTGTAGACTAAATCTAAAACAAGAGAAGAATATATAAAACAATAATTAAAATAAGTAAATTCTTGGGAAATTATGATAATACACTAGTTTTAATTCAATTTAATTTAATCGATTTATCAACAACAATTAGTAAAAAGTGTAATATTAAAAACTGTTTAAAGTACCTTGATTAAATTTAATCAGGCTGCTTCGAATTATTATAAAATATTACATATTCTGTTAAACTATAGAAAATTTTTATGATGATAAAGAGGTTATTAATTATAATTATAATTTATAAATATAAATTGTATTTATGAGTTAATAAGTTTCTCAATTGAATAAGCGCAGAAAATTGAAATTAAATTCATTTAAAAGCATCTCTTACTGTATCTTTCATTGCAAAATATATTTGCAAATAATTATACCCGCTGTAAGAGCATCATCGAGACTTGTACCTATAATGAGCTAGACAAAGGCAAAGTTGCCAAAGCTATAAACCAGGCCAGCGCCTCTATAAATTGCCCAGGCTGTGTTTGCTTCAGCTTTTTTCTAGCTTTTGTGGGCTGTCTGTGATTCCGCATGAAATTTTATGCGCGCGTGATTAAAAGTCACGTGCGTGGCTAATGGTGAGACAGTGGGGCACGGAAGTGGGCAGCTGCTGCAACTAATGGCCAAGTGGCTGCCTAAATGCTGCGACTAAACAATGCTGATCATAATCTGGCAGCTACAGATGCTCACAGCCGCACTCGAAGGCTCTTTAACGAGCTGAACTCTGCACCAAATCGAGGGAACTGGGTCTCTGGCAGACTGCGGCGAGACATTTAAAGAGCAACAGCTGCTCCCATTGAACAATGGCAAAAGGGCTGGCCAATTGATTGGTCTCCCGCTTCAATAGCCGCCCACTTTTGTGCTTAAGAGTTCAGCCGGTTTTTGGCCAGCTTGCTGCAACACTGTGTGGCAACATTGTGTGGCAATTCGTGTAGTCAGGCGCTGATTGTCGTCTGATTGGCACTCGCTCTCAAAATAGAGACTAGCTAATTGTCGCGGCACGCGCCACGCTTCAAAGTGTTCAACGGTTTGACGTTGATTGCCTGGCAGGGCAAAGGGAATTACCTAATTTTCCTCAACTTGCAATTTGTATACCTGCCGCCAAAAGTAGGTCAAAAGTGCAACGAATAAATTGCACAAAAGCTGCGGAAAGTTTAATTCTTAAATTGCAATGAAGAAATTCGCAATCGGATTTCAAAATCTAGTTACGATATTAAAGTATCTACAAATGTATCTGCGAAATAAGGTATACCCCACTAAAACTCAGCATTCTTTCTCACATTAAAATAAAAATGATTGGAATCTTTTTAATTGGTTGCTTTTACCACCTAGCTAACGAACACGACTCACAATCTATAATTTTAATAAATTAAGTTAAATATTGAATAAGATAAAATACATTAAATCAAAAAATGAAAAGATTCCTTAAAATATTCTACTTAAAAAGATTTTTTTATTTTGTTGCAATCGGAGGTTGAATAAAATGTTAAAGCTTAGCAAATTCTCAACTGATCTCCAGCTACATATACATATATGCACAGCCTACTGGTTGCAGCCCACAACGGCCACGCCCACAGCCTTGGGGAAGGGGCAAGAGCTTGTCAAGCGTGTCGTCGGCTGACTGCCAGTGACTGCCACAGCCGACATGTGGTGACAACGGCGAATTAAGTTATTTGTCAAATGTCGAACTGTTGGCCAGCCGACTCAGCCTCAGTTTCAGCCCGGTGCACGCCTACGGTCCTAGCAGGGATTCAGTTCCAGAATCGCAGCCAGAATTGGAGTGGACCGGCGCTTTGTCAGGCTGTCATGCAGCGACTGTGTGACAGCAGTTGGCGCAAATAAAGGGATCCAAATATTTTATGCAAAAGCTGAAATCAATTTTTGCCAATCAATTGTAAAAAACGATGACATAGGCAATGACAAGAGCTCCCTCATGCGCCCGCACCCAGCCAAACGAAAGCGTTTCAAATATTGGCTCAATGGACAGCAGCCAAAAACAACTGAGAATGTGCCCAAGCGAGAGACTGCTACACCACGATAATACCCTGCAAACAACTCCGTTGGAGATTGATTTGTATTCAAGTTTGTAACTTTAATCAATATGAATCACTTGCCACAAAAAGCAAAATAGTTTTCTTTAGAATTAAAAGATTTCACAAAAGGGTGAAGATGAAATATAGCCCGCTAATTGTGTGTGAACATATGCACGACTTGCAATATTTTCAGTACAACGGGCAATTGTAAATTTACTATTCAATGTTTTGAACCAAAACTCCAGTTCATGGATGTGTTAAAACACATTTAAAAAACTTTAAGCAGGCAGTGTGCTTCAAACGTAATCTCAGCCATCGACAATTTTAATTGGTCTTGCCCCCTTCATATATTTTCTATAGTAACAATCAGGAATCAGGAATCACAATATGAACGTCTAAATATATAAAGGGTATTCAAAGATGGACTATTCATGGTGGCGCAAAGTTCGACCAGGCTGGCAGGCTGTATTGAAGGCTATGCACAGGCCGCAACTGAATTAAAAATTTAATTTTTCAATCAAACCAGCACACAGTTTGAAAAGCCGCTGTGAAATTTGATTAGCCGAATCTCAGCTTTTCATTTCTATTCCTATTTCCATTTCAATAGGCAGTCGGATTGCAGCCGTTCTGATTGACTGACTGATTGACAGATTGACCGTGGTTATAAATCGACCCGTCATCAGCATCTGATTTGATCGATTTGCTCATTAAAAGCCCACAAGCGTCCACATATCGAACTTTGCACCTCTCGTGCAAAAATGTCTTCTCTAAGCCCTTGGGGGTACTATGATTTTGGCATGCATTTTGTGACGCATTTATGGGAAAATTTCGAACAAAAAATTAAGTCTATTTAGTCACGTTTTGGCGCCAGGCAGAATATAGTTATGAATGTCTGAGTTGACTGCGAGAAGGATTGCTATAAATTAACAAATAATTTGATATGAAATTGTCTATCTATATAAAAACTCAGCTCGGTTAGATAAATCGGTTTGGTATTTTAAAATTATTCGAAGCTAAGATGCTAAATACAAATGTTATTAACAATTTCTCAAGATTATAGGACATATCAATCCACTTGGAATACTATATATTTTATTAACCATTTACCATTAAGCTAGAGTAAGTCTGGATTGGCTTGATTGAATAATAATTTATTTTGAGAATAGAATTTTTGATTAAATATTCTTCTACGTAACTTTTAAATCTTTCAATGTATTTTATTCAGAGATCAGCTCACCGATCGAAATTTATTCACTATACCACATGCCCGCAAAGAGTATATAATAATCGACATTCCTATCATGCACCTTTTGGACATTGTTCAGCTTGATTTTGTCAGAAATATGGACATAGCGATTGCCTGTCCGATAAGCTGGGTAAGCCGCAAAGTTGAATGCTGGCGGATCTAATTACTGCTTTTTGCGGGTGATACCCAGTGAATTTATTCGTGAAAATCAGTTCAGTCTCGTTGATCTTAAAGGCCATGCCGCACGCGAGCTGCCACTGGAGCTATTTACTGGGCCTGCTCTGGCTAAGTCAGCTGTGGGCAGCAGTAGGAGCTGGCTATCTGGAAGACAACTACCCGGCCACCGTGATCGAGGATGCGCATCTGACCACGGTGCGTAGAGCTCGGACAGTGTTCGGAATGAAAGTATTCCAAAATCTACAAATTACAGATCCAGCTGCTGGCCAAGTACAAGTATCCGGGGGAGGTGCATTCAGTGACCACCGAAGACAAGTATATCCTGCAGATGCATCGCATTGCCAGGCCCGGAGCCAAGCCTGTGCTGCTGGTCCATGGACTGCAGGACAGCTCAGCAACATGGATTATGATGGGCCCGCACAGCGGCCTGGGCTACTTCCTCTACGAGCAGGGCTACGATGTCTGGATGGGCAATGTGCGTGGCAATCGCTACTCGCGAGGCCATGTCAAGTTAAATCACAGCACGGACAAATCTTATTGGACCTTCTCGTGGCACGAGATCGGCATGTACGATCTGCCCGCCATGATCGACACGGTGCTGGCCAAGACTGGCTACCAGAAGCTGAGCTACTTCGGCCACTCCCAGGGCACCACTACCTTCTTTGTGATGGCCTCCAGTCGGCCCGAGTACAATGCCAAGGTGCATATCATGCAAGCTCTGGCGCCAGTGGTTTACCTCACACATGTTAAGACACCACTGTTGGGAGTGGGCCGCAACCTGTTCAAAGTCTTGGGAGAACGGGCTGAGGTTACGCCCCACTCGAGTCTGGCGCTGGACAACTGCATGCTGTCGGCAGCCGCAGTGCAAACCTGTATGTACTACGTATGGAAAATAATTGGCAAGGATACTGCGGAGCTTAACAAGGTGAGTAGAGGCAATGGAACCTCGAATCTCCTAAGTATTTGCTAATTTTCTGCCCCCCTCAGACCATGCTACCTGTGATGTTTGGTCATGTACCCGCAGGGGCCAATTCCAAACAATTTCTTCACTATCTGCAGCTGCATTTGTCGGATCGCTTCTGTGCCTACGACTATAATGCGAAGGAGAACCAGCGCATCTACGGTCGTGCAACGCCTGTGGACTATACTTTGGAACGAATTACAGCTCCGATTGCTTTGTACTATGCCCAGAATGATTACCTTTCGGCTGTTGAGGACGTTAAGCGTCTGATCAAGCGGCTGCCCAATGTCGTGGAGGATCACATGTATCCCAACAAGAAATGGAATCACATGGACATGGTCTGGGGGATCAGCGCCAGGCGCCTGGCACATCACCGCATGCTTCAAGTGATGCGGCTCTGGGAAGCGGGCGGTCCACAGAATGGCACACAGCTAACCACGGAATATATAGAGGAGACCACCAGCACGGCAGAAACAGTGCAGGAGGTGGAGGATGCGGAAGATGAGGTGGAGGATTCTACGGAACACGAGTCACGATAAATTGGTTATGGGTGTTGGGCTATGTGAGTTATTGGGAACATAAATATATTTAGCTGGCAAATTGTACACACTTTCAACTCGTTCAATTGATTTTATACTTAGTTGGAGCTATTTGTTTCAACTTTAATAAGTCCACACGTGTGTATAAATATGCACTCGCCCAAGTCCTAATTGCCCTGAGTCACAAGTCACAAGTCACAAACATTCTTGTATTTTTTTGCCGTCTTTTAGTAGGGCATTATCTTTTATTCTGTATAAATCGCTATACGAGAGAGAAACCAAGATGAATTAAATGAGAGAGCGAGAGAGACTGAGGGCGATAGATCTAGTGTAAAAGAGAGATAAAGTGTAGGAGAGCGTAAGAGAGAGAGTTGTATACCGAACAAAACTTAAACATTATGAACAAGCACAAACTGAATTTGTTGCCACAACTAGTGGACCTTACTTAAATTCATGAGAATCGCATAGAAGGACATCATTTAAAAATACGTTTATTATTTAAATTTGCACTACAGCTAAAAGTAATCATAGTCTGCGTGTATATACTTATACATGCATACATATATATGCAATAATGCATACATACATACATATACACATACATGTATAACTACGTACGTACATACTTACATACATAAATACACACACGCATGTATACATACATACACACATGCATGCATACATACATACACACATACATACATACATACATACATACATACACACATACATACATAGATACATGCATACATACATACATACATACATACATACATATATACATACATACATGCATACATGCATACATACAGTTGTACATTTATATCTACATACGATATTTTTACATATATGCTTTTGTCCGTTCATACGTACATAAAAGTGAATTCCATTTATCCATTTATATGTTTTATGTTATCCAGTATATTCAAATCCGCTCCATGTTTGTTGCACAAGATATTCATTAACCTACTCAATATATCCATTTCCTAGGGTATCTTTTGAACTAACATTCTTTAATGTACAGTGTCTTTAAGATTTATAGCCAAATATTGCCTTTCTCAGGTTATATTTCTACTGTGAAGGGTCCGACCCCATTACACATGCTTTGCTGCTGCCGCTCTCTGATAGTAGTTAGTTAGTTTTACATCTGGAATTTGTATAGTTAACTGTACTTACTTGACTCTCATATATCCCACTGTTTCCAGTCACTGTTGCTGACACCCTTCTAGTCCACATCCTTGGCATTTTTCATGCAACCATTTGTGGATTCGCAATTCAACTTTCACCGTCTTCGGGATTTTTGCCCATTAGCTTAAAACTTCACGCAGGTGAAAGTTCATTGTGCCAATTTCTGAATGTGTCGACGGTTTATTGTTCTAATTCCTGTTCTTATCGTTGTTGTAGTTGTATTTGTTGATGTTGTTGTTGCTGTTGATGTGTGCCGACAACAGTCGGCTCAAGCGAGAAATGTGTCGCCAACAATGCGCAATTTCTGCTGTTGTTTTGGCATTTCATTTACGCTGAGCACGCCCGCTGCCACGCCCCCTGGCTGAGACACTTTTATAAATTACACACTTAACTCTAGCCCGCGAATAAAAACGACAACAATTGCAACAACAACAACAACTGCGAAATACAAAACGCTTCGAAAGCTGCATGTGTCAAATGCAAAGGCCGACATTTTGTTTGCCTGCCACAAGTGTGTGTGTGTGTTTCTATTGTTGTTGTGTGTGTGTTGCATTGTGCATACAAAAACTTTCGCTCTAAGCGAAATTTTAATGAGCACAGCGCTAAAAACCGCGAGACAACTTTTATTATTTTGGCTTTGCATTGTTTGCTATTTTAGTTGTTGTGCGCTATCTGTGCATGTGTGTGTGTGTGTGGTTGTTGGTCTGGGGGAAACGCATCAAAGTGCAATTTTTATATCCGGGTTGGCATCCATATCAACTTGCAGCAGGCGCTGAGCTGCCATCGCGCAACAGCCCCAGAGCAACTCTGGGGTGTCGGCCACATCCGCTTCCGTCGCTTCGTCGTCAGCCATGTTGCGTCCGAGACGCAGGCCGCAACTAAGGGCCAGGCAGCTGAGGTGCGGGGCGAGCTTTAGAGGGCAACAGCTGCTTTTTACCATTGCTCGTTCGCTTCATAAATCATAAAACTTTCGCCTCACGTCGCCCGCAAGGATACCAACAAAGCAGCCCGCAGCTGCCCCTTGCGCCATGCAACTCGGAAACTTGCAACATCCCAAGCTGCCAACTGACGCTAAGTGTTGAGTAAATGTTTTCGCGCCTCGTTGCGTTCACAAATTCCCCAAACATTCTCAGTTGCGCTGTTATTGTTGTTGTTGTTGCGCTTGTTGCGGATGTGGCACGTGTTTGTCGGAGTTGCTACTTTAGTTCCACATAAAGTATCCATATTAATAACAGTACGAAATCCATCTCCAAATACAAAAAAGCGCTTTAGTTTAACTTTGACCGAGTTATTTATAAACTAGCAACTCAATTTAACAGATTGATGTCCGAAAATTCTTGAGTATATTAAAGTTAAATATGGATATGCAATTGTAAATCGTTTAAATTGGGAGTGGCTATTTTTAACTAACAGCTCACTTTATAATATTTTAAAAATGTTTATGATAATAATAAATAATAAGTAATAAGAATTTAGCAAGTCAACACTGCCAACTACAGCTTTTATTTTGCCTAGCCAAACAGCTCCTTTGTTGGCTTCCTTATTGCCAGGCATCTAGTATGAAGCCTTAGCATTAAGTTTGTAGTTTCTTAAACTGTATCTGTCTCTTTACTTTCCATTATGCATTCTTAGCTTAGCGAGCTTGCCTTTGAGTTAACCCTTCCGAGCTTCCTCTTTGTCTCTACAGATTCACTTCTAACTATCATCTAGAATTTTTTGTAATATTCCACGTTATTTATCTAGCTACGTATCTAAGTTCTCTCGAGCTTCCTCTTAATCTCAACAGATCTACTTCTAACTAGCATCTAGATTACCACATTATTTATCTAGCTCCGTATTTAACTTCTCTAGTCATAAGATTCGAACTAGAAAACGATTTTAATAGCAGAGCTTAAGAAAATTAAAGAGCGATTAAACTTGGAATTATGTCTACCCAAGAGCAATTCAGTAGAGTATGCATGTATAATCAATTGTAAATTGCTTTTTTCATTCATCATTTAAAAAATGCTTTATACCAAAATTAGCAAATTTTAAATGATCCTCACCAAATTTAACGCCTCATCAATACAGAAACTTACTGAATCAAAAACATTTTAAAATAAATTTGCATATGCAATTTTAATATTTATTATTTGTTTTTCATATGACTTTATAAATAAACCCATTTACTGGTCTGCGTGCCTGTTGTTTTTAATGCCATTAAAATATTCCGTATTTTTTCTGTTTGTTTGCTTTATAATGTTTTGTTTTATTTTTATTATTGTGTAAGTAGTTGTTATCATTACAATTATAAATATTAAACATGCATAGTGATTTTAATTTTACGTTAATTGTTGCTGCTTTTTAGTTTTGTTTGCGGACTTAAAGTTAAAAGTATAAATAATGCCGTACATAGGGTTTAAATTTAAATATTACACATGTAAAACTAGCAAATATTAATGTAGATAGATTGTGGATTCTCACAAAAAAAAAGAACATTTATAGCCCATGTTTAAGTAATTACATTAAATGAAAAATACATATATATCAAATACAGTATGCTGATATTTACACGAAACTTAATAATAAGTATGTTAATTAATATTTATAGATAAATGCAAATTTAATTTCGTTCTTAGGCAAACAAAATTAGCTTTGAAATGTGTGTTTTTCTTTGTATAAATACGTTTTTTTTTGTTTTTCTTTTTTTTTGATTGGGTTCCAGCAAATGTTACGTGTATTTTTTGAAGTATTTTGAAAAATTGCACACTTAACATTGAGAACTTTGTGTGAAAGATTTAAAATATTTGTATTTTTATTTTCTTTGATTTTAGTCAGCATTCAAATAGCTTGTAAAACGTGCATTCAGTCTTAACACTAAATACTTATGGGCGTGGCAATCTCATTTATTTCACCAGACCCACAATTTGTGGTATTTTATTTTGATTTAAGTTTATTTGCGCCAAGCAAAATTTGTTTATTTTTGTTTGTTTTGCTGCATTTTTTGTTTTTTTTGATATTTTATCATAATTTTTGGCTTGCAATTTAACACGCAAAAACTTGGTAAACACTGACACATAGATACACACATATGCGATTTCAGAGCTACACTAATGGCTAATGGATTTTTAGTGTGTTTATTTGGGTTTATATGATTTTTAAATTGAAGCATTTAAATTTAATTTATTTTTTCTCTCATGTTCGTTTTGGTTGTTTTGGTTTTTTTTTTTGCACGGTGCTTAATTTTTGGCTTCGTGTGTTGCAAAAAAACATTTATAACTTGTATTTTTGTTATTTTTATCTTATTTTACATGTAATTTCATTTTCAATTATTTTTAATAATTATTTGATTTAAGCAACGCAGTTTAATTAGTAAATTTTCGTTTTTTTTTTTTTTTTTTTGGTTTTTTGCAGCGTTTTAGAAACATTGCCTAGAGTTTTGAATAGATACGAATAGTTTGTAGATATGTCGCTAAACTTTGCCCGAGACTACAGATATAAGCATAAGTATGTAAGTAAGTGTTTTATGTTTTAATAGATTATGCTATTGGCTATGGGTAGTATATATAAGTATATATGTATGTATATAGACACCGATAACTGCTAAATGCCAAGCAATATTTACACAATTCACTACTCCCCCACCCAACAAACACTTTAAAAATAATCCATTTTTGGCGCATCCAATGCCGTGTGCATGGTTAAGGTGACGCCACGATTGATGCTCACCGCCGGATAGAAAACACCATATAGATCCCGGAAGGCCACTGAGCCCTGTGGCATCTCGTTCACCAGAAAACTGAGCGTGTGCCGCTCTAGATCCAGAAGCACGCCAATTGTGCTGCCCGTGGTGATGCCGCCCTCGACGCGGCGCTCGTGTATGGAATTGTGCTGGAACCAGGAGCGCTGCCGATCGATGTACATGGCAAAGGATTTCTCATCTTTGCCTGAAATTAGTTGGCAGATAATATTGGGTCAATTTATAAAATATGCCAGGGTATGCTCTCGAAGTTTCACGTATATACAACTGGTGTCCACTCAGAACGAAAACATTTGCGGATTAAATTTCGGAGTTATTTTCGAATTATTCTGTTCCTAGAGGGAATATAATTTCATTTACAAGCAGGAAGAGAACTGTAGGTCCTCGTAGTGCACGAACAGATCGAGTTTATTTTAGATCACGGAATCGTTAAGAATCGCTATATTTTTGTAGATAAATTTGCTAAGTTGAGCATTAAAACATATTTTTGAACTCTGCTTTGTTATTTATATCGAACTTCGAAATGGGAATTTAAATGGATTCTTTAGAAGAACTTTAAGTTCATTTTCGCTCAACTCTTTCTCTCTATATTTATCTTTTATGGCTTCATGTGCAAGTCCCCTGCCAAATCGCATTTTCCATTTCATTGTCAGGTTTTCCCTCACTTTTCTAATATTTTAAATGACAGCTGCAACAACAAAAACAACTCGTAAAATAACTTGGCAAAACTGCATTGTTAGTGTCAATGTCAGCCGCTTGGGGGCGCCACCTGCGCAAAAGTTGCGCATTTTATTTTCCAGCATCGGAGCTGAGGCGTTTTTGCATATGAAAATTTAATTTAAAAACTTGCGCGTTGCAGTCCCCACAGCGAGAGAACGGGACGCAGGTTTGAGAGGGAGTGCACATGCTTAATGGCGCGTGCGAAGCTTTAAATATAAATGGAGAGTTTGCAGGCATTCCCTGGAATAATTTAAACAGAAATGGGAATCCACAAATAAAGTTTTGTCACGCGCAAACTTGAAGTGTCGCACTTTTAATTACTTTTGTCTGTCTAACAATCCCATAACCCATTCCCGGCCACGGCATCCGCACCGCCCCGATCCTTTTATCAAGTACATATGCCCTCAACCAAAACGCATTTTCAATCAATTTGCTTTCAGGCGCCTCCGCACGCCTTTTGTTTGTGTTTGTTGGCACCTACCTACGGGGACGGCTTTAGATGCTTGGCAACTGAAACTTTTTGGCAAAAAGTTTCACGCATACGCAACA
Source organism: Drosophila montana (assembly GCF_035044405.1). Taxonomy (NCBI): domain Eukaryota; kingdom Metazoa; phylum Arthropoda; class Insecta; order Diptera; family Drosophilidae; genus Drosophila; species Drosophila montana. The sequence goes on along the minus strand of NW_026998621.1, from coordinate 505,829 downwards.
AGAAATGGCAAAAGTTTCTTGGTCACGCCCACCAATCGAAATGACGCCTTCCATTTGCCATTATATTGGCCGGGTCGCGCAATGGGAAAGTTTTGCTGCCGCAGCGCTTGCGAGTGTTGCCACCCGCCCCCCTTCGCTTACACGTCGCGCCCCAGTCACTTATTAGCTGAAAAGTTTTGTGCATACGATTGGCCTTTTGTCATCGCTAGGTGGCGCTGCAAATCTATTTGTTGTACCGATTTCAGTTGCATTTGAGCAGTTTCTTTTGTTTTGGGCGCGCAAAGTTCTTGAAAGCTTTTCAAGTGGTTTCTTTCGCCTCGAGTGGGGAGTCCCATCTTAATTGAATTTCAAATGCCGACAGTAACCGTCCCCGTTTCTGTACTTACCCAACATTTTGTTCCTGGCCACATCGATGCGGGCCACACCGAAAGCCGGATCCGTGTCCGCCGTATAGTTGTCAATGGTGAATTCCCAGTAGTGAACGCCGCGCGAGAAGCCCACAGATCCGAGGGCCACACGATGCTCCCAGCCCTCCACAGAGACAGTGGCATTATTTTTGCTAAAGATTAGTCCAGAGCCGGCGCCGCCGCTCAGCACGGGATCAAACGTGAACCAGGCCACTGCAAAAGAGAAGCGACAACCACAATAATATAATGGAAAATAAGCGAATATTGAAGTAGCAGACAAAAAAAACTGAGTCTCCAAGGTGGGCAGCTGCAATGGAAAATGGACCAGGACTGGTGCAGCGACAGACTAGCATGCTGCACAGTGACGCAAGCTGGCAGGGAAAAATAAAACAGGCAAATTTACACCAACAGAAGTGAAAAGTAATGCACAGTGGTTTAAGATTTGCTAAAAATTTTCGTTAAATTTTAAAATAGTTTGCCATGGATAGAAAAACTATATGCAATAAAAATATTTTAGAAAAACCTATGTATAATCAGATTCAGACTCAGGTTAATTATAGTTAATAGAAAATGGAAGTGTATTCACATTTTTGTAAGATATACCTTATAAGAGATGGTAATATATAAATCATTGAATTCAATTTAAAATAATTTACTTTTTTTAAAATGTTATAAAAATGTAACTTCAACTGAATTTGAAGCATTTTTGCCCATGCTCGCGCCACTGTGCAGCCTGAGCCTGCAATTCTCTCTATTGTCAAAGCTCAAGTGGCCTCGGCGAGTGGCAAGTGGCCACTAGCTGATGGCCGAGGGCTGGGGGTTGGTGCTGACCAACAGAGTGGCTTCAGTTGCAGCACTCGGCTCCATTGCAATGGTCGATGCCCGATAGTTTATGCTGTTATGCGCCGCAAAGTATGCCACGAGCAGCGCCGGAGTCCGAGTACTTTATTAAATTTACTTTTATTGTTGTGGCGCATTAAGTGGCCAAAGCCAAGTCGCTTAGGGAATGCCACTAAAGCTAACTAAGGCAGCTGAGCCAACTGGAGTCGCAGTGAGGGGGGAGAATGTTGTTGTTTGTGATGTTGACGATGATGACTATGCGGCTTGCAGCGCTGCCTGCCTTTGCCAATGACTGGCTGGCTGGCTGGCTGCGCTTTTTATTATCCACGAAAGGCAATTGTGTGGCCAAAAGCAGCCACAAAGCTTCTAGCCACAACAGACTAGAAGTTTATTGTTTGGCTTTGTTTATGCCGGAATATGATTTTGCGTTAATAACAAGCCATTTATCGAAAACAAATAAGTCAAATCTAAATAGGATTAGTATTAAATTGAGACTGAAGTTAGGTTAATAAAATTTACTTTACCAGAGCTTAATTAGCTTTATGTATTGCAAGTAAGTAAAGCTCCTCCCTAATAAATATATATATTTTTTTAAATTCCCATATAAAGCTGGCTGACTCGAGGTGTACGTTTACTTTTTGTTAACATAAATAATAACCATCTTTAGAGCTATATAAAGTACCTCCCGGTTCTATCACCAGCAGACTTTGCTATCGACTCGTGCCTTTCCTCTCTTCCAAGCTTTAACTTGTTGAGAATTGCACTTACTTGTTTTTATACTTGACAGGCTTACAAAAGCAATTATCATATATTCAATATTGCTTCGGATAATTCAAGTGTATTATTTATATTATTTGTTATTTATTTAGGAACTAGTAATAGTTTTTGAGGAAAATGTTTTTCTTTTTTTAATTACTCCTTTTGTTGGCGCATTACAGTCTTTTTAAAAGACAATTTTTAAGTTTTTTAGTTTAACATATTTATTTTAACCATGTTCTAACTCTTTAAATTTGATGAACCTACAAATAAGAAATAGTTTCCATAGCTCCAACACTTTTAATCAAAAAATCCATTAAAAATCTCGTGGTTTTTCAAGAGTTCAAGAGCAAAAATATCATAGAATATATTTTATCATATACCATGACGAGTTCATATTAGTAAAGGAATTATAAATTCTATACTTGTGTCGTATTTCTCTCACCCTTTCACGTGAATTAGTTTGTGTTCAATGTGCTGGCAGTGCTCTGACCCGGCTCAATTACCAGACCCAACCCATTACCAATTTAGATATGGCCCCGCAAAAAGCGTTACGTGTCATTAACCGTCAACGGTTAACCGTTAATTACTTAGGCGTGAGCGCCCAATGTAAACACTTTATAAAATAACAATTTCCATTAGCCGCCCAACGTCTTAGTTTGAGCCCCTCGTTACGCCCTACCAAGGGTTGGCGAGCGCCCCTCAAGCAATAATCAATTAAAAGTTGCAAATTAACACGGAGCAACTAATAAAACGACAGGATAGAACAGAAGCCAGGACATGGCCAGGAATGCGCTAGCAATTTTATAAATTAAATAACTTGAAGCGTCAGAGTTTCATTTGCAGTGCGGTTGCGAGGAGGACCTGGGCGGGGCAACGGGTGTGTGTCAGGTGGCGCATGCATCAATCAAGTGAGAATTGGATTGCGAATGGAGCCGCCTCTGGCCGGCAGGCGCAAAAGGGGTCAATGGCTGTTTGACATGCAAAGCACGACAGACGGGAAGCAAAAAACTAGATGGTGCCACGAGTGGGAGCAGGAGAGAGAGGGAGAGAGTGGGCCGGGACGGGCATGTAGAAGGCACGTGACGGGGTTCGGCGCATGACCGAAAAGGATTAAATTATAAAAGAGTTGGCAAAGTAGCTGAAAACAGAAACAGCACCAGGTTCCGAGGAACTAGCTGGCGATAGCTTGAAGCTGAGAGTTTAATTGAAAAAGCTAGTACGGATAGTGCGAATAAGTGATAAGGGGAGATTGGAGGGAATCGGGTAGGCACTCGGCATTCGGCACTCGCCACTCACCTTCCGCTGTTTGAAGTCCAATCAGCTCGGAGTATTCACCCTCGCCGGCACTGTTGAAGGCCTTCACGCGGGCATTGTACATGGAATTGAAGTGGAGACCGTCAACGGTGCAAATTGTTTCCTTGCCGCAGTAAACTTCCTGCAAATGTCGATTGTTGAATACACATTAAAGTTGCACTTGCATTCGATTCGATTCAAAAATGACTCAAGCACTCACCCGAAACTCGCCGCCGCTGCCATCGTCCAGCTCCAGGACATAGCCCTCGACAAAGCAATGATTCGGTGGCTGCCACGCAACGGTAACTGAATTGTTCTCCGCCGAACAATCCGTTGGTAATATGGTGGGTGTCGAGGGTGCTGTGTGTGTAAGGGGTCACAGAGGGGTCAGTTAGATATTAACTATATTGATAAACAACTGTGTGCTTTCTGTGTGTGTGTCTGTGTCTGTTAGTAGACAAATTATATTTCAAGTTAATGTCACAAGTAAATCTTAGGAAAATAAACTTCCAACGAAAACAAGCAAATAGTTAGTATTTGGCATTAGTTAAGTACGCAATGGAAAACGATTAAATAAACAGGAACGAAACGTAAAGATAAACTTAAAACTAAAGTCTTTGTTCCACAAAACTATTTTAACTCTATACGGCTATTAACATAAATTAGTAAAATTCAGTTTGAACAAAACAGGACAACCACAAATATGAAATGATTTATGAACGAAAGCTGGCAAGAACATATTTTAATGCCTACACGTTAGCAAATTCATTTACAAACATTATTATTTAAAATGAATAACTAAATCTTCATTGTAAGCCCCCTCTAAAGAAGCTCAGTCAAACAGAGCTGTTCAAATTTGAAAGAGATGTAAAGAGTTAAAAGCAATGATTAACATAAGAAGCGGGCACTTAAGCACCCCGCCCATAACAAAAATCTGTCCCATTTGAGCACTTAAATTGCCAAAGCTTTATACGCGCATTATTCATGTACACATATTCTAATTGTGCCACGCCGCGTCCCAAGAGAAAAAACGATAAAATGAACGACTGACAATAACAATTTATGGCACGAATAACACAAATGAGCGAAAAGGCAGAGCCCCATGCGGTAGCGCCCCAAAGTATGCCACAAAATACGTATCAAAATGGCGGCTGAGGCGGGTATCAAATTAAGAAGGCGCCAAGCTGTCAAATGTCAAAAAGGCAGGTAAAAAGTTTTGCATTTGAAATTTATTAGAGAGCGCAGAAGGCAATCAGAAAAAAGTGAAAAGGATATGGCCAAGGATAAGGATAAGGCAGGCGGTAAGCGCTCGCCCGAAGCGAATCACTCGGACGCAAAAATGTCACAAAATACCGAAAATAAAAAACCAACATAAAAAGTGAAAGCCAAAGCGTAAAATAATAAAGCTTCATAAAGGCAGCAGCGAGAGGGACAGCAGGCACAAGGCGAAAATAATAAAAATATAAAATAAATGTGCGTAAAAAGAAAATTATGTCACTTGAAGCTAGGCCCGTTGACAGTTTGCGGTGGAACGCAACGGAAGTGAAAATATTTTGACAGCATTTTCTTATTTTATTTTATATTTTTGATATTTTTTTCTGTTCCCTATTTTCCAGACATTTTCTGGTTGTTGTTGAAATGAAAATGTGAAAATTATTATGCGTAGGCGCGTACACAGAGAAACAAAAGCAAAAGCCATGAAAAACAAAATGGCCGACAATGAAAATTGCAATGTGTGTGTGTGTGGGTTTGTGAGAATGTGTGTGTGTGTGTGTGGGTGATAGCTATAGCACCGAAGAAGAAGTTGTTGAATATTTATTTTTATTAAATATTTGTTTGAACGCAAAAAAAAAGTTGGTGAAAAATTTAATGAATTTCTTATGAAACGCAAAAAAAAGTTTAAAATTTGGGGTTTAAGATTGTTTGTTGTTGTTGTTGTTGTTGTTGGTTGCATTAGTTGCTCACCTGCCGGACATCTTTCATCCTCATCTTTGACTGCTAAGGTTTTTTTTTTTATATATATATACGTAAAGATATATTTATGAGAGCAAGCAGCACATACAAATGTTGTGTAATGTGTTCAGCAGGCGCGAGATAAAAGAGAAGCACAAAAAGTTAAGACATTTAAAACATATCCATATACATAAATATATACTCTATAAGCTGTATCATATATCATATATTTTATATTTATAATATTATTATAGCAATTTTATTATATGCTCGTAAATTAGAGACAATCAACAGGAGCAAAAGTCTCAAGTTTCAACACTTTCGTTTTAATAGCATTTTGTTATTTTCGGTGTGCGTGTGCGTGTCTGTGAGTGTGTGGGTGGCCCTTTCATTGGAAATTTGTCAGACTAAAGAAGCAGAACTGCGATTCGTTTCACTTCACACTCTACACTTTCTCCCCGCCTTCCACATCTATAGCACGTTTTCTATATTTAAAACACAATACGCAAGGAGTGCGGTTGGCATTTCCTCGAGGGAATACCCTTAACTATCTCAACTATTTTTACACGAGTCTCTGGTGCGCACTTCTCAATGGCACTTAATGAGTGCTCTCTATTGTTTTAACACTTTCGAGTACGGCAAGAGAGTGCGAGTGAGAGTGTGTGTGCATATTGTGAGTGTGTTTAAAGGTGTGAGTGTGTTTATATTTACATGTTCTTGTGTGCAGCAAACTAACCTAACAATGTGACAATTAGTAACAATATTTATGATACGGTCTGGCTAAGCAATACTATTTGTGGCCTTTAATTTATACCAAAAGGGGTTGGAGATATTTTGCTTTTGGAATTCATTGAGCTCTAAAGTTAAACTGCGGTCATGAGTTTCTTAAGTGCAGTCAGAGCAACTGCAATTTAAATTAATTTAGGGACTTGCATATTATTTAACTTTGAAATTTAAAACGTTTGTGTTTTGAAGAACTTTCTAGAAGACTGTTCATTTAAAGTTCTCATATAACTGTGAGACAATTTCAAAGTCTGCAGACGACAATTATTTTTCTTAAAAACATTTTTCTCTGCACATTTATAACATTTCCTGATTAAAATTCAAGTATTTAATATTATGTTATATTTAAATGTAATTTCATGCTTGGCAATTAGAGGTAGCTACAAGCATAAAAGCCTGAGATTTTAACATTTAGAATTTAATTGGTATTTTGTTAAATACGTATCAAAATTTTCACGAGTCTTACTGTCTTCTTGCCAATTATTAGCATGAAGCTACTATATCTATAAAAATGCTTATAAGTAGATACTCAGGACATTAATGGTGAAGACTTGATTTAAAACTATTCAACATATTTGTTGGTACTTTAAATATACAATTGTATATTTAAATGTAAACTATATTTAAGCTTTTATTTATTAACTGTAAAAACACGCAAGGCGATATTATAATTCTCAAATAGTTTAAGGGCAGACTTCATGTTGATAACGATTGCTAATAATCAATTTCTCATTCGATTTTCCACTGAATTTGGCTCACAAGTGTAAAGTTAAAGTTAGCTCTATTTTCTAGCACAAACTTTAAGAATTCTACCATGAATATTTGTAGTCTATAATTAGTAATACACATTGCGCGATTGTCTCTCAATTCTAATCTTATTAGTATCAACTCTTGGATTATTTACTTGCAACAAATTTTTACTTAAGCAAATTTTGAAAAGTAATTTGAACTTTTTCAAAATACGAATCTATTCATATCATATTTATTTACGCACCTTTCATTTGTATGAAATTCAAATTGTCTATGGCCCGAGTGAGGGCAGCATCGTCCAGGGTCAAGTCGACAATGGGCGAGACACGGGGCGCGGCATTGGTGACCTCCTGGTGCCAGGTCATATCCGTGTTGGCCACGCGATTGATTAGCATGGAGCCAACCTGCAGTGCAAATGAAAATATAATATAGGTACATGAAAATATTCTGATTAATTCCAATTGGGCTACACACCTGGAGAAAGGCTGCGCTGTCAGTCTCTTTCAATGCCTCAATGCAAAACTGAATGAGTCCCGTGGTCTGTTGTAATTTGCCCGTGCAATTCGATTGCTGATCCTGCAAAGGGTCAAGGATACTTGTAAGAACAAATGGCAAGAATTGTGCGCAGTGGCATATACACGAACCTTAAGTATTCTGATTTTGGTATCCTTGTCCATGCGTATGGCCTCCAGCAGATATTCGCGTCGGTCGTGTATGGCCTGGATGAGCGCCTCGCACTGGGCGTGCACCAGACGCTCGAACTCAATGCAGGATTCCTGCGCGCAAATAATTAAAATAAAAAACATTTTTATTTTCATTTTTTTTAAAAATATTTCCACTTCTCCGCAGTTTTTTTTTCAACTTACCGTTACTTTGTCGCTCATGCCTTTGAGCCGCTGTATGAATTCGGTTGTGGAACGTGCCTTCTCCGACAATTGTTGCAGATTGTGCGAGAGTTCGGTCTGAAAATTGTGGAAAAAATATAAAGAAATGACATCAGAGACGAGCAAAAAAATAAATGGAAGAAAATGCAATGGAGTGTAGTAAGAGTCGTAAAATTTTACGGCTTTTTTATGAAGTGCCATGCGGCGGACTTTAGTCACGCCTGCGGCGGCGCTTTTTTATATACTAAGTATACACACATATACACATATTTTTTATAGTTTTCAACTCGTGTCAAAGTCAAGGACTAGCACACAGAAAATGAATTACATGCCCAGCGGGCAACAAACACAATTCCCCTTCCGAATGGGCCCCAAATGATAAAATTCCGCAATAGTACAAAACCTCATTCGCTGTTTTATTCCACAGCAAAGAGACATTGTTGCTGTTGCGGTGTGGCGGCTGCAACAATTGCACTTGACATTGACATGCGACAACAACATTTTGGTCTCAATTTTCATTTTCAACAATTAAATTGCCCATACGCCGCGTTGCCCAGCCGTTGCTTAACAATTTCAATTCATTAGCATTAAAACTGCTTTGGCTGCAGCACCCGTTTCCTGTTCCTGTTCCTGCTCTTGGTAATGAGGCATGTCGCATGTTTTGTTCATGCCCGCTGCTGCTTCGTGTTGCCCCGCGGCCTATTTGGCATTGAGACGTGTGCCCTGCCCTGCGTGACGCCAGCTCAGCACAATTAATTCAGCTTCCTGCAACACGACGAGCCCAAATACATTGTCCAGCTGCTCAAGTGTTTGCCAGGCGACCCTCTTCGTTTCAGCTTGGCTACGCCCCTCCCCTTAATGCTTGCCTGGAGCATTTACATGCTTTTCACTTTTCTACATACACAACAACAGAAGAGAACAGCACACTCCTTGCTTACCATCGTAACCCCCTCCTTGTGACAGCTCTATCTTGTTTTGTCAGACGCGGCGTATACTCATTACCTTATTTGTTGCATTTTGTTTGTTGATTATTTTATTCTATTTGCCTTTCGTCGCTTTTCTATTTGCTTTGCCCCATCGTCTGCTCTTTTGCTGCGAACGGCGTTTGCAAATGGCAATAAAGAGTTTGCAAAATGTTATTAAAATGTTTTTTGGTTGGAATTCATTTAAATAAGGTACATCTTAAGCTGAGGCTATTTACATTTTCATAACATATTTGTTTTTCTTACATTTATTTTAATTAACTTTCATTTTCTCAGCTGCTTACTCGGGCTCATTAAATGTACGTTTTTATTTCTCAGAAAACTGAATGCCCTTAAGTTAAAGGTAAATATTTTTATTATTTTCTTTAAAAACATGTAAATGCACAGTCAGCTTAGTTGGTGTATAATTCCCATTCAATGCTTGGTATTCTAACGAGAGTTTTAAATTGAAGAAAAACAAACATAATTTCACTCAAACAAATGCAGTGAAACTGCCTTAAGATACAGCTTTCTGGTTTGGAATTCTTCTAAAAGTCTAACATGCATATGAATATTCAAAACAATATAAATTTATGATGAATGTTTATAATGCTTTGCTTTTGTGATCCAACATGTCTGAATAAAGTAATTTAATTTCCTTGTATTATATTTATTGCAATGAATTTCCATAGTGCCTAGCAAAATTGTTAAATTTAAAAATGTATATTTTAAATATATATAACTCAAATCGAAATACATTTTCTAACTTAAATAAATTTCAGTCACAGTAAACGGAAATTTCTTCCATTACGCACTATTAATTTACTTGCCTTAACCTTAGCCCTTTGCTAATTAAATTTCTTTAAGCATAATCCCCACATTTAATGCTCTCCAAACAGCTTCATTTCATTAGCTCTACCATAAAAGTGTTTTTAATAATAAATGCATATTCCACGCTTTTATAATTTCGAGAAAGAAAAAAAAATATTAAGAGAAGAAAAACAAATTTTCAGGAACCCAATTACAAGGAAATATTTTGTAGACAGCCAGCTCTCATTAGAGCTCGGAAAATACTCGTCTATACTCCCCTGCCCACATCTTCGAAGAACAAGGCAGCTTATGGCGATTACATTCATTAACTGAATGCCAGCCCGCCAGACCCATTTTCCCATTTTCAATCCCAGACGGAAAGGACAGCCAGTTGAATGAGCGCTGAAAAGTCGGCAGTGGAAAAGCTGCAGCAGCTTTTAAAGCACTTGGTTGGGTTGGGTTTATTGGGGCGTGGCTGGCGTATGGGTGGGTGGTGCAGCATTGAAACTGGCTAAGTGCTGGCCAAGAATGCGCAACGCGCGGCAAAACTGTTGAAATTTAATCCCTCAAGGGTTGCTTCAACGCGCCGTGGACAATGCAGCAGTGCCGCAAATAGAAGAGATGCCGGGGGCGTGATTTTGAATATGAAGTGGAAGCTGAAAGCCGGTCGCTGGCTTATGCCCAGCGTCTGTTTTGCATTGATAAGCTGACGCCATGCCCCAACCCTCCCCTGCTACTGAAATCTTTTCAAATATTTGTGTGCCACTTACTTTGCATTTGTATTTTTTGTTGCTTTGCTCCTGTTGCTCATTCATGACGCATCATCATAAAAATACGAGTATCAAGTGCGCAGTCCGAATGCCAGCACTGGCCATGGCTGGCTGGCCTCTTGGCCCTGGCTTTTAGCGGGCAGTAAAAATAATATGACATGTTTATGCGCCGCAGACGTTGCAGTAGACGCGACGCCACGCGGCGACACCGAAGACATTCAGAGTTGCCACGCATGCAAATCATGTGGATGAAGCATGCAAATAATAAAATAGCCTCCAGTTCCGAATTCGCCGAGAACGGGCGGTTCTCTTCCCAACTGACATGCCCCTGACACACGTGACAAAGCCAGGCAGACGCAAATAAATTATTAACTTGTTAACCCGGCTAAAAACCAACAAACAATTGTCGTCATCTTAACTCACTTAACGCTGCCTTTCATATCCATGGCAAGGAGCGAAATATTTATGGAATCACAAAAAAAACTCAAACTTAAATTTATAAAATTATATATTTCCATGCGGAGTGGATGATTATGGATATATAATAGTTCCATTTAATTTCGTACAAGACCTTGACATCTGAAGAGAGTTTTTCTAGCGACTGGAATACTACTCTGATTTTAAGTGTAATACGCTGAATCATGATTCGACATTGCAAAGTTTTTTTTTTTTTTTTTTTTTTATTATGAAAATCTTTATTATATTAACAGATAATATGAGTTTTTAAACATGTACATGCTTCAAAATTTGCATTTAACAATGTTTGTTTCTTAGTTTATTTTCTCCTGCTCTACATAAGGTTAAGGCTAAGCTGTCTTCTTAAGAATTGTTTTTAATTGTTTTGTAGAAGACCGAAGTGTCTTTTCTTCAGTCTATTTATAGGAATAGATCCGACAAGGGCTTGTGCAGATCTGTTTTGGTGGTTTATCAGTCTTTCGTTATAGCGACTGGAGTAGAAAGAGATCTGATCTTCTATTAGCGTAATATTCAGATCTCTGTGAAGGGTCAGATTACTGACATACCAGCTGCAGCCAGTTATTAGGCGTAAAGCTTTATTTTGGATTGTCTGGATATTTCTTCGTATTATAACAGCTGCTCCTCCTGCTCCTCTGTCATTAGAATGAATGGCTGTGTATACACAGAATCCATTTAGTTGGATAGGTCTTCTGCTAGTTGTTTTTATTTCACAAATTAGGGCTATGTCGATCTTGTTGTCTGTGATGAAATTACATAGCTGTAGCATTTTGCCAGTCAGACCCCTGGCGTTCCACACTAGTGTTTTGAGCTTCATTTTTGGTTGGCCGAGATAAGTAGAGCCATTATTTGGCTCTGCATCTCAAATAGTTTGTTTTGCTGCTCGAAGAATTTATTAAAGTTTTCTTGCATCACTTTAATCATTTGCTCAAATTTCGTCTCATGAGCCGCTTCGTTCTCCCACTGGGAAAAGGTGAAAGGCGATTGGGCTTGATTATTTTGCGGCTGTTGTCGCAAATGTACTCGCTGGGTTGTGTGCCCTTGGTGTTGTTGTTGGTAGTTATGTGTATCACTATTAAAATGATTGGTAGCATTAAGTGGAGCCTGCCTTTTGGGACCTCTGTTTGCATGACTACGTGCCATGTCTGCATAGGAGATTCCAGTTGCTTTTACGTAAGGGGATGGCGCCAAAGCAGTATAAGTGCTCGAGGGTCCTGCACTCTTTGTAGGTTTTTTTTAGGCTGTGTTCGTTGCAAATATTGTTTGAATTGACATTGCAAAGTGAAAATATTTTTAATAAACAGCATATTAGTGTTAAAAGAATTGCTGAGAAAACACTTGTGATTCATTTTAGTCTACTCAAGAGTCAGAATGCGACCTTCAATAGACTCTGCGGCCTCTTTAATTAATGATCCAGCCATTTATGATCCCTGGATCCTATCGCTCCCACAGATGGGTAATAAGAAATGACTGCCTGATTTAGCATGATCCATTCAAATCATTTAAGTAAATATCACAGATATGCCATGTTTGACTGCGATATACATAACATTTACCCTGTTTAACTGATTGGTGGTCAAATCGCAAATGTTGGATTTCAGAATATATGCAAGTGCATTTAATGTTCGTCATCTTCATGGTTTGAAGTCTTGCTAAATTTAATAAGCAACGAATGGTATTAATTGCCTAAATAAATACAACTGTCAAGTTTATAGCTGACTGAACTATAAAAAATAAAAACAATGCATCTTGTAATCATCTTAGATAAGTTGCCAAATGGCAACTGCAAGCAGCACATGTTGTTGCAACTAAAATGCAAATGCAGCCAGTCGCACATGACAGGGCACAATTTGTAGGCAACAACATGGCCAAGAAGAGCGGCAACAACAACGGACAGCTTGTGGCAAGAGCAAGCTCACAGGCGCGATAAGTTGCCTGGTCACAGATAAAAATCGCAGACTTTGCGGCGCCGGCAACGGCGTCGTGCAACAGCAACAACAACAGCCGCATAAAGTTGCCCGGCGCCAGAGCAACAGTTGCCGTCGTGTGTTGCTGCCGTTGTTGCTGTTGCTACTGTTCCAAGCTGCGATTATCAACATAATATGGCCCATAATTTAGTTCTCTGTCTATAAATAAGGCACGCGAAAATGTCGTGCTCATTAAGTGCGTGTTGTGACCAGAGAACTGGCAATTTATTGGGCAACAATTTTAATAGCTGAAAGGAAAATAAACGAGTTAACGATTTAAATGCTGGCCATCTGCAGGCCAGCCAGAAATGGCTTCAAAGACATTAACCATAAAAAAAAATACGCCAGTCAAAGTTCAGATCATGTTTTATACGGCTTATGGCTGTTTCATCAAAATGCAACTTGCCTCATGCCGCGTGATGTATGTGGCAAGTATTGGTCGAGGAGACGTGACAACGACTTCAACGCCTGGCGAACAGGTGGCCCATAGCCCACATTCCGCTTGAATTATAACGCATTGCGGCCATAAAGCCGCTGATATATGAGCCGACTTTAAGTAGCTCGCATTTGCGGCCAGTTTCTGGCCATAAAGCGCTATTGGACGCAACTCACAAGCTGTAACTGGAGGTGTTGAATCGTTCAAGTCGCGAACAACATAAATATTATTAACAACAATTTCGTGCCACATGCAACACGTGGCTGGCAATTGAGTTGTTGTTTTCATTTTTGTGTAACTTCCACTGATGCTTTTTGTCGTTAGCAATCATTGTGCGAAGCCGTCTAAATGGCTAAAGATTTGGCAGGCAATGAAAATGATGGCGTGCCGCTGAATGCGCTAGGGTGACCCACTATATGAACGTCATAAATCTATATATGAGTATGTGAAGCACCAGCTGGAAGCAATAAATGCGTTTATTTATCATCCCATTAATTTGCATCTGGACAAAAATTAGCGGAAGTAAATAAATTTGAGCTGGGAGCAAATTATGAAGGAATTTGAGTTATGAGCCCAAATTTTGCAGAAACTGCTTAAAAATGTCCTTGTATGTGAGATATGTGAGCGAAACGAAAATCTCCTTTACGTTTAATTTATTTGTATGTGCTATAAAATGAAATTCAACTTTATAATATCTAGCTTATAAAAGAAGACATCTAAGCCATAAAATTCAATTTTTTAAATCTATGGCTACTCGATGTACACATATCGTTTGCCAATTTTTTCTTGACTTTGTGCGTCGTTTTAATAGAGTTTGGCCTATATATGTATTATGCAATCTCCAAACTATCGAAATATTTATAGCATTTTTATTAATTTAATAGGTTTTGGAATAACTTAATTTACTTTTAATGAGAAGTAGTAAAAATTTGATGCAAAGCATATGGTATAACAGTTTAAGCACGAGTGAGTCTAAGATATAAATGGACATAAAAAAGTTATTAACTTCTTTCTATTGAAATTCCTTTTGTTAAATTTCATTGCCAATGAACTAAATATATTGGTATGTAAAACAAAGAAACTCTTTCATTAATAGGCTACCTATATTGTTAGTTGCTTTTATTGATGTTAGCTGGAATCAACTAGTAGACATAAATGCATTGTGCTCCCCCTAAATTAATTTGAATAAATTTAAAAAAGGTCAATTTTTTCTAGATATATCTTCAACATAGTGCATTACTTAATCTACTTATCTACTTAGCTACTGCTTCCTCTAGATTTACTCATTTTTCACACAAGCAGATATTTTCTCTAACAGTGAGTCACCCTCTTGAAACAAATTGCACAAAATCAACTATCCACACGCCGCTCCAATGGTAACCGAAAACGCAGCACTAGAAGCGCCAGCCACAGTCACAGTCCGCCCTGCACCCCGCTCCCCGCAAGATGGGACTTGTGCTTGACTGCCCGTTGGTAACATCTACCCGTCCCCTTCGGCACACGTCCCGCTGCCATCAGTTGTCAGGTACTTCCATGTCTGGCTCATTGGGGGCCTCATTCACATCTTTTTCGCTTGGGCTCACACTTGGGACATGAGTAATGTGAGGCGCGTCGCTCGACAACTGCAGCCGCTTCTCTTTTTTAAAGACGATAAAAAGCTTAAAATATAACTTACATTCTGACAAGATATGAATTTTAAATGAATTTCGCAGCGTGCGTTGATTTATGCCATGGAAGGAAGCAACGTCGATGGTTTTTTAAATTGGATTATGCCAGCGTCTGTCTGTCGATCTTTTGGGTCTGATTTGCATGCCAAGTGTCGCTTAGAGTTGCTGTTGTCTACGCGATTAAAAATAAGTCGGAGGCAACTCTGGACAGTTGGGTGTCTAATTAATTAGCGACTTGGCAAATATTATTACCAGGCGCTGGCAAAGCTTTACGGGTTTTACATGCTAGTTGCAGCAGCTTAAATAAACAAGGGAGGTCGAGGATGAGTAACCGCAGACGAACAAACAAACGCAGTCGATTGATTGGGGTTGCCATGCTCCCCTCCGTGTGTCATAGACATGTCAGCAGACTGAGGAAAAACCGCAGAATCTAATTTAGAAAACTCATGTGGAGCATGTGGCAACTGTAAAGTCAAAGGCAAACCGAACAACTGTTATAAAAAAATAATAATAATAGTATATGAGTGGAAGTCGAAAAGGAAACAAACAACGCAACAATCCAAATATTTTCATGACAAATTTAAAATAACAGAACCATGAAGTGGAACACGTTGCAGTCGTGTCCAACAAATGGTCAAAAAAAGTAAGGGAAAACAAAAAGAAAAGGAGAAATAAACTTTACACTCAATACTGAAGATTGAATACTCTTGCAGAACTTTGAGAGATGAACTTGATAACACAAGCTACAATTTGAATAATTTGCCTTAAAATAAGCAAAAGATTTTGGAAGTTCGTCATGGATCAAATTTTACCAAATTATAAATTTATGTTATTGGTCAATCAAACAATTCATATAAGAATTATTCAGCTTAGTTAAGTTCTTTCGAGAAAAGGAAATAAAAAAAGTTGAAAAGAAAACCTTTTACTACTGAGGACATTTCAGTTATCATTATATGATATTTCGATCAGGCCGACTTCTTCAAGTGCACTTCCTGTCTAGAAGATTTGGATCAAAGAAAAGTTTTATAAAGTTTGTATTCAAACTAATAAATTAAACATGAACAGACAGACGAATGTATTTCCTCAATTGGCCCAACTACTTAGCATGTCGAATATCTATTTAAATATTTATTTCAATATTTCACTTCAATATTCAATTTAATATTTTACTTGAATTTTTACTTCAATATATTTACGCGTTTTGTGATAAATTTATAACACCCTCTGCAAGGGTATAAGAAATGAGAACAGTTGCAAGAAATTGGTTAGGGGCGAAAACCTTGTATCAAGTTTGCGGCGTGCAATGAAGCGCATTGAACCATCCCAGTGGATATGGGAAACAAAAGTGGGGGAATAATATCCGAAACGCTGAAACTGAAAAGTGTGAAGCACAAGACGTGAGCGAGTTAGTTGCAGACGTCTCAGAGGGGTGAAGTCAAGTGCTTAGGAAAATGCTGGTGGGAGCAAATCTACTTAACTAATTCTTGACTCATGTAGATGCCAAGCTGCGTCTGTGGCTGCAGCCACGTGGCTGCGTTTACAATTCATTAGGAGCGCCTCAGAGTGATGCCAAACATAAATACATCAAAATGCCTGGGTAAACCCCTTCAAAGACGACTTTCGCTGACCAAAGCCAATTTAAGTTGAGTTCGGGTCCGGTTGCACGTTGTCAACCCCATGTTGCCATTGTCTGGCATGCTCAGAATGCATAACGGCAACTTGGTGGCTGCAACACGCGTCGCAAAATGTAAGCCACTTAATCTTAACGTTGAGCCACGTCGGGCCAGAAGAAAGGCCAAAGGCAAACTCTGAAATGCATTAAGCCAAGGGACATCGACCGAGGCAGAGACGGTGCCAGGGGCAGGAGCAGGAACTCTGCATCATGAGCTGCTTCATCATTATTTGCGCATAAATTAGGATTAAGGCAACAAAAGAGGGGGGCGAGACGCAAACGCAGGCGCAGACACTTCCCAAGAAATCATAACCACAGTTCGTTTCTTGTTTGCCTTCTCGCAATTTTGACCTTATTTGGCCGATTGAATGGAATGTGCTGGCCATATAAGGCGGCGCTGCAATTGCTAAGAAATTGGCATGTTGCAACTTGCTAACTAAAAAACACATTAAGTTAAGGGTTTTTCAATCTACTTGCTTCAAATAACTGCATGACATTAGCTGAAAGTGGAAATTTAATCCAACGAGAAGTGAATAACCGTGAAACTAGACAATCTGCTAGTTGAATTGAGCTTAAAGTTGGCTTGATTTGTGTGTTACTTAACTCAGCTTTGCAAGCTTAAGAAAGCTTTTGAAAAATTAGCTAAAATTTGCAATTAAACATTGAATGAAGTAAAAGGGAGACTTGAATATTTTATACTTTACACTTAATCCAAGGTTTCGGAGTTGATCTCTTAACATTAGATGGTAGGTGCTTCAGAAAATTATCCAAGCTCTTTTATCGCTTGTAAATTTGAAGGTTAGTTAGACAGTGTCATTGTATCATATACAAATTTAAGCTAAAATCTTGTTTATTTTCCAGTCCAGTAGCAAAATATCTTCTTACTTTTACCAATTTGCAACCCCCTATATATTTTTAAAACCTACTAGTTTATGCATTTGTGTCACATTTTTGACATTTAATGCGACAAATTGCTGGTAAAAGTCCTCAAAAATGATACAAGCACGCAAAGTTATGCATTTTGCGAGATATTCGCATTTGTTTCGCTGACATTTCCTGTCAAATTAGTGACATTTAGTGTCATAAAAGTGCGCAATTTGTTGGACAGATGTGTCGCCAGAGCTTGCTAAGCTAGGGGAATTTGGCAAACAACTGCTTTAAGGGGTTCGCTCCAAATGACAGATGTTAAAGAAGAAACATGTTCGATAATAGGGTAATCAAATAATCTCAACTTTATAAGGGAGTTTGTGCAAATGGAGCGACGCAGAATTGAACGAAATTAATGGAACACGAAAAATATATTGTTCTGCATTGACTAGGGTCCGTTTTTAGCGATGACTAGAGTATAAATGAGATAAAATTGTTCTGTACTTCAAATCACTTAAATAACTATAATATTAATAATAATAACTATACTATTATGTCCAAATAATAATAAAAATAATTAAATTATTTTATATATTTATATATAAAACTGTTTGTGCTGATTGACCGAAGCTGAAATTTTCTCAGTAGTTACCTTATGTGATGAAGGTGCACGTTAGGTGCCGCAATCGCCAAAAACGTTTGTATGCAACTTTTTTGTATACAATTTATATGTATGGCTATTTGTACATACGTGCATGCATGTTTGTTTTGTATATATGCAAGCATACATACATACATACATACATACATACACACATGCATACATACATACATACATACATACATATGCACATACATACATACATACATACATATATACATACATACAAACATACATACACATACATACATGCATACATACATACACATACATACACATACATACATGCATACATACATACACACATACATACATGCATACATAAATAAAAATAACCAAAGAAAACCACCAAAAAAAAACTCCAAAAAAAAACACCAAAAAATGCATGAAAAATTGCAGAGCCCACTTGAATTCTTGAGAATCGAGGAGTAGAGCACTTGATAGAAATTCGTTTTATTTAAATTTCCAGTATAGCGACAAATAATCTTAATCTGCGTTTGGTATTAGAAAACAAAACATGCACGCGTGCATATATTCATAAATGCATACATATATTCATAACACACACACATACATACACTCACACACAAACACACGATCATATATAATACTTATATGCCTTCGTGCAAAATACTTGTATTATTATATACTTCGTTCCATATAAGCTCACTGTTTTAAAATTTGTATAGGATCTATACTTTACTTATTGCTAGTAATACATATTTCCTTAATCAGATTATTTGAAATAAAGTTTTACATAGAATTAATGTCCCTCGCATTTTCAACACTTAAACTCTACACTAAACCTATGCTCTTCAAAATGTTTACTCAATTACTTAAGGCTTTGAAAAAATGTACTGTAGCTAGTAAATTTATTTTGTGTAATATTTAGGAATAAAATCCTTTTTTATTGTGTTTTAAAAGCTTTGTGGTTATCTTTTATATTGGGATTGACTAAATGGCCATGACAACTCATCCATCTAAATCTGTTTGTGACATGCCTTTGACTGACTCTGCCGCAGTCGACTTCAATATGTGGCCAGCAATTTTTTGGCTCGAATTTTTCTAATCTTTAAAATATGCAAAACCAAGAGCCGAAAACCAAATTTTTGTTATCAACAGTAAACCAAACGAAATGAAAACAAAAAACTTTTTTAGCTGCCTCTCTCTGTCTCAGTGACAGTTGCAAACATTTGGGTTTTTGTTTCGGTACGGTTTTCGGGTTACTCGAATTATTTTTATTTTGATTGTCACAGCGGCAGCAGCAACAACAATAACAATAATATCAACAACAACAATGAGAACAATAACAGTAGCCGCTGCATTGCCCAACCAGTTCCCATTTCGCTGCCGCGGCTGCGGCTGTTGTTGTCATGCGGATTGTTGTTGTGGTAGTCCTCCTGTTAAACATGTTTGACACGGACTCTCATGGGGTTCCCCCAGGCCCTAGCCCATGCCCAAACCGAGGCACAGGCCCAGGCCCGTAGCTCTACTCGCATCTATCCCTCTGCAGTCGCATGTTTATAAATAAGTTTGGCTCGACGCGACCCGCAGCAAACTCATCCGTCTGACAAGCTGGCAAAGACAACAACAAGAGCGACAACACTCTGCCGCTCACTTCTCTCCCCGCCTGATCCCTCTTTTCCTACTGCCTGCTTGACGAGACGAGCCACTGGCTGGCAGTGACAAGCCGCATACCAGGCACAGCTTTGGCTCAGTACACAGCCAAAGCAAACAAACAAAACGTTGACAGCCTGACAAGCCAAAACGAAGGGCAGGGGCGCGACAATTCTGCAGCAGCACTTGGTGCCTTTTAATAATTTAATTTGTATAAATTTACCAAATATGTCAGCGGTTCGATCAGAATTTGAAGCCAATTTGCCGTTTTGGTCAATGCTAATTAGCCAACATTTCTTCATTCCATGCACTTTCTCGTTTCGATGTTGCCACCCAGTTGCAGCCACATTCCAGTTCCATTTCGCTGGCTCGTTTAAAAATTAATATTTATTCCGATTTGCGAGCTCTTTTTTATGGCTCCATAATTTGCCTGCTCGCATTTAGTGCTAAATGGTCTACAAAGTGGCTGCTGGACAAGTCGCACTGCGTATGGGGCCTTAAGTGTTATGGGTAGGCGCCCATTTCGAGTGGACGGTTTAAGTGCTGCTGCACCTCCCAGCAACCCCCTGCCCCCCACCACCTGCACCCGATTCCCCTTGCAGGCCTGCTGACTAACTGCATCACTCAGAGGCTCGGGATTGAATTGCTTGTTTTACTCGTAAACTGAGTAAACATGTTAATTGAACTCTGATTTTATGGGGCGTGGTCAAAAGGGGGGCTGTAAGGGGTTGGAGAGGAAGGTGGCTGTAGCGCAGTAAAGTAAAGTAGGAAGCATGCCAACGACATGAATTATACACTGGTACCACACAGGGAAAACAGAATATGAGATTTGGTAGTAAGAGAGGTTGCTAAAAAATAAGTAAGAAGAAGAAGGAACTTATTTATCAGAGGAATATGGGTTTAATTCTTCCCGATATTTTAATATTTCTTGCAATAATGATAAACAAAGAAGAGAAATATAGAAAAGTGAAACAGATAAAACACATTAAAAACCAATTAATTGATATTATGAATTACAAAGTTTATGCACAAAGACTATGAGATCTGCTCGCTGCTAAAATAATTCACAACATTTCTAAATCACAGATATATACATATATATATATCTTGTCCGGCTAGACTCGCAGCAGCAATAGTGATCGATTATCATGGAAACGGAACTAACAACAATTCGAAAAACAATTTTAACCCAATTTGGATATATACAGAATATAAAAGATTTGAATTAAACCATCTTTTAGTTAATCTCTTCACTTCGTTGACAGTTGAAAATTGTTAAAGAATAATACTGCTTCTTTCCTTCTTATTGAAAATCATTTTTTTTTTTTTAATAATATTCAATCTTCTTTCTTTCCCATCAAAAATCATTTGCTAGCTCTTAAGTTATTGATTAGATGTTAAAAAATATAAACAAGTCAAATTTAGTTTGTTTGCACAGGTTGAATTGTAAAACCCTTGTGTATAATCGCATATCCGCGGCTTAGCTAGAATATCATTTCAAATTTAAGCTCAACTTTCACCATGACTCATGCCACACAATCTGATTAGCAGCTGTTGCCGCTGCTCTCTCCATAAAAGCCAACTGTTTGCATGTGATTCAGCGTCTCAGATCGCTAAGAACGAAATCAGCTCTCGGGCAGTTGCAAGTCGATGACAAACTCTCAACTTTGGTGGCAATTTCAGTGAAATCGAAGCAACAAAATATTTGCGTAGCAAATTATTTTGCAGGTCGCAGTCAAACTGTGGTATTAATGCTTGAAAAGGATTTGTGTTGTTGCAACAACAACAACAACGAGAACAACTTGTTTGTTATCTCGACGCTTTGTTGTTTGTTGGCGTTTGATTCTGTGCGGCACTCGAACAAATTCGTCGACGTTGGCACGAAATACATGAAATTTTTCACTGCCACTTGAACATTTTGTTGGCATTTTGTTGTCAAGTGTACACTGAGCTGCAAACTTGCTGCCGCTGCCGCTGCTGGTGGCAACGCCAACACCAGCGGCAGCTCTTTGCAATTGGAGCCAACCTAAACGGCCACTTGACATTTTGCCAAATTAGTTGCGCCTCGAATTTTCAATGTTTGTTGAGTGTCTGATCTGTGTGTGTGTGTGTGTGGGTGTTTGTGTGCGAGAGTGTGTGTGGGTGTGTGTTAACTGCCATGGACTCAATTGTGTTGCGTGGGGTGCACAGTGAATGCAACGCGGCAGTTAGTGTGGGTGATGTATCAATTTTCGCGCTTCGAAAGGACAATGTCAAGGACAGGATTAAGGTGAAGTGTAACGGATATACATATCAGAAAGGAGTGAAATATCATAGAGTTGGCATGGGTTTAAATAAGTACGTAAAAGAAATGGCAAAGGATATCAAGATGATATGATATAAGACTGAGAGAGGGAGTAAGAGAGAAACCGAGAGAGAAAGAGTGAGGGAGAGAAAGAGAGAGAGTCAGAGAGCCAGTTACTCGAAGTGAAAATATATTTAATATATTAAACATATGAAGAGAGTTAGAAGTAATTGAGAATTATAAGAAACTTTTATTAAAAAAATATTTCTTTATATTAATTTAGCTTTAAAATTAAGTCGAAGCAAAACCTGTATTCGAAATGATTTATTTTGAAAATACATCTACTAAAAATATTGAACTAAAATCAATGTCAATCCTAAGATGCTTGAAGCGTACTTTCTGTCTGAATTATAATTTTCCAGAACACGGTATAAAACGAGACTTGAAAATGGTTTTCGAATAATTACTAGTTAAATTATTCAGTATCTCTAACTCTCTAAAGTATATATTAAGTCTTTTTCAGCTAAACACAAGTTTGTGAATGCAGCTTTTGTTAAACTAGGTAAAGGGACATAAACTTGTTCTCGAGATGCTTAAAAATTTCATTTGCACAGCTTAAAGCAAACACAAACATAATTTAAATGTTTGATAAAGACAGAGATCTACCAAGAAGCGGTTGAAGAATACCAAAGAAACTAATTAGTAAGACATGGAATAGTTCTGACAATGCTTTAAAGTTTATTCTTAACTGAAAAAACTGCCGTTCTGTTTGTGAATGCAGTGTCTTATTATATAGCTTTGCATTCCGCAGCACATGTATGTGACATATGTAAAACTAGTTTACTTAACTACTTAGCTCTCAGGAAATCACAAAGGAGCAACAAAAGAAATGCAACCTTAGTAGCTCTACTAAAGGTCTTTGACTCTGGAACAGGACTGACTTGAGCCTTGTGCTGCATGCAAATGCAACGTGTAGCTGCTGCTTGCAACAAAGACAACAATAACAACAACAATAAACAAACATAACAAGCCGCAGCTCAGAGCATATGACAATGATAATGATGAGTTTGTGCTGAAGACGTGCCGACGCGTTGCGTTCGCCACAGCTGATTTTCCATTGTGCCACATCATAAATTAAAAAGTAGCGCAAATTAAAAGTAACTTTGGCCCCGCCCCGCTGCGTCCCCAGTTTGTCACACAGCTCAGACAACGTTCTGTCTGCGGCTCGTTTAACTTGCACACGTGCTTCCCACTTGAGGTGGGTGCCGGGGTGGGGCGGGGCGGTGCGAAGAATACCTATGGGAAAAAGCGATGTGAAGGCATGCCAAAGTCGAGCCAAGATTTTGGGTCGATGCTGGGGCTGCAATGCAGCCAAGTAAACATTTTTAATTGCATTTAAATACGACATTTATTTGCATGTAAAATTAACGCGCATGCAAATTACTTTGTGCCGCGACGGCGGCAGGCAGCATAAATATCGCCAGGGAGCCCGGGTTGAGTTTTGGGCAAGGGGGCCGGATCACAGACAGAGACCAGCTGCTGCTGCATGGCTGCATGGGACTGCACATGGACCTGGTCTGTGCCTGGAACATTGCCACGACTTGATGTTTTCATTGCGGTTGCGTGGGCAATGCCAAGCAATGTCAGCTGAGAACATCCGCAAAAAATGATGAAATATGAGGATACCCTTTTATTAAATAAATGCATGGTATGCATATTGCTCAAATCAAATTTAGATAAAGGTTTAAACACATCAAATATATCGAAACTTGCTGAACTGATAATAAATGCCTGTTGAACCATCATAAAACTCTAGATTTTGACCCTGCTTACAAAAAGTATGTACACATGTCGCTCAGAGCTGAATATATATATATCCAGCATTTAAAAAGATCCTTGGAATAGACAAAATATGTATGCTTTTAATTATTTTGTACCTTTACCTTTACTATTTGCAACTATGATTTTGAGATTCAAATTACCCAACTTAAACAAACAAAACTTCAACATGCATTCTATGCGCTTGGCATAACCCTTCCGCGATTGATTGGCCAGGGTATACAAAAAAAAAAGAAAAGAAAAACCAACAATTTGCGCGGCACTGTGGTTTTTGCTCCGCTGTTTTTAGCGCCCGCAGGAATTGTTGGCAAGTTTGTTTGCTTCGCTATTTCGGATATATTTTTTGTTCATAAATATAAATCGTTTGATTTTTTAAGGTCTGTTGCGACCACGTGACATTGAATTCGTTTTGGGCAGGCAGCGTGGGAAAGCTGAGGCAACTAATTGAACGGCGTCTTGGCCAAGTACGAGTGGCAGATGGAGATGAGACAAGCTGCCAAAGCAGGTCAAAAGTGATGGATGACAAATGTGCAGTACTGTAAATGGTAACAAGGCCTCGGGGCTCTGTCTATCTCTCTTGCTTACATAAGCGAATGTCAGGCAAATGCAATTTAATAGCCATGAATTAGCAGCCATGCGTTGCAATGAACACAAGAAACCAACCGCCCGCAAGCCTTGACTCGACTCATTTGGCCGTTTGACTGACTTTGTGGCAGAACTGGGCCAAGAAAGTGTATTCTGGCCATGTGGCATGCGTGTGTGTGTGTGTGCGTAATTAATTGAAATTTGCAATGTGTCAAAATGGCATCAGACAGTTGCCTGGCAATTATATAATAATTATTACTTGATCTGGCAATGACTGACAGCTGTCTGACAGCAGACGCCGAGTTGCCTGCAACCAAATGTTGCACTCGCTCATTATTGTATCTGTTGTTGCTGTTGTTGCTGCTGTTGCTGGATTTTAATTAAAACTTTTGCACGCATCACAAGGCAGCAACAAGAATCAGCTGTCAAACAGAAAACCAGCAAGAAATTTGGCTTAAAACAAGGAAGCAGCCGCAGCTGATGAAACTGTCAAGATGTTTATAGCCAAACGCGACCCCCTATGGCTGGTGTTAGGCTTCCAGCTGAACATGTTTATGTTTATATAGGCGCCTTCATCTGACATTTGTTCGGCCTGTCGCAATTTTCCATGCCTCGTTCTGTTGCATGTTGCACTTTTGCTGCCCGCTGCGCAAAAGGTGAACTCGTCGTTCGACAGCGCCGCGTCGCAGCCAGGTGACCCGCTCGAACCTTATTTGACTTCATTGGGATCTGTGGAGCGCGCGTGTTGCAGTCAATGCGCAGATTTATGGCCAGCAATTTTGGGAATGGCTCTAATCAAATGCAGTTTGGGCATGAATACAGATTTACAGCGACAATTCGATAGGAAGCAGATGCCCTTTATGCAAAAGGTAAAATATATAAGCTCGGAATACACATTAAATCTGATTGATTTGGCATATAAAATGATCCCACTTTAATGGATTATTATTGCCAAGTATATTTTAATAAACTTTTCTTTAATGTATATTAGTTTAGAATTTTCAAGAATATACTTTTGGTATTTTTTGTATCAACATATTTCTATAAAACAATTTATATAATAAGCAAAGTCCAGGCCAAGTTTTTTAGATATTATTTCTTTCAATTCCCTCATATGAGAAATTTAATATTATTTTGGTTTAAGCTGTTGACTACGAATCATGAGAAATAAATAAAGAATAAATTTAGATTATTCTTAGAACTTTAAGACATTTGCTGCTTGTTGTTGAAAACATTTTTAATTTAATTTTGTTTGTTTTTATATTTATTTCAAAACTTTATAACTATAACAACCACTTACAATACTCTACTCCATTCACAACCCAAAA
This sequence comes from Drosophila montana, assembly GCF_035044405.1. NCBI lineage: Eukaryota > Metazoa > Arthropoda > Insecta > Diptera > Drosophilidae > Drosophila > Drosophila montana. Next base: position 480,221 of record NW_026998621.1, on the reverse strand, counting down.
CTTCCGCTCAGCTCAGCTTTGACAACATAACTAATTGATCCAACATATCTCAAACATTCCTCAAAACCTTGTATCGCACACAGCAATTTTTCACAATTAACTAAAACATGAGAAATAAACAACAAAAAGGCAAAATAATAATTCAAATGGAAATGGAAAGAATTGTTGTTATGTCTGCGCATAGCTAACAAAAATATTTTCATTCTGGTTTTCTTGGGCGGCGTCACATAAATTCAACTAATTGAAAATTTTCACGAGCATAAAATTATATACCCGGGCAGCATGTCAGGCATCATTAAGTATTTCATAACAAGGAGCCAGTAAAATTATTTAGACCTAGACCTAAGCTAGAATATTGTCTAGGTAGGTACTGGAGTAAAAAATATGGAGTATTATTTTGGAAACAACCCTCGCTTGGTAAAAGTGCGGCGTAATCGAAGTGTTAATGAGACACGCCGAGCGAGCGCATTCACTGAAGAATTATGAGGAAACTAAAATCTTGAACTATGCCACAGACAAGGGAAACGTGCAACACACACACACAGGGGGCGGGGTAGAGCGACAAGCGTTGAAAAATGTGCGTCAGACGTTTTGTCAGCAGCAACCCTCAGACAGAACAACTCCAGGAGGGAGCGCTACACATCTGGGAATCGTCGACGTGTGCATTACAAAACGGGATAATGTGCAGCAGCCGTCTCTGACGTCGCTACCGTCGCTGCCGACGCTGGCAGCGACGCGTGCGAGCTGCAGTAGCTGCTTATCCTGATCCTGGCCGCGACAGATGTTTACCGAATTGATTAGAATGGAAAGCTGAACAATTCCATTGAATCGAATGAGGCATTGAGTGCCCATTCAGCGCACACTGGAGTGGGCCAGGCCAATGACCAGAGGGGATTTGGGGTGGCAGCCGGAAAGTGCACTTTTGCCAGTCTTAGTGTGCAGTTAACGATATATGAAAAGATTAAGGCGATTAGCAAAGTTGGAAAGTAATTTATAGTTATTGAGCATAATTTTCACGTTCAGCCCTAGATCGGGTGGCAACGCAATTGCGGTTAGTGCTGCCATAAAAATGAGCGAAATAGGCAACGCTCAACAAGAACTTGGCGACGTTCAGGTGGCAGCGCCTGCGACAGGCCAAATAATATGACAAATGTGTCTAGCCAGGGCTGCCTGGCTGGCAAAAGAAACGAGCCAGAAAACGCGCACTCGCACACATAAGCAGCTACTGAACATATGGCAACGCCTTCAGATAACGGCATAAACTTGCAGCCTGTGGAAATGGAGATTTGAGCGGAATGTTTTCCACAAGTTTTTATACAAAAACAAAATGCATATGAGACAATGCCCCTTCCATAAGCCTGCTTATGAGTTTGAGGAGTTCTTTCCTTGGCTTTCATTTCCTGTCGGGTTTTCTCTGTGTGATAAAACGCACGTGTGCTTAAGTACATTTCCCCCTCTCTTTTCCACTCTAGCTCTGTGTATAATATTCCATTCTGTGCGTTGGATTTTCCATTCAGTCTGTAGTCGTTGTTGTTGTTGTTATTAAAAACGAATTATGAATTATGTTTTTCATTATTTTTATATTTTTGTCTATTGTCGTGGCTTGGAGTGTGGCAAAGAGATTATTTTCATAATACGTGTTTGTTCCGAACACTCGAAGTTGTTCGAAAATCCAAAACACAAAGATAAGGCACATTTGTTGGGGATTATGTGGGAACAAAAGCGTTCAAAAGGTAGCAATAGTTTTTTTTTCATTAAAGGAATGGGAAGTAATAAGGAATGGGACTCAAAGAGTTGCCAATCTGTGATAAGGGTAAACTATAAAAGGATGAACAGAGCCAGCTTACGAGAAGATAAAGCATTCCATTCCTTCACCTTTTTGACAAAATTATAAATATTTATGATGCTTTATTGTGAAGCACAGCGTAGGTTTACGTTGATTTTTAAGGTATGGGAAAGAAAAAAAAAAGAAAAAAATAAAAAAAAATATGAGCAAAGAAGAGGCCATATAATAAAGATATAATATCTTCTGATTACCAATTATGCATAACATTTGCATCTCTTCTTCGTTTCCATAGTAGAGGGTTTACATAGCTGGGCGGGTCAATAACAAATAACTCAAAAATACTAGACACTAGTCGCACTGGTCCGCGGGTTTTAAAATCGCGTCCAGATAGTTACTCTTAAGATCATAAAAATAATTCATTTTATATTTAGGCAAGGTGAAGGCTTACTTTAAACCTATTTGTATAGTAATTAAATTTTTTGAACCTTAAACACATTCCTAATGACTGCTCCACATTGCAATCCCATGACTCGCAATTTTTCAGGCCCAACAACACATATTACTGATCCTACTCCACAAAATATATATCCTCAATTATATATTTTCTGAAACAAATGTTAAATTTCAGAAATAAAGTCTAACAACTCTTTTAAATATATCCACCATAAACAAAACTTGTTCCCCTTTTACTCTTCAACTACACTTTTAATTTCCAAAGCTCACTCTATTATTGTATTAGTTATAAGAATAGAGGTACATATACACGTAAGTAAGACCTTAGCAGCCCGAACTATATTTTTTCCAAGCCATAGTTGTAACTAAACTGTCCTTTATATAAACAAATAAAACGATTAACTATATTAATTGAATAAAAAAAGCAGCCAATTGATAATAATTATTATATTGAATTGATTTGCTGTATTCGTAATGAGGCTCTAACTTTTATTCTGAACTATGAAACTTGTTTGACATTGCACCAGGAGATAAAAACTAACATTTTTCCGATAAATATTTTGCATATAAATTACGTTCGCGACATTGGGCCTGATCAGTTAATAAGCATTGTCCGAGTCAGCTATCGGCTACTTATGTCTAGCACCTCAGTTAGCTGACCGATCAGTGACAACGGATCGCGCGCCGAGCACAGTTCAAATTGGAAAGCACGCAAAGTAACTTTTCTCGGGAAATCAAAATATTCTAAGATCAACTACTTACAGCAATATCAAGCAACATTATGAATTAAAAAAAATAAAAACTTAACAGTAAGTCGCAAAGAGAATGTGTACAGACAGTAGAAAGCTTATGTGATTCTTTTAAATGCATGCATCTAATATATATGAATATATATCTATATCTAATATATATAATGCCCTTGTAGAGAATATTTAAATTTTCTCATGAAATGCTTAACACATTTAAGGAGATGTCTCTCCGACCTGATAATGCATACATATTCTAGATCAGCATCGACAGCCCAGTTGATATAGCCTTGTCCGTTTGTCTGTTTCTTGGCGAACTTATCTCTCAGTCTTAAAGCTATCGTATTAAAACATTGCATAGGTCCGTCTGCCTGCTGCAGGCAGTACATATGTCGGAACCGGCTGGATCGGACCACTATATCATATAGCTGCCATAGCAACGATCGGTCGAAGAGTAGGTTCTTGTATTGAAAACTTTTTAATCAAGATATCTTAACCAAACATGGTTAAATGGTTTTTCAAAAAGAGGCGTCACCCACCAAATCTTGGACCCCAATCTACCTAGTAGGAATGGATTTTCCAAAAGGTGAGAAACACCTATCATATGATTTTTGGCAAAGATCTTTGAAAATGAGTTTTAGGGCGATCGGATGGTAAACAAAAAAGTTTCATATAAACGTTCTTCGCGATTTTTCTTCATCACATAAGGTGGCTACAGTGAAAATTTCAGCTTCCTAGCTCCTACGTTATGGGCTGTGCGTTGATTACCAATCAATCAGTCAGTCAGGACATACAGTACTATGTATAGAGATTTGCAAATAAGTATTTTCTATATACATGAATGCGTAGCCTAACCTAGACTGAATCTCTACTACTATTACTTGTGATTTTTTCTCTGAAAACATTACAGGTTTCATGACAATTCGCAAACTAGTTTTCATCATATAAAATTCACTCATTGAACTTGAACTTGGCATACAGCAAGCCAATTAATTTACAATTATATTATAATTATCTGTAATATTTTTACTAGCTTGTTTATATTCTCTGGGCTAGTGGGTCAACATGTCTCGGTTATACTATTGCTGCCTGATCTGTCTAGGCTTGCATGCAAATCTGATACTCGCCGATATTCTCAAGTACGACCCAGTTATTATAGAAGATGCGCACCTGCGAACGGTAAGTATTGTTTACATCAAGTATTATTTAATTATTAGCAATAATTGTATATTGTTGCAGCCTGGACTTATCAGAAAGTATGGCTATCAGTTTGAAGAGCACAAAATTGATACCAAGGATGGTTTTCGATTGACGGCACATCGCATACCCAAGCCAGGTGCACAGCCTGTGCTGCTGGTGCATGCACTGGAGGATAGCTCTTCGGCCTGGATCTTGATGGGACCAGGTCGGGGCCTGGGCTTCCTGCTCAGTGATCGAGGCTACGATGTCTGGATGCTCAACACCAGGGGCAATCGCTATTCACGCAAGCATCGCAAATACCATCCGCTGCACCGCCAGTTCTGGGACTTTTCGTTCCATGAGCTGGGCATTTATGATCTGCCCGCGAGCATTGACTATGTGCTAGCCAAGAGTAAGGGCTACGAGCAGCTACACTATGTGGGCCACTCGCAGGGCACCACCTCCTTCTTTGTGCTGGGCGCCGAGCGACCCACCTATATGAAAAAGATCAAACTGATGCAGGCACTCGCGCCCGTGGCCTATTTCAATAATGTGCAGCAGCCACTGCTCAGGGCTATGGCTCCCTATCTATCCGACATTGTGGTAAGTCTTACATGCATGTATATACATTTCTATATATTGAACTAACTGTCTTGACTGACTGGCTGTCTTGAAGATAAACTGTAGTTACCTTATTATATGAAGGTGCATGCTAAAACGAGGAAATTTCACTCGCAAGTATGGGAAATTCGCATGATACTTTTGTATGAAACTTTTTCGTTTACCATCCGATTAGCATAAAGCCCATTTGGAAAGCCTTTTGTTTCGATTAATTTTTTCCATCCCTCCTTGGTGGAAATAGATATTTTGGTAGGTAAAATTACGGCCTAAGACTTCGTAGACGAAGTTTTTAAGTTTCGTCCGATTGTCTTTAACTCTTTACTCTTAAATTTAATTATTCAAGCGTTTATTGGCCTTTTGACTGAATATTTAAATGAAATTTCAAAAACTTTAATCTTATATTTATATTTCTTTAAATATTTTCAAATTTTATTAATATAATATTTTGAGCTAAAGTAATTTTTTCAAACTTTGCAGCGCTTGTCTCAGATCTTTGGAATCTATGAATTTCCACCGGAGAGGGAAGTGTTGCGCGAATTAAACTATAAACTCTGCAGTTTTTTTTTTCAAAACACATGCACCTATTTTTTAATGCAAATAATAGGCGTGGATTTCGAGCAGCTAAATAGAACACTCGTGCCAATACTGGTGGGACACTATCCGGCTGGCTCATCCGTCAAGTCATTCGCCCATTATTTTCAGCAGGTTAAGAACGGTGGCTTAATCGGGTATGACTATGAGAATCCCTATATAAATCAAAGACACTACGGCAGCGTCAAGCCACCAGCGTACAAGTTGGCCAACATTAACTGCAAAGTGGCCCTGTATTATGGCCAAAACGACTTCCTAACGGCTGTCAAGGATGTGCAGCATTTGCGCGATGAGCTGCCAAATGTCGTTCATGATGAGAAATTGGCCTACAAGAAATTTAATCATCTCGACTTTATATTTGCGAATGATGTCAAAGAGTTGCTCTACGACAGCATGTTCCAGGTAATGGCAAGGGTCGACAAGGGGGAGCTTTAGTTCAAAAGTTGAATATATTCATCAATATAGTTCTAAATTAGCTTTAGAATAGGATTTATCAAATACAGCCATATGAAAAATGTTGAATATATGAGCACCTTAGTATGCCTAGTCATTTGCAAATTGTAAGAGCTTTTTAATGAAAAGTTTATAAATATAAGTACACATTATATTTTGTATACTTGTATGAGGTTGGCAACTTTTAAGTCGCATTGTTTATAAATTCATCTAATCATATTTAATTTGATTCAAAGTTTGTTAACTTTTTTCTTCTCTGATTTAAAGTTTGTTAACTATTTTCCTTATCCCTTTAAATAGATAGGCGTTAGTTTTAATCTTTGTTTTAAATTTGAGTTATAAAATAATAATGTAAATAATTAATTAATTTTCAAATTTGTTTTCACAATTCTGTTCCACTTATAATATAACATATAACTAGCTTAACTATTCTTAATGAATATTTGATACCTCCTAATAATTTAAAGAAATTATTTGGCAATTGCCATTGACTTGCATATATTATATTGTTAAGTGTACATATTATATATTTAACAAATAAGATTTCTAATATATATATTTTTTAATTATCAAGATAAGTTGTGTTAAGAATATCCCACAAGAGCTATAATTCTTGAACTTTACAACTAGTTGGAGCATTGCTTTAAATATTGGAACTTCACAACTTGAAAGTGTTTCATATAATTTTGGGGTATACAAGGTTGCTTGCATAGCTGTATAAAGTAGACTTGGGGAGTTTGGTTAGAGCTTAATGTACTGGTATAAATGTTGAACAATGAGAAGAAGTATCCAAAAAAGAAACGATATGCTGTGAATCTGCGTTTATTTTATAAGTATACTTCTTATGCTTAATGGGGTCGAAAACAAAAGCAAAGAAAACAATTACACATTTTCATTGGAGTTAGGGTAGAAAAATGGACAAAGAGTGTTTTGATTAGTGGAAGCATCTTTAGTTCTTATCTTATAAGGGTATTGGATTTTCGACAAGTGCAGCTGCTGTTTTTTGTGCTTGAACTTCAATTAATTCATTAGTTTTGGGCGAACAACTAAAAAGCGAGTTAAGCATTGAAGCTTTTGCATTATTATGGCTATTTAATATGTTTTAAGCATGAACGAACCTATTCAAAATACGGTTTCGCCATAATTCAGCAATATGTGAACAATTTTCATTTTGTGGCAATGTGTTGCAAGCAGCTGAGTGCAATTAAATGCGAGTATTTGCCCAGCGCCAGCTGAAGTGACTGCCCAGCCACTTAAATCAGACACTCAATTGTATAAATATAACTATATTTATATATTAACATATATATATATATATATGGTAACAATCTCCACGTCAAAAAGCGCAGGCGTGTAAAATAATTGCCCTGAAGACGGTTTGCCGATGTGCAACCGAAATATATCGGAAACAAATTAAATAAAATTGTTTTCATTGTTTGTTTTAACAAACACGGACCTCGAGCCAGCCAACAAATAAATATATATATGGTCACACAAATATTTCTAAATGTATTTTAGCATAGCGCAAAATTATTGTAATTTTCTATGGCAGTGGGAGGTATTGAAATGGAAAATCAGATTAAATATTTAAATCGGACAGAGAAGCCTGTGGCTTGCCAAAAGTACGAGTGGCTCCTCTCACATGTGTGCATGTGTGTGTGTGTGTGCAGGACGAAAAGCTCTCTATAACTGTGGAAAATTTATTGCAAGTATATTTTATTTAAATGCTTTCCATACTGGCAATGACAGTCGCCGGTCTGCGAGGGGTGCGGGCAATGCAAGAAATGTCCAGTGACAAATGCAAAAGCTGCCAAAAAATAACCCAACACAAAAATTGCATTGGCATGTGCGCGAGTGTGTATATGAGAGTGCGTGTGTGTGTAGTTGTGTTCTCGGCAACCACAAGAAAATAAAAGTGTCATTTTATAAATGCAAACTTAATCATTTGCAGTGTGCATTTCGACCATAAAGCCAATGCCCTTAACTCTTAATTGTTTTTCAAATAAAAACGTTACAAATATTTGTTAAAAAAATGTATGAAAGGCATTAAAAAACTGAAATCGTTTGGTCGAAAATTGTATACACTAGCAGCTACATGAAAATATGACCCTTTTAAGTATATTTTAATAACTATGAAGCAAATAAAATAAACGTATATCTTAAAATTACAAATAAATAATATAAATAAAAACAGGTAACAGGCTCTAGTTTGGGAGAGTTCTCAAAATAACAATTGCATTAAAATTGTGGCTTAAATTCGTATGTAGTACAAATTGGTTTATTTACTTTATTTATATCTATGTTGTGTAGGCAGGGGGTGGCAATAATTAAGAAATGAAATAAATTTATATATAAATATACATTATTTAAGCAAACTCAAAAATAGAACTTCGATATCGATTTTTATCGATTACTTGGAAACGGGACAAGTTATCGATTATCGGAAACAAACTCGTACTGCGCACGCACTAGGTCTTGTGAGACCTTTGCGTTCATATATACGGACATACAGACTTACATGGCTAGATTGAATTGGCTATTGATGCTGATCAAGAATATATATACTTTATGGGGTCTAAATACAATTAACCCCTTTTACCCATTTTGAAAGGGTTCATGAAGTAGGCAAATTTAAAATTTTGTCCTGCTTAAATGATTAAGTATATCAGTATTATAAATGTATAATTCAATGTTCAGAGCAGTCGCGAATTATAAACAGAAGCGTTTGTCGAGAAACATTTTTCATAAAAAGATAGAAGCAGAATAAAGAATGGATACAGAAAATAAAACCAATAATTAGTCATTATTTTCTAGAGACTGCACCCAGACTCTAAATATTTATATGAGAATATGTCTGGTATCATTCCTTAATTTTTACCCATACTTTCGCAGACATTTTAACTGTCAATTATGGTGTTATTGTGTTTATCGACTCTTAATCACAAATCTAACCCCAACAAACTCACTTTTCCCAGGACAAGCTGCTAAACTCGTTTCTATTTGGCACAACAAATGCCATTAAAATGATTTAAAAGATAATAAACTTAACACACTTCGAGAACAATATGCTGACCTTAAAAACTACGCACAACAATAGAAAACACACTAAAACACATACACACACACAAAGAGAGAGCGAAACCAAAGACAATTACGAATGCATTGTTCGCTTTTGTCCCTTCGCACTCATTACGCGTGCAAGAAAAGGAGCGCACAAATGAAAACCAAAAAGAACGCTTTTACCAACACCTCGGAGATGAAATACCCTTCTAACAATGCGGCTCTTATGAAAGCGAACTATTGTTTCTTTGCGGGTAAACTCACAATCAAAAAGTTTTGCAAATAAAAAAATTTACATTAATGCTTCGACCGACTTTATATATATATGATATATATACCCCAGCGCATTGCAGATGCCTCTTTCTAAGTGTAACACATTTCACGACAAAGCTAAAATACCCTCTGCAAGGGAATACAAAATACTAACTGACACTCGAGTGCTTTTCAACGCTTTTATTTCGCAGTTACCTCAGAGGGGTTGCCAGCGGTGGGGCGAGGTGTGGACTGCGGTTAGTGCAATTAGGCAGCGTTGACAATGACACAAAAGCGCGACCAAATTGTAGGGTAGCGCATTCAGCAGCCTGCCAAACGGCGCACAGGAAGTGGGGCAGCGTTTAACAAGCGTCCTTTGTTACGCTCGATACTCTCTACAGAGAGCTCTATGGTTTAGTTCTGTGTCGCCAAAAAACTATTGAAAACGCATAGAGAACTCGCTGCAAATGTTTACAAATTTGCATATTTGGCCAGACATTGCGGCAACGAGTCAAAGGAAAAACAACAGAAAAAAAAAACAAAAGGAAAAAACCTGTCAATAAAAGCAGCAACAAACGTGCCGGCTACAACTTTGATTGATGAACATGTGCTGCAAATTTCGTTTGCCTATTTTTTTTTTGGACCACATGAATTTTTAGTTGAGTCACAAAAAAAAAGAAGAAAATTCGCCACAGTTGACAGTTTTTGGAATGGCCCTGAAAAAAAGTGGCGAGTGAAAAGGGTTAAAACAGGCGACGGACCAGAATTTTGATTACTTTCAACTTTGACCAATACACAGTGTGTGTTTCTGAGTGTGTGTGTGTGTGTGTGTGTGTGTGCTTGTGTTGGCCATTTCAAATAGTTGCAACGTTTAGTTGATTAATAGCCAAAAGCCCAAACGAGCTGGCAAAATCAAGCGCCGGTCATGAACCGGAGACCGGCAGCTTTTAGTTTAAGCCAACTGCGGGGGCTTTTAGCAATTTAACGCACAGCTTAACAGCTTGGTAGCCCCCAATCGGGACTAGGGGGGATTGCCAGAGGAGGGCTACGATTTTGTCATATGGCTCGTCTGTTTGTTTACTAGTGTGTGCATGTGTGTGTGAGTGTATATAAATATTGGCATTGCAGGTGATTCGGTTCGTGTGGGCAGGTCAAAGTGTCTGGCACTTACGTAACGCAACGGCTGCGGGTCCAGACGGGCGACAGCCGTGAGCTGCCTGCCAAAAAGGTTAAAGGGACCTTTCCAAATTTGAATAACATACCTGGAAAGAAACAAAAACAGAAATGTTGAATATAAATGTTGTGTTTAAAGTTTGGTTTAATAGAGTTAATTAAGGCAAGGAGATATGAGATTAGCAGCAAACTTAATGAAAGAAAAACACTCTGAATTAAAGAGATATCATGATATCAATTCTGATGGACAGACTAAATTTAATTAACTATAAACAGGAAACTAAAATCTATTAAGTAAAATATTATTAATAAGAGACCGTTGAAAGACTTCCTCCACTTCCATTTTATAATTTGAATGCTAGAGAAGAGATTATATATTTTTCTTTTTCCACGATTTCTACAAACTGGTTTTTTTTTTTGTTATTATTATTGTTGTTTAATATTTAACAATTATTTTTAATGTTTCTTTTACTCGTATGGTGATTGGTTAGGCAGCAAGCGAAATTTCGCAATCCAAATCGAAGAAAATTATTTAAAGAATTATATTTTAGTGTTCTTCCGCTATTTACTTAATTTTGAATAGGTTAAAGTTGCCTCGTTTCATCTGGATAGATTATCAGAAGAGCCCATACTACTTCCCTATAGACACGCGCTTCCCACAGCTTTCACGAATCTAATCAGAATGCCTGCAATTTTCCGCCCAGCTCTTCGAGACACTCTCGGCTTTTCATTAGAGTGTAAATTGTTGGGGCGGGGGCTCTTCCAATTACATCATTTGCCAAGCCAGGCAGAGGGCCATCATTTCAATTAAGTTTGCCTTCGACTGTGCGACAGGCATCTGCATATCTGAGAGTTTTTAGAGTATTATTAAAAGCGTCGCCCACCCACATGGCAGGCGGCTGCTGGCGACTAGCAGCCGATGACAGCAGCCAAAAAGTTCATTAAACCGACAGAAGCTACTGGGTGCCAGTATTCCCATTCCCATTCCCATTCCCATGGTCTTCGTTCCAGTGTGCCCGCATCGGTTACTGCAGCCACTCCCAGGGCGCAAATCCCGGCGCAGTTACCATGTTAATCGCTAAACTATGCCAGAAATCACGTAACCCTCCATTAATCAACGAGATTCGTAATAAAAAAAAAAAAGAAATAGTCATTGTAGTCTCTGGTGTTGGGTCTTTTTATTAACTGGCATTTCCGCACTTGGCTCCACTGCCCCTCCCCCCTAATGCCCCGTTCACGCCTTGTAGAATGGTAAATGCAACATTAGTCAAGTCGTTTGAGGCGTCTCTGATAAGCGGCGGCTGCGCTGCATTTTGTCTTGAGGCCATTTCGTTTAATTATTTTGACAGACACTTGAAGATAGCAGCGGGAAAACTCGAATGATTTTTCATATTTTGCGCGCAGGCTAAAAAGATTTAAAGTGGATGTGTGACAAGGCGTGGCGCGTGTCTGACGCCACAGATGTGGCAGCAACCACAGCAGCGTAGCAGCCGCAGCAGCCACAAAGTGACATTATAAGCACACGGAACCACCAAGTGCTGACGAGTGATCTGTGGGGGGGCGGAGGCTGGGCGAAGATGGAGGACTGACTGACGGCGTCTGCAGTCGAAAATTGAAGTGCTAGTCAAGCAGCGCCAAAGCCAATTTGGTCCCGCATGTTGTCTGGCTGCCACATAAGGCCTCTCCCCCCCCCCCCCCCCCCCTCAACCACTCCGACGGGCAGACCACGCAACGCGTAATCAAGAGAAATTAGTTTTGGACGTGCTCGATTGGCTGCCGGCGCATCTTCGTCTTTGGGTCTAAGCTCATCGTGTTGGCTAATTTTTGAAAAATTGTTCAACAAAGTGGCAGCCACGTTTAAAGTTCTGCCATTTGAAGAGCTTGGCCAAGTGTTGCGGCCAGCTTTTCTTAGATTTTCCCAGCGTTTTGGGCTCCGGTCTGCTCTGCGCCTGGTCTCTGCCTGGTCAATTGTTGTGCCGTTTGATTAATGCCTCCCAAATTTTTGGCTCTTGATTTTCCGAGTGCATTTTGACATTTGATGAATTGCATTGCCACAACCGCCTTTTCACTTCCGCTCCCCTCTCTCTCTCTCTCCAGCGTCATTTCCATCTGTTTCACATTGCCTTTCGCATTTTCCTCTGCGCCATTATAATGAGGTTTCAATAACTTCATTTGTCTCTGTCGCTGCCACATTTGCCTTGTGCCCCACAAACTGTTTGACGTGCTTTTCGCAAGCCATGGAGTGGGCCACAACTTTTCTAGTTCTGCGTAGAGTGAAACAAATGGCAACAGCTGGTAAATGCAAGCAAAAAAATTGCATTGATATCAATTGAATGGGACGGAAGGCAGAAGTTCACAGTATTATAAGAAATACTTCTCTATTTCACAAATGCACTTGAAATATTTTTCTCAATTTTCATAATTATAAAGATATTATAGTTGTTGCACATCAAAAAGTTTTGACTTAAGTTTCAATATGAAAGTATTGCAACCCCTAACATCCCTGCATTTAAAAACACAGAAGTAAAATCAAACAATATATTAAATAAAACTAAAATTCGTAAAAATCTCTTAATATTTCTTGAAACTCTTTTTTCTGCCTCACTTCTTTCATTGCCATTTTATCAGAATTCGCTAAATTTCTTTCCACATATCTAAAAATTAATTTAATTTTTTTTGCTATATTACTAGAGTTTTATTAAGTTTTATTTGACTGTGACATAATAAAATCTATTATAATTTTATTGATACATAAAACAAGTTTATATCCATGTTTTGTACGGCTTGTAAAATATTGATTATTTAAAATATGTATACAAAAAATTTATGAAAAAAATAATATTTTTTGAATTGTCTAAGCTTATCGTTTGCACCAATATCGAATTCAATTCGAATATTTCAATTAGTTATTAAAATTTTAATATTCTTTCCACAGTATTTCAATAACTTGTACATAAATTCAAATACATTAAGTAAAATTTCACATTTCTCAGCGCTACAATTGGCATGGACTGTCGGATTGTGTACAGTGTTACATGACAACAACGGACAAAACAAATTGTTTTGCTTGTTATGCATCCACATCCTTCAAAATACACAAATACAGCACACACACACACACGCACAACTTGGTCCTTGTGCTGTGGTGTTGCGTCGAGCACTTGACATTATAAATGGCAACACATTTTGTCTACAACGGAAACGGATATTAGTTGCAGCCAGCAACAACAACAACAACCACAACAACAACAGCTAAACGCGACATTTCGATATGTATGCAACGGGCAGCATGAAGTTGTTGTTGTTGTTGTTTTTGTTACTGTTGTTGTTATTGCTACTGGCAGGACAACAAACGTTTGTCATGCGACGGCAACGCCAACGCCATATTGCAATTTGGCAACGCCACGTCCGACAGAGGGCGCCACATGGCGTCGCACTTTAATGGAGCATTGATAAACGAGCCCCCGAAACGAATTTTCCAATAATAAAAGACGGCGAAAAAAATGAAGAAGAAAGCAAACAAACTATAAGACGGCGAGTCAGACTGATAAATGAAGCTCAGCCTCGTTGCAATAGCTGCATATATAGTGTGTAAGTCGGCTGGAACTGCCGACAAGTGCCCGGCAGTGTACTTAATTTATATGGCTGGCAAATGACCAACAGAGGGCGCCACTCACACACAAATTTGGACAACTGCCCAAAATGGCAACAACATTAAAGAAATTATTTTATTGGGCGTAATGTTTTTATGGCCCGCCCCAAAATGGACAACAATGAGACAGAAAATGGCCACCTACCTCTACCTTCCCCCCGCCCCTTCCCACCACAAATGCCCACCATTAAAGCGAGCCAAGCGCAAAATATTTACGCACATTTTTGTGAATATTTAAATGAAAATGGCTGTTACAATAAAAACATTAGCATAAAAATCATCCGCAAGTGCTAAAAAAAAAAAGGGGCTAAAAATGCAAATGATGATCATTTTGTCCCCTCCCTCTCTCACCCCCGCTCTATATATATCTCGCTCTCTCTGCCTTTCTCTGTAGTCCTAATTGACATTTTGACTGCTAGCAACAACATTGGGCCGAAAATCAATTGATTGCCACGGGCTGCTGTACGCAGCATTCCCTAATTTGTGTTTAGTAGCATGTGGCATGTTTGTCAATTACTTGCCACAAATGTTGTCCCTCCACCCAACTGTGCTGCCTTTTGCCCGAGTATTTGGCCAAATTGTTTGCCTATAATTTTCGTTGCGGCTCACAGTGCGTATGTGTATTATTTCCGGGCTACTCTGTAACTGCTACGTGCCTCAAGTTGGCCAATTTTTGGTGCTGCTCTTCCAGCTAGCTTTACGTGTGCGACATTTTCGAATAGCCATTGTAATTATATTGATTACAACTGAGAGAACTCTCTAGCTAAAAGAGAAATTAATTTTTTTTTTTTCTTGGCGACTGAATGCAATGGCGTCCAGTTTTGTGTGTCTGGCATTTTAAGTGACCCAATTGGGGGTGGATGGAGCAAAATTGCCTTTATCCGAGCGGGCGAATAAGAATTAACTGTGCGATAGATTGGTTGCATATTAAGGAATCATCTAAAGAGAATGCTGAGGCTGTTGAATACTGTGTATTAAATGCCAAGACATTCGCTAGAACGCTTTTAGCTTTAATTAAACTGAATTAGTGAATGCATTCGGTTACCTCTATTCACAATTTCCCACAGTTCTCTCCGTGTTGCGAATAAAACTATTGAAAAAAACTGCTATGGCATTTGCTTAATAGCAAAAGATGCGATGCAGTTTTAAAAATTCAATGATTGAATAGTCAAGCGACATTTAATTTATTATGTTAACAGAATAAGTTAATCTCACTCAATACTGCTCGAAACTATTCGTTCTTTTTCTACCTAATTGTATTTTTTTAATGGCACACAGTAGCCTAATGTCTGTCCATTTGTGGCCAATTGTACTTTAAGTCAATTGGTTATAAAATAAACTTTCTTAATATTTTTAAAGCAAAAAAATCCCTGACAATAGCTTTAAGCAATTTTAATAGATTATCTAATAGAATCGAAAAGAAACCGAAAAGTTTCAATTGAATTCCTCTCAAATTACTAAGGACTGCAGTTGTTACTTTCTTTTCATTTCACTCTCACCTGTCATGTCCTAATACCTGCCAGACAACATCCAACCCATTCCCAAACAATCACCCATAAATTCGTAACAAAATCACATTTATCCAGTTGCCAAGGACGTCAAGTCGACAAAGGCATTCGGCGTCGCTCGTCAATAGGCATTTGTGTTCTGGCTAATAAATTTTCCACAACATTATTTACAAACTTAAGCGACGTGATGCGATTTTTTAATATCAATATTTGATAAGGGGCGACCGCCTGCTAACAGAAGCCCGCCCCACACCATGCGAGAGTACGAAAAGTAGCAAAAGTATCAAATAAGCAGAAAATAAATGTCGAACAATTTTCAGTTAAGAACTCAAGATCGCAAAGCCAATTTGGTCCTGCTGTGTATGAGTGTGTGTGTGTGTGTGTGCGTGTCTGTGTGTATTTGTTTAAGGCCTGTTAGTAGGCCTTCGCAGGGGGCGTGGCATGGCGCTGCGACAACGACGCTGCCGGCATTACAAATGAAGAATGACTTGGCTCGACTCGACTCCACTCGGGTTGACTTTGACTTTGACGTTGCCGCCGAATCAAAGTCAACAACAACTACAACAACTACAACAACAACAAGGAGGAGGATTCAACGCACATGTGGCGCTTGTTTTTCCCGTGCCGCAGTTTTCCATCCGCCGCCGCCGTCTGTTTGTTGTCAAAAGTGTCGCGGGTTCGTTTTGTATATTGCGTTTGCTTTGCACGTTTCCATTTCCATTTCCATTGATTCATTCATTCATTCATTCAGTTTCTATTTTCTCCGTGCGGCATTCAGTTCCGCTTTGGCTTTTGGGCCATTGCTCGATTTTTATTTCATTTCCAGACATCCAGCGACGGTCGTCGTCGTCTTCGTCGTCGGCATCTGAACTTTGGGTCATTTATCAAATTTTCAAAGTCACATTTGGCGTTGTCACGCTTGGGCATTGTTCCTGTTTCGGTTCTAGTCCCAAATAAAATGGGCAGCGAAATCGAAAAAGGCTTTTGAAGGCACCAGTTTCAGTAGCTGGGGGAGTTGCGTGTGGATTTCAATAAAAAAAAAAAAGGAAAAACGGGAAGCAAAAAATTGAGACGTAATGCATAGACAGAAAAAAATGGTTAAGTGGGCGCCGGGTGGGTCACATAATGAGTCGTCATTTCTGGCAAAAGGTTAAGAGAAAAGGAAGCCAATGGCAGGAAGCCCTAAATGCAAAGCCTGAGAGTATGCAAAAGGATAAGTATTGGATTAGAAACCAATTTCTGGTGCGTCTTTGCGTTTCTTAAAAGCAGCTAAAAACGTCAAAGTTTAAGCTGAATTAGTGGTAAATGGAACATTTTAAAAATTTCAGAGCGTTAATTGAAATAACGAAGCATGCAGCAACAGTCGGTGAAATATGATATAGTGATAACATGATTGAATAGCAGGACATGATATGATATGGACATATGAAATGTGGAAAAGCGGGACAGTGGAAGTCGGCTCTTAAATTCAGGCCCATAAACATAAGCAACAGAGCATGTATTTCGAAGGAATTTTTTTTTTTTTTTTTTTTTTTGTTTATTGTATTGAATCAAAGAATGAATGAAAAACTGTAGCAACCAAGGTGTCGAATGCTATTAGTGGAAGATTTTTATTATGTAAATATATTATGGTTTAGAGAGATAAAAAGCTGACAGAATGGTCTATGGAACAGTGAAAAAAGCCACAAGGAATAAAAGCATGCAAGGGAAGCTATTTCTACTTTATGATATTTTCAATCTCAACCCGGAACTCAGCTATATATTATAACCCCAAATTAACCTTAACTTTAAGGTATGCATCCGTAGCCATAACCACGCCTAGACTCAACTGTATTTCGCCAGTAAAGGTAAATATGTTTACATATCGTCTCCAATTGCTTTGTCTTCTAACTGCACATGCCTTTGCATAAATTTTAATAACCCAAAAAGCTTCCTTGATGGCGCTACAATGAATAATGGAGCCCGGCAACGGGCAACTTTATCACCTGTGCACAACATTTACATAAAATACGCAACAACAAAAATGAGCAGAAGAATATATATAAAATTAAGCTACGCTGTACAAAAGCGGCGGTAACATTAAAAAAAAAAAAAAGTATAACAAAGTATCGCAATAATTTTTAATTTATTGCAGAATTTTCATAAAAATGACAAAAACAAGCAGAGGAGCAATAGGAGCCTTCTACAAATTATGTTCGCGTGTCGCCTGGCGTGGCATTTTTATGAGCTGCTCTTCCTCGCTGTCACGCATAAATGACACGCGTTAATTACCTGGAAGGCAGCAGGATGGTGGCCTGGATGGTGAGTTGCAGGGGCAACTGGCGACAGGAGACAAAGCGTAGCGACGGGATGTCCGCGCTGATGAGCGCGTATGGACATAATATTGTAATTAGTTGACAAGTCACGTAATTGTTTTGCGCTAATTTTTATTCCGTTTTTTTTTTAAATTTTTTAATTTAATTTTGTAGGCTGAGTTATGATTTTTATGAGTTAAAGTCGCGACGGGTGGCAAGACAGGTGACTTTGCCGCAAGTTTATGTAAATATTCATAAATAAGATACCTTAAATCAAACTACGTTTTAGTCTTTTTAGAAACAATTAATATGTAAATACTAGTAGTAACTGGTTCAAACGTAACATTTGTAATCTCTATGCAACAACATTTCTGGTTCTGTTAATTGGCTTTCACTTATGTTAAGCTGCTCTCATGTTAACAGAATCGCTTAGTATGTAAATAGCAATACAAATTTAATTTAAAACGAACCTTTAAAATAATGTTACGACGAGTAAATGTGTTAGAAAACAGAAACAGACGGATATATATTAAGCTCTTATCAACAAGTTTTAGCTCTCTGTTACATTTTCTAAAATATAATAATTATATTGAATAGCTGCAAACACAAATCGATTTTCTTTACTTATTAACTCTAAATCTAACTTCTATTTAACTTTGAAAGCTTTACACACACAATCATCAATAAAGTGCAGCTGCTCAAAGATAATCATGTTTCTGGCTGGCTGCATTCAGAGCTCATCAAATAACCCATTAAAAGTTGGAAGCACTGTCCGCTCAACAAAAATGTAAACATTTGTTGGCGCTTTGTATAAAACATATATCATATCATAACCATGAACTGATGAAAAAAAAAAGAGCTGCTGCACTCAGGCACTCGAAAATGCTGAACGCGAGTATTTGCCTTTCGTTTGGCTTGGCCGCAGCAACTACTACTACAACAATCCCTCATTCAGTCAATCAGTCAGTCATCCAGTCAATGCAAACGTTGCCCGCTGGAGTCTTGTGTCAATATTGACGCACAAAATCCTTTTAATTTTTGGAAAATATTCAGATTTTAAGTAAAGCGCGCCACGCGTTTTCATCTAATGAAAAGCTGCGCAAACAGCTGAGTCAGATGGGGTTCTCGCTAGGGGTTGGGGGTCGAAAAGGGGGCGTAAATGTTTTATGGCTAGAGCAAAGTCTAAGCCTCTAAACTGATTAAGTTTTGATTGCAATTTGCAATTCGATTTTCGTTACTGAAAACTTTGCCGCCCGCTCTCTCGTCCTTTCTGGTCGCGTCCTTATTGGAGCCTGTCTGCTTTCTGGGTGGAAGTTTTTAATAATAATGTTGGATCATTAATATTTCAATAATACCGTCTGGCTCTGGCAGTCTATTTAAAGCGGGGCAGCAGCCCCTCCCCGCGTCTGCGTCTCTGTCTAAGTTTGCTTGTTGCATAATTGACTTTGTCGCTTGCTTTTTCACTCTGACTCTAGCTTTGGCTTCGGCTGGCTTTGGCTATTCCCTATTATTTTTTCTCATTTCTCTGTATATTTTACTAGCTTTTTATGAAGATGGGAATGTCTTTTATGTGCTGCCACTGCAGACAGGCTAGCTATGATTTATTATGCGGCTTTTGCGCTGCCTTTTCCTTTTCTATTAGCCACGTTTTATGCGGCTGCTGCAGAGCCTTTTTTTTACGTGTTTCCCTTTTTTTTCCAACGCTTTTTTTTTACTCTTGCGTTATTTTTTGTACTTGTGGTCCTAAACGCTTAACTTGTCCTTTTCAATTTCGCTGGCAACGGCTGCCGTTGCGTTTTTCTTCACTTTTTCTCGCTTTTCCTTTGGCTATTACGTGCTTAACCCAACAACTATGTTTGTTGTGCTTTTCCGCCCCTTTTCTTATTCACTTTGTCGCGTCATAAATATTTGTTGTTATTCTCGTTGTGATTTGATGTTTTGCGCGCTCTTATTTATTGTAAATATTATTATATCTTGTTATTAAAAAAAAAAGAGAGACGAACTAAAGCAAAAAAACCAACAAGACGCTGCTGTGTTCTATGTTTTCCTGCTTTGTTCGTGTCGCCTGCTTTTTATGCAGCTTATTGGCAAATATTGACAATCATAAATAATTCAATATATCTTGCTGGTAATACAAAGCCTTTTTATGCATAACAGCACTTATGAGTAAATCTAGTTGTTTGTGCAATTAAGCCGCAGAGATATTTTTGAACAAAAATGCTTGTGTTAAGCTGTTCCCTTTAATAACTGACATATTATTAAATATAATAATAAGGTTAAGAATAGAATTAATGTATTCAATTAATTTTGTTCTTTATAACTGCTTTTTAAATTCTTGTAAGACGATTCCTAGAAATGATTAAATTATTTAATAATTTAAAGCAATATCTCACTTATCTTATTATTATAAAAAATTGTTTAATAATTATTATCTTTTAATAAGTTATTTTTTAGCTGACTTTTAAAGTTGTTTTATATTTTATTACGTTAACTTTTGCCCTAAAATTTCTCCTATGCCAAACAAAATTTTCTATCAATATTTTTTTCATACGTTTTGTCATTTATATGTTTATTTATATCAAACTTAAATCTACTGCATTTTCAGCCTTAATTTTTAAAAAGCGTTTTAAAGTATGCAATCAACTCCCAACTCTTTCAGCCGCAAAAACCGCAAAACCAAGCCACAAATTAGTTTCTAAAACAAGCACAAGCCACATCAACGAAAGCTGCTACTGATAACATTTGCAACAATAGCGAGAACAACAACAACGACAACAACAAAAGCAATAATTAAATGCAAATTCTGGCACCGTAATGCAAATAAAATTTAATTGCACTTGAATATGCCCCATGCTGAAGCCGGCCAAGGCTGTGCAACACAGTGGCCAATAAATCAGGCGTGCGAGAGAGCACATAATGAATAAATGATAAGCATGAATAACGGCAAAGAAAACTGTGGTGGAGAAAAACATACAAAGGAAAAACTTTATCAAAAAATGAAAATAAAATAAACAAAAATATGCATACAGAAACTGCAACCGAAACTGTGAGATAAAAGTGCTTGAAAAAACTCTCCAAAAATAACCACACAGAGAGAGAGAGAGGGGGGAGAGCAAGAGATAGACTGTGCGAGAGGGAGTTGGAGAGAAAGTGCGAGTGGAAAAGCGGCTGAAATTGAAAATGCAATTGTACAAGATTTGTTTTTATAACTGGACTTCGGTTTTTCCAGCATGCGACTGCAAACACATTTGGCCCCATTAATTAAATGGCCAACTGGGCGTATGAGTAACTGCAAACGGGCTTGACACAACGCCCAAAACGAAAGTGCGAGTGTGCGAGGCAAAGAGAACGAGAGAGAGAGAGAGAGAGAGCTAGAGATGGGAAACGGGTGTGAAAAAGACAAACAGTCGCGTGCATTTTTTCGCGCTTCAATTAAATTTAATTGCATTTTGAAGGGTCATAAATCTCAAACAGCAGATCCCCCAAAAAAATAAATAAAATGAAAATTGTTACGCATCGCAGCAAGTGTAAAAGTGATTGTTGTTGTTGTTGTTGCCGCTCTGAAACGCAGCGAATTGCAATATGCAAAGCGAGACAAAACGGGCAGCCATTGATTAATGGGGTTAAACACACCACAAGTCAAATGAAACCTATTCGAAAAAAAAAACAACTAAGGAAAACCAATGAAAAGAAAAATCAATCAAGCAAGAAATTACAATGGTTCCCTTTATTGAGTACCAGACGAAAATTTGGACGAACAAATTGTAGATCATAAAGCTTATTAATGCCGCCTTATGGCAGCCATTTGGAAAAGCCAAACACAAAACCGATTAGCTGTCAAAAATTTTCATTCAACTTTGCTTCTTCTTTATCCACAGCATCACCATCATCATCATCATCATCATCATTACAATGCCCGAGTGTTAATTTATTTATTGCTTTGACTGTGCGGCTATCAAAATATTGGGGCGTATACACTTCTAGAGATGTTCGGAACTCATCCATTTCGCTAACACACACACTCGCACACTCGCACACACACGCACACACTCTCGCGGCTAGACGACTTTAAAAAGCAATAATGTGAAATGCTTTCGAGCGGGGAGTATGAGAAGAAAAACTTTACGCAATTCATTTTAATTATTCACGCGACGCCGTTGTTAGATTTAACACACACTCCACACCCATATCAACAGCAGCAGCAGCAACAGCAACAACAACAACAACAACAAAAGTAATAACAACAACAACAACAACAAGTACTAACTGCAAAGGGGATCTTTGCCCAAGAGTGGAATGGGGGAGTGAAAGGCGCTTTCCACTTGATTTATGGCCTCGTCTTTGCCATGGGCTCTGTATTATGTGATAAGAACATCGAATTGTTATTTATTGCTCTTGGTTTAATTTCGAAATTTTTAGATTAAAATTAATTTAAAGTGCACAAAGCCGGCAAAGCCTGCCAGAACTTCAAGAAACTTGTAGGTAAAACTTCGTTTCGGATTTTAATGAAACTTGGCAAAGCTTTTAATAATGCACAGACTATTTTTAAAGCTATGTATTTTACTAGAATAACAAATATATTAGGTTTACTTATTCACTTAATAATATAATTTATATATACACGTGTGAAGCTAATATGAAGTAAATAGGTAACAGGAAAAATTGAATTAAACCCAGGAGTATAAATCTTTAACTAAATCTAAGACTAGGGTAATAGGGATATATTATTTATATGAAAACTGAAAGTGTGGGAAATTTATTTTCTAAAATAAATAAACAGCTGCGTCAGCTTGTTTTAAATATTATATGATAATTTTTCTATTGAGATATTTTAGTTAGAATTTTGCATAAAATCGTGCATTACTTATTCGTGTCTTACTTTCTCGTTTTTGTAATCTATTTTTATGATAACAAAGCCATATCTACAGTTATATGTATACAATCGAAATAACTAACTATCGATAAGAATTTCTTGTATTTATTTTATCTTGGTCTTATTTTATTTTGACATCGAATGTCATTCATTTTACAATATTTTCTATTTTTCCTTTCCCACAAGAGCTCAAACTTCACTTTAGATTTTCATTTTCCTGCGACCTCTTAGTTGAGTCCTTTTTGTGGAGCCGAATAACTGAACAATAAATGAACATATTGCAATTGCTACTGTCAATAATATGTGCATATCGATATATCAATAGAGTTCTCATTTCCACACATTAAAATTGCTGCAGCATTTGCTCGTAAATCTCGCACAACTGGCGGAGGGGAGGTGTGTGGGGGGGCGTGTGGCAGGGATGGTGTCATGGCAAACAAATGGCAAAATGTTTTTGGCAAACGGCAATTTACTGCCGCACATCGATGCAATTCTCATGCTCGTCCCTGTGCTCGTTGAAATTTGCATATTATTCCACTCACAAGGCAATTGAAATGGAAATGGGAATGGAAATCGGTGGAGAGGGGAAGCCAAAAAAAAAAACTGTTGCAAAACTACATATTCGTTTATTTATTTACTGACTTTTTTAAATAAACCAAAGCTGTGAAACAATGGCCAAAGGTTTCGCTCAACTATATGAATGTGTTGGTCATGATTGTGCAGTTTTACTAAGATTGCGCAATCATGCAACTGATTCATGCTGACCCACAAAAATCACCAACTGGAACTGCAATTCGCTTATCTTTAGAAAAAAACAAGTAGGAGTGATCCAATAGATAATAAACCACTTGAAGATACCCTGTAACCAGCTGCTAGTGGCTGGTAAATAACATTTAATAATACTTAAATACCTCGTTGTTCAGTGGAGAGACTTATCTGCGTTAATTATACATGAGAACATTTAAATAACATTTTATACTTTAGTTGCAGATACTAGATATATATATACACATCTACTTTTAAATATCTTTCTCAGAGTTATTCACTTGTACAACTTAAATACCCCTCTTTAAATGGTACAGGGTATAGCAAATAAACCTACAAGGAACTTGCCACAATACGTGAAATCGAATTTATGAGGTACGATTATTTGGGCAAAGTGTTGCACGAACTGGACATGGGGCATGGGGCAACAATAGTTCAGCTTAGCTGCCTGATAGGTGTGTCCAGCTCTTCAGTAACGTCAGATTCAACGCCAGCTGCAGACTGTGTGGCTGCCACTTAGGAGACGCACGCATGACTGGCAAGTTGCCTGGCTGGCTGCAGCATGCTGCAACTGCTGCTATCGATGGGTGCACCCACACCCAAAAGCTATTGTGTCGATACTCTTGTCGGGAAATGTCATTAAAATTGCTCTTCATAAATCACTGGGAAGTCGAAAAGAAACATGTTACCCCAAGAGGCACAGCCACAGGCAGAGGCAGCAGCCCGAGCATAACCTCATTTTATGGTCCATGAACTACGAAGCAGCAGCAGCAGCCAAAACAACAACAACAACAACCGAGCCATGGCCAACTTTTGAGTCGACTGAGTTTGCATTCAGTATGCGTCGATTTTGAGGTTTTGTCCCACCTTCACACAGCTCTCCATCGCCCTGCCGCTCCAGTGAAGTGAAGTTTGATTGGGATCTGAACACTGAGTGCATTATGATTTCTGAACAGTCTGCAGATTATGTGCACTGCAGCCAAACAGACAAATGAGAATGGAACTGACGCAAACTTGAGCCGAACTCAAGCATAAATTGCTCGAGATTGGAATACTCTGTGCCTAATGTGCAAACAACAAAAGATATTGAAAATGTTTCAGCACTTAAATGAGTAGATGAAGAGGCAATCAAATGCACCTTCAACATAAAGTGTGAAAATAACAATAATGAGAGCTACTGAGTTCATCTTAATCGGCAAAACAATCAATTTAATTTCAGCAAGCTAATTCACTTCAAGTTGGGAATTGTCAGCGTAAGCAATGCTTAAAACGTCTTTTTAAGCGTGATTAATGGTTATTGCCATCATATATCAACATTGATAACCTTATTACTCATAACTGACCGATAAGTAGGCAAAAAATACTTTTTTAGTTATCCATCCGAATATCTTCAAATTTCGAAAAAATAATCACCCCTCTATCAACTTCAATCCTCCTTCCATCAAGAATCTTGCAAACTTTTTTGTTTTTTTTTTAAGCAAGTTTTAATTCAAGTTTGCCTTAACTTTTCAATTTAGCTATAACAGGTGAGCTTTAAGGCAAACAACCTACATAAAAATGATTTTAGGGCACGTAACTCAACTTCGCAGCCAAAATAAAAGCTAAAAAAACAGTTTAGCCAACTTTAGAAGTGCACGTTTTCCAGGAGCTCATCAAAAATGCATCACTCGGAGCACATTTGCAACACCTCATTCCACTCAGCCACATATGCTACATATCTGACTTTTACCCGCCAGACCTCCACTTTTTTATTGCTGCGAATTTTTAGCCGACAATTTGGCATAAATGTGAGCATCTCTCGGCAAGCAAGTGCTGCCCTACCTCCAGTATTGAATTCAAAAGGAATTGCTGGAATTGCAAGCCGACTTGAAAGAAACTTTAAACGGTCAGTGCAATCGGATGTTTAGAGGAAAATGCCGTGTCTGTGCGGGGAAAATGCCGGAAAAATGCATCAATCCGTGCACTGAGCAAATTAGCTTGATAAAAAGAAAGGTAAAGAAAATTGGAAAAGAAGAGCAAGGCAGGAAGAACAACAACAAACATTGTTGGGACACATGCTGAGGCGTTGAGGTGCCTCCGATGTGGCCAAATGGCATGTGTGCGAATTGTCTAATGGGGCAGCAGTTCGATCCCCCCACTTCGCCACCCCGCCACGTTACTATGTTATTCATGAAGTGCAAATTGGCAAAAACGTAAGCAAAGAAAATGCTTTTGCAAAAGAAATGGCTGTGTGTCGCGTCGCGTCGTATCGAAGATTTGTGTGGCAAGTCTGGCAGTAAGTACAGATAGACAGATACATATTGTATCTACAGCACATGTACAGCAGAGGTGCTTGGTGTGAAACATGCGGAAATAACAGGAATTTAAGTGAATTTAGTGAAAGAACACATCAGCAACAAATCACCAGGCAAACAGAACGAGAGAACTCAGAACTGAGAAATGAGAACAGCTCGAGCTGAGAGACCAAAAATAAAAACAGCGCTGGGAAATAGTGTCGGGCGGGACCTTCATTTAGTTCGGGGTTAATGTTTGCACATCCATGTTGATGTTGTTCCTTTTGTTGCTGTTGCTGTTGTTGCTTTACACTTTTCTGTGGATGGCTTACATGTGCCGGGCGACGAGTTGTGGCAGGAAATGGCAAATATAAATCGTTGCGAGCTGCGGCAGATTTGTGGCACCCAATACACAGCCACGCCAGCTGCGACCATATAAACTCTTTGACATTGGACATTGCATTCGGGGGATTGGTTTTCCGCACTGAACTCTAAAGTGGAAAGCTTAGCTGGTGACAAATCGCCAGCTGAATAAAGCCAGCCAGTTGGAAGGAAACCAAATTGAAATTATGACAAGCAATTAGCAAAGATTTGCAAAGCTCCTTAAAGCATAGCTCACGGGAGACTCTTGCATTTGATAAGCGTAACGAATTGGAAAGATAGAAATTATATGCATATGTGATGGATTTAATATTAAATTATATATGATGTGTATATATCTTAAAAGTTGCTTCACCTAAAAAAAAATTAAATTGATTCAATTATAAAGAAAAATATATTAAGTAAATATATAATATGTATATTTACATATTTTTCTCTACAGATAACTAAATAAATTACCGAACTTCTCAGAAAAACTTTCATAAAAATTAAAACAAATATTTTGCTTTTCAGGTGGAAAAAGTGACTACACTGCGAAAAATAACAAAGCTCTAACAGTGTCCATTCCGCTCAACCTCACATTTTTTAATATCAAGAATAAATGTATATAAATATTTATATTGTTTTCACTAAAATAAATTTCATTCAATTTAATAATATTTTTACTTTTCTCTTCTCTCTCTCACTCTTCTTTTCTAACATATTTATAAAATGTTCTGAAATTTCAAGCATTTAACAAACTTTTACTCTTTGTTTCGCCCAAGCCACTTTGCAAACATGTTCATTTGGTTAATTTGCAGCATGTTGCATGCTACGGAATGAATGCTGCTGCACTTGGCGGCGACTTCATTAAGTGCTCGCAATGCGAATGGTCAAAAGCATTGCGATTAAAATGCAATCGGGCATCAGACGATGCACAGAATCGCAACTGGCTGCAATTCCGCAGTTGGCCCAAATATGCGACCAGTAATGCAGTTTTGGCTTTTGGGAGTCCAAAACCGAGTCGCCACATGCCACTGCGGGGTGCGGCATTTAGAAATGGCATGCCGCATGGGGTAATGGGCGACCAGAAGCCAGCCAAACGCTGGCAATCAAAATCCGCCTGCAGGCCAAATGGGGCCTCAATGGATGAGCAAACTGATTTGCCATACCGAATGTTATGCCAGGCAAGCCGTCTATCTAATGTATGACAGGTCCGCCTAACCTGGCTGCCCCCTGCCAGCAATATATGATTTCATTTGTGTAATAAACGCATAATTATGCACAGTAATTGCATTAGCAAATATGTTGCGGCAGCCAAAGACCCTGGCCCCATAATTATATCCATAATTTTACGTAATTGCTGCTGCTGCTGCAAGTATTCGGGAGAGCACATACTTAGAGAGCCTGAGAAATGTGGAATCTTTGGCTTGAGTTCAATTAATTAAAGGCGTTACAAAGCCAATGAGTATGTGTAGGCAGGCTTCTGCATTTTATGGTGGCACGTTTCAACCTCAGCTGCTGCTCGATTGTAGCTGCATTTGCAGGATAAGTGAATAACATTAAATAAACAAACAGGCGAACAAGCAGCAACAGCTACAAACTGATGCAGTGCGCAGAAATGAACACAATAAAATGATAAAAATAAAAATAAAAAAATCGAAATTCAACAAAGCTTAAATACTCTATAATCTATACTATACCGCATAATTTAAAGCTGTGTATTAAATATAAATATATTATATATAAATAAAGTAGTAAGTAAAAATGTTAAAAGTTCCGTTGTCAATATATATAAACATATTCTTATGCTGGTTTCGGCGACATTTCTCTTTTTTAAATATTGCATTAGCTGGCTCAAGGCCGGGGCGTAGCTTATGAAAACAATTTTGGAAAGAAAAAATACAAAATTATCAAAAATATTTAATTAATAATTTTTTCAACGGGTTTTGCCTGTTCTTAACGATTTTTTATATATGGTATTAAGAAAAAGAAAATGCAAATTGAAAAACTCAGTTACAAATATTTGTATATATTATAAAGGGTCTTAGAACTGCGACCTATGATAACTATTATCCCCTTCTGGGTCTAAAGTCCAAGTTCGAATACGAACAGCGTAGAAAATAAAACTTAGTAGATAATTAATAAAAATGTATTGTAAAATTTATTATAATAATAATAATAAAATTAATAAAAAATTTTTAAAGAATTTTCGGTTATTTTTATTAACAGTTAAGTTAAAAAACTCAATTTTTTCGAATTCTACCAAATTCCCGCAGCACAAATCACATCTTGCATACACACAAAAAGACCACACAATTGTAGTACCCACTGCAGTTAGAGTATTTGCCGGAAATGGAATCAAAAGCGAAGGGAATGCAGTACGGCTCATTGTTGTTGCTGTGTGGACTGTTTTTTATTTGTGTACTTTTTTTTGTTGTATTTTATTGTTGTTATGTTATGTTTGCCGTGCTGTGCATGAAGTCTGATGCATTTGATAAGCGGCACGTACCACACGCCAAAAAGTATGCTACACAATTTTCGTTCGCCTTGTTAAGCCAAGCTCCTCGCAACTGATTCCGACTACTTTATTATCTTATACATACATGAGAGAATAACGTAAGAGTAGTATATAATGCATTTGTTTGCCACTTACACATTCACACACACACACAGAGAGACAAGCATCAAAACAAAATGGCGGCTGCTACATACCTGCAATAGAAAAGCGAGAAAAATATTAGAACATTAGTATAGAAATCTTTACACACACGCAAACAAGCCTTCGCTTGCAATTGCATCAGAATTTAAGATAAGTTTGGGATCGAGCAATGTGGCTGGGAGCTGGGTATTGGTATTGCGTTTCCATTTTGTACACGCTGCTTATTGTGTGTGGGCCCCAAAACTTGTTTACCAGAACTTTATTACAACCTGGCAAACAGTCGTCGCCTTTGTAGTTGCCCGAGTGCCGACAAAGGGAATGAGAAAAAGTGGCAGCTCTGTTTCGGTTACAATCAGTTTACTGTGTACATATGTGTGTGTGTGTGTGTGTGTGTGTGTGTGTGTGTGTGTGCCAGGTGCGCTATCTGTACCTCTAGTTGCACACATGTTACAATGCGCATTGTACATTGTATTGTGCAACTGAAACATGGCAAAGGCAAATGCAGACTTTGTAGTTTCTACGAAAATACAACTCAAAGTAATGTAATTGGGTGGGAACGGGGCAGAAACAACTCAACTGAAAGTTTTTGAACTAAGAGTCATACTAAGTAGGCATTGATAGTAGTTGCAAACTTTTAACGGAAGCAGCATTAAAATCAAATTTGACACAAATGTATCTACTCTAGCTCAAAGTGGGATTAAAAGTGTTAAGAAGTTTTTTAGCTAAGTATCTCAGCATGATATTTCAGATATAATGAGGAAATTTGGAATTAGAACAGCTGGAGTGAAAATCAGAAATAAATCGCGTATGAGCCTGCATTTGAAATAGTGAAGCTCAAAATAAAAGATAAAATTGAAGTAAATATTTTTGAAGAAAAGATTTAAGATTAAAAAGACCAGCCAATCAGTAAATTGCATTTATATTTTTTACAATCTTTAAACTCTGCGTCTGCGTTGTGTCAACTCATTATCTAACCCTAAAAATTGCTGAACCATAAAAAATCAATAGATCCAAAATGTCATAAGTGATTTCCGACTACCGGTTGTCAATGCGATTCATTCCATTCAAGCGGAAAATAATTTCTAAAAATATTTACACAGTTCGTGACGAACAAAAAATTGGAACAATTTCAACAGCTAATGGGCTAGCCATGTTTTCTGGTCTGCTTGAATGCTTCACACCAGAAATATATATATATCTATATATGTGACTAGAAAATGGCGTACATCAGTGTCGGCTTAGGGTCTTGCTGGCCTGCTACCGAATCACAGAGATCACACACACAGGCACACGCACATACACACATAGCAACACGGCAATGCGCTGGGGCAGCTGCTAAGAGGACGCATAAATTCCAGACGCCGCCGCCCTGGTGATTTGTGTGTGTTGCATACTCGTAGACCACATCAAAGATGATGCGAGGTGTGAGTTGGAGCAAGGGAAAGGTGAGGGCTGGGCTTAAGCACACTTGAAGTATGTGCACGCTTGGCAAAAGGTTAAGAAAAAAGGATTTGCCAGCTAGCAGTGCGCTCTGTCCCACTGTCAGCGACAGGGCTCAAGTTGCGGACGCTTTACGCCTCGCAGAGACGAGACGAGCCGAGACGAGGCGACTCTCAAGAAGCTGAGCAGAAGTTGGTGAAAATATGAAAAGTCGCCTGCCAAGTCATTTTCACATTTGAGTCGGGTTAGGGTTAAAGAGCTGAGTTTGTGGTTGCCTGTGTTATTTGTGGGTTGTGGTCGGTGGGCGATGGCGCATATGACAGCTGCTGCTTCTGGTTTTTTTATATTTTTGTTCTGCGTGCGGTTTTTCACTTGTGACAGCCACGTGTAATGCAATTATATTGAGTCAGGTTTTATGTCGCAACTTTTTCACAACAAACCCCAACCCCGCTCCGGCACACGCTTTCCCGTACATTTTGCACTTTATGAAATTGATGGCGGATGTGACTCAATATGATGGCCATGTGGTACACGCAGCTGTAAAGTTGTAGACAGCTTTTCAGCTCGACTATTGATTACCCAAAAACTTTTGCAAAGTGTAACACAGCGGTAATCGGCAGATGATATATATATATTAAGATATTTATACAACTTTAATCATAAAGTTACGTTTATGTGGAACATAAAGTCAAGAAAGTTGAGGAAAATTCCATTTGCGTAATGTGTTTGCAAATAGAAAAGCTGAGACTCGGAGAATTATATATGACAATTTGAGCAAAAGCTGGTATCGTTTTAAGCTAACTTACATAAAATATTAGATTAAAGTTTTTGCAGGGTATGCTTGTTATAATTTTATCATCAACTCCTTAGGGATTGTCTAATAAAGAACCCGTTTATTTATAGTAGCTTAATTATATTTTCTTTGTCTTAGAATTATGTGAAACCTACCCTAACCCAAAAAAAGAGCTTTTTAATAATTCACTTTAAAATTGCATTTTCTGCAATAGGCAGCAGTCTTTAACCGCAATTACGGAAAACAAAGATGCCTTGTCTAAAACACACTTATCGGTATTGCAGACCCACAAGCACACACACAAGCATACACACACCCAAATTCACACACACAGAGAGCTGAAATTATAGCAACAGCCAGCAATGATAATTGCCAAACTTTATTAACGGATAGGAAACGAGGCAGGGAAAGCGGGAGTTGCACCCTGGCAGCACCATTCGAAAGGAGCAAAAAAGGAGTTCCGAATTGCGCGCCCATGAATATGAAATGAAGTCGACTTCTGGACACAAAAAGCAGTGGGGGCTGCCCTGTCTGAGCCCTCGGTGCAGCGTCTGGGTTTTGGCCGCTGGTCCCAAGGTACCCATGGAGGGTTGGGGTGCCATAAACAACAATTTATGTGCTTTAATGAAAATTGGTTGAGAGGCGGCTCGTTTGGCGTTTTTAGACAGGGCGCAAATAAATTAACTCGCCTTATTTCTGCCTGCTTTTGGGGCTGGTCCAGCCCAAATGCAAATGGAGGCTTTGAACATGTTAACACCTCGCAGGCAAACTGGACAAATCCCACTCCAATAGGCTGGATAAGGACAAAAAAACGAACTTCAAATACAAATTTTATGCGACTCGCGAGACTTGAAAAAGCGCAAATATTTTCAAGAGTTCATAAATTAACCGCGCGACATGTGAAATTTGTCAGTCAGGCGGCACTTTTATGCGCCGGGCAGGCAGGATAACAAAAACGCATATGGAAATTTTATGCAAATTTTCACTGTAGCCGCAATTTGTAACAAATTTTCACGTGAAATTGTTTGAAAACGTCCCATACGCGCGCACACACACACACACACACACAAGTTAAGAGACATCTTTCGCACTGTTTGGCTGCGGGCAGAAAAACAGAGCATACTTTTTGGGGGCAGCAAACTGAGCAAATTTAATTTGCTGTGCGGCACAAAATCAAATTGCATAAATGTCAATTTCGGTTAGGCCAAAGGACGGTGGAAGAAATTTGCATTTCTGTGTAAAATGATAAAGTTTTCAACAGTGCTTAAAACAAAGTATTGTGCCATAAATTGTACGGTGTATTTAACATTTTTAGCTTATGTACCATACCAGTTAGCGTAGCCTTAACATATGTTAAGATAACATCTTTAAAGCTGTTTGTGCTAATTTAACAGTGGTGTTAGATTTCAAGTAACAGTTGTTAATATATAAATCAGATAAAGCTGTTAAGATGAATATTGAGAAAAATTTGGACTTTTTAATAGAATTAGAAAATTATTTATTTTTCTCAGGATTTTAAATATATATGTATATCATATATGTAAAGCATGTGGAAAGCTTCTTAAACAACTTATACCCCACAAATTCTGATAACTTTGTCTTTGGATGTTCAAAATCTATAAAATATAACTTTGAATTGGCAAACAAAATAATAAAATTATAATATCAAATAATAATAATCCTATTTTATAACTAAACCTACTTTTGAATATTAATTTGGAGTGTCATCTACACAAGGATTTTCGCATATATTTATATGAACTTGAGTGAGATTTCGTATACATTTTAATATATACTTATTAATATATACTTTTTTATATATACTCTTTTATATGTATTTTCTAATATATACCAATAGAGCCTAGCTATGCCCATTGTTAATCGCTGCTTAAGTTAAAACTATCAAGACGAACCTTCTTAAGCCAGATTCCATGTCTGAGTGATTTATTTTGTGCCCATAAAAGCATTAAGTTTATCCATAGTGCGAAATAGGGAGAGAGAGAGAGATAAGAGTGAGGGAGAAAGAGGGAAAGAGGAACTGAAGCGCGGCGCTGTAAAGTGCAAAGTGTCGTCTAATATTTTAAATGCCCGCGGCCGCTTGAGCATTTAAAGTGTTGCCACATTTAAGTGCCGTTCGCTGAGCTGTGCAACTTTCAACTCAATTTCCTTTGCCAATTTCTGGAAAAGCACTTTAAAAGCGACCACATAAAAATAGAGGAAGCTGAGCACGCGAAGCGTTTCAGTTACCAATTCTAAGCTGCAGCTGAAGCTGACAAAATATTTTGATTACTTTTGCACATTGGCAACACTTCAAAGTGTGCGTCCCGCAGCCCCCTCTTGCCAGACGTAAAGATAGGGAGCGAGACGCGCTCGAGCATATTTTGAAAATAAATATTATTGTAGTAAAGTTGTCGGCGAATTTGTCGCAAATGATAAGGACACACTGAGAGCCAGAGAGACAAGCAAGGACGACAGCCACAATGTCAGTGCTTGTCGTTGTCCTGGCCATCGTTGTCCTGGCAGCTCCTTGTGCCTTGTCGAGTGCGGAAGTGCAGTTCCGGCGAGTGCTGCCTGTTGATGACACTTTGATGTTTTGGCCAAAAACAGCGCAGCAGCTGCAACTTTGACTTCGGCTTCAGCTTTAATTAATGTGCGTGCTAGTTGCGCCTAAAAGCAGGCTATAAACAGCAGCCGCCAGCAGGCAAAAGAGACACATTGAAAGAAGAGCATAAGAAAGGCACCTCACACCTCAGCGCCCAAGAGCTGTCCACGCACAGCATCATCGACAGCAGTCCAAGGCGAACATCATTTTCTACCATAAAACTTGGCCAAAAATGTTGGCCTCCCAGCCCGAAAAAAAACCTACGAGCTGTCTGCACTTAATGGAAAATGTCAGTTCGCCTGCAGCGTCAAAAGTTTTATTGAAGTTTCCACTGAAGCGTCCAAGTAGCAAGTAGCTCCCCGAACCCTCCGACTACCTTTTGCCACTCGCATATCCTGTTTTTCAGTTTATTTTTTCGTTCTCTCCTGTGGACAGCAGTGCGCAGCAGCTTCGACCGTTAAGCTTAACGAACCGGAAGCGCTAAAAGTGAAGCAGCCAGAAATAGCTGTCAGCACAGAGCACCAGAGAGAAAGAGAGAGAGAGAGAGGAGGAGAGGGAGGCATCAGCAAAGCTCCTTGCTGAACTCTTACAAGTGCGGAAATCTGATGATCTTTTGAGCAAATTGCAATCACCAAACAGTCAGATGAAACATTATGTATTTTAATTGTGGCATTATTTTCAATTGCACTTATGCTGGAAAAACATCAAGTTTAACCAAACAATTTATTCACGCACATTAACTGCAAGTGCTATTCCGTAAATTGAGATCACATTTGCTCGTTTTATGCCACAACAAAGCCTGTCAAAGAGCTGCAATACACTGCGAGAAACTAAAAGCATTTCACAAGAATACAATACATGCCGAAGAAAAAATACCCTGACACACATATGGATTAGAAGTGCTTTTAACCACAAGCTCAATTTTCAAGCGATTGTTTTCATAGACGGGATATTATATATTTCAGAACGATTGAACCCCTAAGTCCAAGTTCGGTCAAGATATGATAAAAAACAGAAGTTGCAAAGTTATATATAATAAATATAAATAATACAGCATGTTGAGAAAACGTTGTCAAATTTCGAAAATCAACATTAGCTACAAACTTTTCCTCAGACATTTAATCATTCCAGTAAAACCAGTAACAAGCGTAGTAGTTAAGAAGTTTTGAAAAATATATATAGAATCTAGAAATTTTCTTTTTTTTTTTTTTGAATTTTCAATGTTCAAGGACTGTTAATAATGGACACCAAAATTAAGCAGCCGAAGAAAGTAGAATCGAAATTGTCTGCTGAAGTATTAGCTAAGAATATGGGCAACGAGAAAAAGATCTATAGCACAATGTTCGAGATCTTTGGCCGTGTGCAAGGTAAGGGTTGAATAATACACTAAAGTGCAACAATTTCTAACACTCGATACGTAGGCGTATATTTTCGTAAGGTAAGTTTGGGTTAAATTTGTCCATTGTAGCCGAATTTAAACAGCATCTTTGGGATCCAAAGCACACGCAAATCAAGGCCAAGCAGTTGGGCCTCAATGGCTGGTGCATGAATACCAAAGAAGGCACTGTCAAAGGCATCATGGAGGGACCTCAGGACATGATATCTGAAATGTGAGTACTACTGAATGGAATCGAACATCTATATAAAAATTTGTTTCATTTACTCTCTCTGCAGGCGCTTGTGGCTACAGCACAAGGGCAGTCCACGTTCCATAATCGAGAAAGCCGTATTTACGTCCAACGAGCCAATTCCCACATACAATTTCAACGCATTCACCATAAGGCGCTAGGGCAAGGATTCTAAAACGAGAACTGTGCACGTCTCTATTCGTTTCAAATATATATATATATATGTTTTAGTTCTAAAACTCCACTATTGCTTAATTATGTCGTAAAAATAAATACAACTAAATCATATATATTTTTCTCGCCTTGCGAGTAACACATGTCGTATGCGCAACGTACGTGTCAGCACGTTTCCCGCACGCCGGCTGGGAATTTGGGCGTGGCAAACAACTTTTGTTGCCGTACACAATTGTCATAATACGGCAATAGCCAAGCCACAAATGGCCAAAGTTGTCTAACAAAAAAAAAAGTATATAAACTTTTTGACCAGCAGCAGCAGCAGCTCGGGGAATTCGCTCGACAATATTGGCACGTGTCGCAGCTCGTGAAACGCGTCATTTGTCGTCCAATTAGCTGGTTGCCAATATTTGAAATAATAGAACGTATTTTCGTTTTCAACGCTCGCAACAAATACGCAACGAAAATTGTCACAACAATTTCATTTTATTTCTGCGCGGCTATCAAAATATTTTTGCCACGACTCAAAAACTGGTCAAAAGTTTGCGCCACTTTTGCCAATTTAACGGCAAATATTGCCGAGCCCCAACCACTCGGCCTTTGGCAAATAAAAGGAAAAACAAAATTTGAATAAATAAATAAAAGTTGCAGACTTCGAAATGTAACAGTTGGCGCTTGACTGCAATTAAAAAAGGCTGCGCAACATTTGAAGTGGGCGGAATTCGGGTTTGTTTTTACAACAGCGCATTGGGCCCCGACTTTTTTGCCGGCTAACTGGCTGACTAACTGGCACTTTATTATAAACTGTTAAAACCGCAACAGTTGCATCATAAGCGTTGCCAGACCGTTGCAGCGGTTTAACGGGCTTTGCTTGCGCATTCCAGAAAACAAATTCAACTCACATTAATAATTTTTTCACTTTTTCTTTTTTAAATTTCTATGAAAGGCTAATATTGCAATTGTCAAAGAGAATTCAATTTAAATATATTTTTATTGCTAAAAAAATAATTGTTTAAAAAACAGAATGCAGTTCGAATTGGTTCAAGTTTGTGTCCAGCAAATAAATTTTTTCCAAATTCACATGATAATTAAAAGATTTTTCGAATGTATATGGAACTGCAATTTAACAATTTGTCTTTGGCAAAGAGCATCAATTGAAAAACATACATTTACATATTTTAAATACAGTTTTTATTACGGCCGAGAAAAGATATAATCGAAAAACGGAATGGAATATGTTTTGGTTTTTCGCTGTGTAAAAACCCCCAAGTGTGTGTTTAAATATCAGAAACAAAATTGCACGCAAACATAATTAAAAATGTGATTCGGCTTGTGGTTCTTGTTGTTGTTGTTGTTGTTGCCGCCTCCGATGCCGAACATTAACAACTTTTCGAGGCCTCACATTATCCCTAACCAGCTCCTTTTGCAGCAGCTGCTTGAATAGCAACATTTTGCGCCTGGTCTCTGGGCTGCCAATGGCCGAGCTGAACTGCAGACCCGGATTGGGACTAGATCTTTGAACAGGTAATAAACACACGTTCATAATTTACATCATTTTGTTTTCTTTAAAAGACTCACTTATTTTTGTTTGACATTTGAGGACCTCGAATGTTTTTTCCAAATTCCTTTCCGAATATTTCTTGGGTGGAATTTACTTGACTAAAATTTTGATCTAACTGAATAAATGGCTTCGCCAAAGCAAAGCAGTACAGATGGCTGGAAAAAGTTTTAACATTTTTCTCCCAGGCTACTATAGAATTATCTCTGCTGAGCAATGGATTAATATGGATCTGCATTTAACGGAAATATGCACTGTGCACTTTGACCTCATTACGTGTCTCACACGAAGCGTGCAATTTAAAGGGAAATAGCAAAATCGTATTTGGTCAAGTCGGGCGTAATAGACTAGGAAATTCTAGAGCTTCCTTGCGTTTTCATGCAGGGCTTGCATTAAAATTATATATTTACCAAATATTTGGTAATTATCGATTATCGACTCGACAAGTATCGATAATAATCGGTAGAAATAAAATGAATTATATCTCTTCACGTATCAATAAAAATTGGAAGAAATAAATGTATCACACTTCAAGTCAATTTTATTTCTTTCGACTCTCATCGATACTTGTCATATCGTTTATTATTGATTTCTGAAGCATTTTTGTAGAAATAAATTGTTCCATTTTAGTTATTCTCTAGTCGAGAGTACAACACCGGAAACTACCGTGCCAGCTCAAAGGTTTCGCAACGTTTTCAGATACATTATTTTTATCTATACTTATTGAGCTGAGAGTACAAGACGTTTTCAGACAAGGACTAAATTTAAAACATTATTATTAAAACGTTTTATATTATATTTTAAAAATCATTATTTTTCGTTGATAATCGGTTTGGAGATATAAGTTTCCGTATTTCTATAAATTAACATTAATATTAATCGTTTATTTTTTTAATAAATAATTAACATTTTCTTTTTAACTTAGGATTAAAGCTGTATTCACCTCCGCCCTATACTGTTTTTTTTAAATAAATTTTAAATGGAAGCAGGGTATCAAAACACAAAAATGAAGACATTATATTTCGTAATTTGTATTTCAAATTCAAAACAGGCAAACGGCAACGCGGCACGCAAATAGATAAAACGCAGCCGACAAACCTTTGGCTTGGTATGAGGGGCATGGTTGCTACAGCGGGGGCAGGGGGAATATATTGTGCCGATAATCAATTCCGTCTTCCGGCTGATGCTTGAATTTTTCCTGTTTACTTCTGTTGTTGTTGTTGTTGTTGTTGTTGTTTAACGTTTTCGCGTGCGTGACCCAAAATGTATGCATCGACATTTTCAAAATATACATAAAATTATTGTAATCATATTGTGGCGCGAGGCAAACAAACTAAAAAGGCGCGGATTAGCTGCCACACGGTAGGCGGGTGGGCGTGGCATAGCATGCATGTGCTGTTAACTGAAATGTGGAATGTTTTCATTCTTTCTCCTTTTTTTTGGCTGCTCGCGTGCGCGACGCTTGCATGTGGCATGAAAAAGGCTCCATTAGCGTTGATAACGAGTTCATTGACGAGTTCATTGGCACATTGATGCCTATTGATTATCGACTCGCAAATAGCGAATAGCGGTTAATGTGACGCCCTCAAATACCCGTTGAAACTTGGCTAATCATGACGTCTATGCCATGGGCGGGGGTAGATGTCAAAATAAATTGAATGCAACTTTGTGTTTTAGTTGGGAAAACTAATCGAATATTTACCAAACTTGGCTATTATTTTAATTATATGCCATATATCACAAATTTATAATACACTTTGTAATAGGATAGTGACGTCACATTATAAACGTCACTCTGGTCACTCTGGCTTGCACTCAAAGAGGTATACACGGTCACACTGGGAGCTGGTCCCATGTATGTTAAAGATTATGTTAGGCATTAGTGTTAAGAAAAGTAAGTCAGTGACAAGCGCTCAACAAATAAAAAACACTGAGACTAAAGGAAGAATATTTACAGAAGTAATTATACTTAATTAAAAAAAATTACAGAATCATCCTCTCACAACGCTTTGCTTTGTTGACATTTAACATGCCGCTTAGAGTATAGCTAAATGAGAATATGTTTTAGTATTTCTATGGTGTTGCTATGGGCCCTAGTCAAAATGGTAAAACAAAGTATTTAATATATAAAAAAATATATAAAACTCATTTTGCAAGTTGCTTAAGTAACTCTCATAAATGCACAATTTACAATATTATAAAATTGTATTATTTAACATTTTTTTATTAAAAATTCACAAACTTTTTATAGAAATGTATAATTAAAAGTTTCTTTGTGTGGTATAGATAGAAAACCCATTCAAGCCAGAATTTTCAATGAAATAAAATCTAGCTTAAAAAAAATGTTTATTGTTATGCAGAATGCACGCAGTGTGACTAAATGTTTTTTTTTTTTGTGGATTTAATGGAATTTAAAAGAAACAATTAAATCCAACGAGCGCTTTTACAGCTTTATATCAATTATAGTTGACTATAAAAGTAACAAGCTACTTTACTTTTTCTCTTTTGGTTAGGTTTGCTGAGACCCTTTGATCTCCTTTAAACTTAAATTGTATGATTGAAGTACAATAACAAAGGGTTATATTATTAGCCATGTGAAATGGTAGTAATCACGATTACCATAATAATATTATAGTATTATGGTGCAAATTATATTTTTGTTTTACATGAGCAACCATGAAAGTGTGTACCAAATTCGCTTTGGAAGAGGCCTGCAGCTTTGTAAGAAATTCATTTATGCGCGCTTTGAGTATGGATTGATTCAATGTCTTATATTTGGCTTATATGTTGATAACGATTTAAATCTAAAACTGTAGACTAGTAGATTTGTAAGATTCAAAGGGTTAGATATTCGGCTTAAAAGCTTTTCTAGCTGATTGTCTTGAAGCTCAATAAAGGAAAAATAGCGCAGAGCCAGACCGCATCTGGCAGCTTATTACAAATGCAGACCATGTTCGTCGCGCAATGCCGAGCAAGGCAAAGCCGTGCAGACTGCAGCCAAATCTTAGTCTAAGGCACTGGCAAAGCCCCGACTTTGCCAGCATTGTCCACATGCTCAGTCACTAGAGACGGAGACAGAGACAGAGTGAGAGAAAGAGCGAGAGCGATAGAGACAGCCTGGAGTCTAGACGCAAATCCATTTGATACAGCTGTCAAATGTTGTATGATGAACTCTGCCAAAAAATATATACATATATATATTTGCACAAAATTTCTATACACTCACTATTTTCAGCGCTAATTTGGCACGCATGCAACAAGCGGCACGTTTGCCTGAATGCCACGCCCACAGCGCATGCAGTTTGCATGTTTGGACGCCATGTTGCGTGCCAATTTGATAAATGTCGCATTTGATTAGCGGCCTAAGCTCCGCCCTCTACCCTGCCCCCTACCCATCCACCTGGCAAGTCGATCCAGGCGAGGGCTTTGCATGCGGCAATTGAGAAATTTTCACAATGCAAACTTTGGCCAAGTTTGCATAATAAATGAGCGCGCGATAAGAATACATTGAAACGCTGAAAATCTTGTTTTGTTTAACATTTTATAGCATACCTACAGGCGCTTGAACGGAATGCGCTCCATACAAAACTTTTCGTTCTGCTGCGGCCCCAAAAACTTGTTACTGGCAAATACTTTTCGAATTTTATTTGTGGGCTTTGATTTGTTGCACAGCCGGGCCGGGCGTAGGCAGTTAACCCTAAATGCCAAAGGGCAAGTGGCAAAAGTTTTGTGGCTTTGAAGATTTCCAGTTCGCCCCCCGATAGGGCCTTTGGATTAGGATACGTCAAATGCCACTTGCATGCCACACAACTTAACTTTTCTAAAGATATTTATGTATATATGATGGGAGCTTTTGATAGTTTAGAATCTCTTGATTAGTCAAAGGATAGGCTTTAATATGCGACACGTTAATTACATGCTTAATATGGCTCGAAATGTCTAATCAAAAAATTGATGGACCAGGAAAGTTCGGATCATCAGTAGAAAGTATTGTAAATAAGGCAGCGTAAAATCAAAAAATATATTTGTTTTAATGTATCAAGGCAGTACACTTCCGGCAGCCAAATTCAACAAGAAATTTATACAACAATAAACACAAAATTATAATAAGAAAAGAGTATTTTATGTAGTCAGTCATGTGGAAATACAGTTTTCTTTTATAACATTTCATCAGGTAGCTTGTCAAATTTAAACTAAATAGTTCAAAGTTTTTCACAGGCATAAACTTATTTTTCTCCCACATTTTTAAGGGATGTTCAATAATGGAAATCTGAAAAATACTTTCTGCTCAGTTGCACTAAGGGTCGAGTTTTTAATGTACAGAAACGGGATGCGGAAGGGAATAGTTGAAATAGAAATTTCAAATAATTGCATAAATTGTATTCTTTATGCTACACATACTTTTCGTAATTAAAATGTTATATATTTACGAAATTGCACATGAACAATTATATAACTAAAAATGCTAATGTTTTTCAGTAAAATATTTATGTTGTTCAGGGATAACCCATTACGCAGTACTGATGAATACTTTCTTAAACTTACACAAACGGGAATAGAATAGAATATGGGAAATGGAAATTTCAAATTAATGTGTAAATTGTAATGAAAATATGGCAAAAAAGAATATAGATAAATTTATCAAAATTGATCAAGAGCAAAAGAGCTTGATAACCGAATATTTTATCTATTCATTGTAAAAAAAAAAAAAACATTTTTAATCTTTGCTGCATTTCCATATATAGTTGACTTACTCTCCCAAAATGAACTCGTCTATTAATGGGACCTATAAATAAATAGGGTGATGAAATGCATTTACAAAACTAAAGAAAATGTTCTTCGTGTTCAAATAGTTGCAGTCCAAAAATAAAATAAACCAGGCCAAGTTGAGGCATTACCAACGAAACAATTGAACAAACACTAGACCAGGCAAAGGCTAAAAGACAATACAAAACTTGGTCAGCCAAATTGGCCAGCGAAAACCAACTCAATTAGTTATGCGCATTTTTTTTGTGGCAAGTCTTAA
Organism: Drosophila montana; assembly: GCF_035044405.1. Lineage (NCBI taxonomy): Eukaryota > Metazoa > Arthropoda > Insecta > Diptera > Drosophilidae > Drosophila > Drosophila montana. The sequence continues at coordinate 438,299 of NW_026998621.1, read as the reverse complement.
AACTCGCTGCTGCTGCAGCTCTTGTTGTAGACTCATTAATATTAACAGGATGCACGACGCCCAAGTGCAAACCACTTTTATTTTAATTTAAAAATTGTATGCAACATTGTGTTGGGTGTTTTTCTTTTTCCTTCTGGATTTTTGTATTTTTAACATAAATTTGTGCCACTTCTGTTTTGCATGTTGCTGGGGTATAAAAACACAACAACAAACAGCAAATCGCGCCCAAAACTGACCCAAATACCTGCTCGACTGTCCTGTATGTATTATATATACATATATATACATTTCATTGTTTTCGCCATTATAATTTATGGGCGAATGCCAAATAGAGGAAGCCTAGAGCACAAAGCGGACCCAGTCAAGTGCACAAAGCTCCACTTTATCAATACAGCTTTTGTTGTCCCGCTTTAAGTTTAAAGTTGCATAAATTACGATTGCTAAATGCCAGATAACACTTTTAATAAATGAATACAAAATTCAATCAACAATGTACCTGCAGCAAAATTGATTAAAAATTCTTTAAAATTATTTAATTTCTCTTACAAAAAAAGTGAATAATTTTTCATTATAAATAGAAATTATAAAGAAGTGCCCAATTTTTAAGCAAAGCTTTTTAAATAAAAATTTCCACGACTGATAACTATATTTCCATAACTCACCAATATATTGCCAAGCACATTTCAAATCAGTCTAAAAAAACCTAATTTTGTCCCAAAGAAATTAAGAAATTGAAGAAATTTCTGTAAAAATAAAGGGATTTATTTATTATCGGCACAAAACGATTGACCTGCCCAAAAAAAAAGTGCACTTCAATCATAAGCTCGTTTCTGCTCCGCTAAACGGTTGCTTCACGGAGAGCTTTACTAAAACTTTGCGAATTAAATCGGTTTCGTTAATTCTCAATTTAATTCTCATTGCTTAAGCCTCACCAAAAGCTTCTTGAAAACTCTCTCTCCCGCCCTCTCCCTCCGTTAATGCGCTTTACTGCTGTGCCATTTTGCTATAACAACGCCCCATTGGCCACAAAAAATATTTTGTTCTTATATCCTTCCCAACAGAACGAATCCGTTCGCTCACTTTTGTTTTCACCTTTAAATTGTGTCGCACAAAAAGTGATTTACCTTGTTTTCGTTTGATTTTCTATATACTTATCGCACTCGATACAATTTTAAAGTGAACCTGAACTGAATCATGACGATGATCATCCGCATCTTCATCATGAGCACTGCTGCTCGGCAGCCATCTAATCCCGTTAAAGCTGCCAAAAATCCACGACAAGGCTCAACGCGTCGATATGATGCAAAGCGAAAAAGGACGACTGTATTCGTCACACCGACGATTAACTACCCTTGTGCTAAAGATTTTGCATATGAGGAAAAGTGAGCTCTTTATTGCTGAATTAACTTTAAAAACAGAATATTTTTCAGTATAAAAGTCATTTCTGAACCAGTTCTTTATAGAAAGACTATATACTTATTGAAATCGGAGTTGTGTTCTTATATATGCGTCCCACATTTCATGAAACAAATATAATACCCTCGACAAGAGTACGAAAAGAGAGAAAAGTATGCAACAACCAAAGGGGGGCAGCTGTGCAGGGCACTCGTGAAAGGCGCTTAGCCCAGCCGGCCGAGCAGACAGACAAAGCTACAGGCCTAAGCTCACTCTGCCCCTCTCCCCCGCGCTAAGCCCAACCCTCCTGTCAGCCCCTGGGGCGCTTTACAATAAAGCAAAACGGTAAATAAAGGCGAACACGATGACAGCGGCCTATGAATGAGAATCAAAGCAAATCAATGCGTAGCTTTTGTCCACTTCCTCGCTGGCTCGCCGTACGCCCCGCAGCGGCCCTCGCTTAAATGTGATGAAAATTGAAAAATTTACTTTGGCAATTTTCGTTGCCTTTTGCCGACAATGAAATATGTCAATTTCAATTATGCCAAGCGACAGAGCGACAGGCCACGCCCACCGCCTGCCGCCCCCCCAACCAAACGCCCAAACATACAACGCCGCAGGCAATTGAAATGTCACGAGCGCAAATTGTGAAAGGGCCCAACACTTTTGGGCACCCCTCTCCACCCCGCCCCCCTCACTCCGTCCGCCCGGCAAGCAGGAATTTATTGCGACAAATCGACAGTTCGACAAATGTGTCAATTTTATGTAAAAATTGTGAATCTGCATCGATTACAGCTCTGATAACAGTTAACGGTTCTCGCCTAGAATAAAGACCTTGCAGAGAGTGTTTTGGATTTGAGCAAGGGGCGGGATCTGTCAAACTGGGTAATTAGAGTTGTTTTGGGCGTGTCTGATGTAAATTGTTGACAGTTGTGATGCCCGAGGCAAAGATTTTCGAAAAAGATGTTGAATTGAGTAATACCGGGGGAAAGTGAATAATCGAGAAATGGATTTTGTTGATTGGGAGGCAATCGAAGAACTTATTGATAAAATTGTTAGTTAAGCATACAAAAATGAAAAAATATTATTATTAAGAATAACAACTGCTCAGTACCTAAAATAAAATTCAAATTACCAGGCTTGGGTTTACAAAAAATTTAATCTTACTGAACATTAAACTAACAGTCCTTATACCTTAAAAAAGATGGAGTTTTCACTCATTATTTTATATTACAATAGTATATTTACATATTCGAAAAAAATCGACAATTTTTGAGACAGTTTAAAAACGATACGATACCACGTTAGGAATACATAAAACATTTAAACATAGATACATATGTAGATATTTGTTTTAAAAAATGCAACATACTTCAGCTACAATCAAATATTCAGTAAATTATTTTAAATACCAAGCTCAAAATGGGTTTGAAACGGTTTAAAACGGTTATGGAAAATCAATGCCACGGAAATGTAAGATTCTTTAAAAATTTACATTATTATTTACGCTTAAATCAAATAACCAGATGATCAATAACTGTGAGAATCTGATTTAGTAATATTTCCAAATCGGTTAAAACCGACAGGCTTAGGTATGCAGATCAATTAAGAACCTGGTCTAAGGCGGTTAAGGATCAGTTTTCAATGCAATCATACAAAGCACTTGATTCCACGTAACTTTTGTCCTACGACAGAAAAAATGCAATAAAATTAAAGGCCCAGACATGGACACTTACGATTATGAAGTTAGAAATGATCGATAAATGTTAAAGCTAAAATAAGCTGATGGAGTAGAAACTTGTACATTTGCCAGGCGTGATTTCCTGGACATGTATTCGCCTATCAAGAAACCAATAGCAGGGCCATAAAACTGGCGTTCGACTATTTTGCACAGGAAACACAACGTCTGGGTCTGTGGCTTGAAGTGAACCCAATAGCAAGCGGGTCATTAAACAATGCGAATATCTTGTATCGCCTATCGCCGGAGTGAATGACAGACGAACTGACTGACGGACTGACTGACTGATTGATTTGCAACGAGCGACTGGCAACTGGCAACTGGCAACTGGCGAATGGCAACTTGAGATTGAACTTGAAAAGTGCATGCCAGACACAACACTCTCACGATAACACGCACAACAACACACACACACACCCACACAACACAGCTACAACAAAGGCGTCTAGGAAAAATGTCATGTCGAAGACTCTCGGCACCGCCTGTCATCGATATGATCTCGTCATTGCCACAATGGCAGGCAGAGACGCTCGGGGCGAGCGGGCGGGCGGGTGGGGGGTACAAGTGCCGTCTGCAGTTCCGGCTGTGGGCGACACTTTGATGTGAAATTGATGATGATTGAAAGTTGCATTTGTAGTGGGGAATGCCAGGGGATATACGTATGCTCCCAGGAACATTACCAATTCCCAGCCAGCAGCTCATGACATTATGTAATGTTGTGTTCTTTTGCTGTTGCTCTTGCATACAAATTAAGCAATTAAATGGAGAACAAGGCAGTAACGCAGCAATTGAGGTTGATCAGCTAGCTAATACCCTGTAGGTAGTTAATAAATAACCAAATGCACATATGCCTATGTTTTACTGAAATTATTGTGCTAGATAAATTTTGATATACGATATGATATTCTTAACATCTTTACTTGTGTTTCACAACAAAATTACAACCCAACTGGGCAGACAGTCATATAAGAAACATATTTATTGCGAAATACTAGAGTAAAATAATTTTGACTCCAGTTAAAGTCTACTTTAACAATCGGGTTGTGCGGTATATCCGTTTACAATCCGAATGCCTTTAGCTTCGGTTCGTGAACCTGGTTTCCCACATCTATAAACCCAGATATTACTTTACACTTTTCACAATGTTCAATAGAACAATTCAATATATTATTTAAATAATTATATTTAAATTGTATTGAATCTGTAGTCATTCGAACTTCCCGCTAAAAGACAGATTGCGAATAAAATAATGATAGCAAAAAGGAAAAAATTGTTTTAAGTAAATTATTGTTTGCAAAAATGAAAGAATTGTGTTATTTGAGTTACTTTGACTTTTCAAATTTGGAGTACTGAACCCAAATATCAAACACTTTAAAATTATTTTCAATAATATAAAAATATCAAAATTTAATTGCTTTTATCCAAAGCGTATTACAATACCCTCTACAAGGGTAACAGAAATGCTACTATTCAAATTAAAGCTTGACTGTTCCTGACTAAATTTATTAGTTCTTAGGTTCAAGTCTTGGCAATTGAAGTAAAAGTGGAATTTCAGACTCACATTGGTTGGTTTTGAAACACTTCAACAAGCTGCACACATTGTCTGGCAAAATTTTGGTATACTCTTTTCTACAACTTTTACAGGGTATAACAAGGCAAGTCGCCTGCAAGCCCACCCATTCGTCGCTGCTGGTCTCTGTTGCGAGTTTTATTTGCCGCCCAGCTATGTGCTCTAAATATATGTGTCAAAACTACTTTGGAACCATCGTAAATTTAATTCTTAAGCGTCTGCGTCAGCAGCTGATGATTTTCATCAGCATGGTCATCATCAGCATCATGATGATTGTCAAGACGAACGTATATGCTCATTGCATTTTTATCACTTACGCGAAATTGGTTTTTATGTGCCGGAGCCTCATGTGCGCCTATTAAATTAAAACGTTGCGCCTTCCTTAGGCACTCGACATCAATTCGCAGATAGCACGAACTATACGGGAACTAAGAAACCGAACAGACCCGACCCCAGCCACGGCCAGGCCGTACAACCAGGCAGTTAAATAAAATGCCCAGACGCCATTTAAGCAATGACAATCAGCCAAATAGCCCAGTGATATATCTTGGTCATACTTATGCGCATATAATGAAAGAGCAGCCACTTAAGGGTCTGCGAGTATATACTCCTATGAGTAGCTTTTGTCGCCTGCATTGTTTATTGATTTATAGGCACAGTTCCATATTCAGAGAATGGCCAGAAACTTGGCTTCTTGGCCGACCGCGGCCTGATTGTAATGTATGTGCAAAATGGGCTTATTTAGTGGGCGTCACTCAGCGGGACACTTAATAACATGTTTACAAAATGCTGACTTACTCAATTATGTGGGTGTTGGAAATACATGAATGATATTTACCTGAAAGAAAAAGGGAAATATTATTTGAATGTATTTTATGGATATTTAAAGACTTGTTATATCTATTTTTATAGCTATGCAGGATAGAATATCAAAATATCATAGTCGAAGATATTCAATCACAGTTAATATTTATCATATTTAGAATCTATTTCTGACTCCACGGATGTAATTTCTATTTATTTTAAGAGTTAAATTTTTTAGAAAATTATCATTGAAAGCCTGCTGGAAAAGCAAAACGAGACATATCGAAATGTAACCGAGCTGTTCTCAATTGTGGCAACTAAAAGTCTGAGATCAAATCGCTGGCATTTTAAACAACAAATTTTATGGCACAAAACACAATGAATGAAAGCTATGCTCGAAGCCATTTGGTATCGAGAAAGAATGAAAACTGTTCTAAATCAAGAACACCAAATCGAAAACGAAATGTACCCAAATTTGATTTTTGTCCCAAATCGAAATATAGAACAGGCCCGATTATGGTAAACCATTCGCATAGTTCACAATTAATGGAAGCTATGCTAGATGCCACCAATTGGTATCGAGTGGGAATGAAGACGATTCTAAATCGAATCGGACTCAATTGGAATAAAAAATACCAAATCGAAAACGAAATGTATCCCAATTTACTTCTCACACCGAATCCAAATTCAGAACAGATCCGATTATTTTTAATTATTCACATAGTTCAACCTGTTATGTTCGTTATTTTCAAACTCTTAACCACCCATTTTCCGCTCATGTAAGTGGATTCAAAACAATTTGGGAATCACATGTTTTTATTTATTATTTCTAAAGCTTTGGAACCCAGTTCAATGCCGAATGCAAATAGATTAACTTCGAGGCCTCAATATTATGCTCACTTTTCTAAATTAATTGTCAATCAGCCTGCACAAAGATAAAAGTTAAATATATTTTAAAAACACATTTAATCGATGTTTTTAGCATAATTGAATTTTTCATTGAATATTTTCTTGTAATTATTGCTTTGGAAAAATAATTTAATTTTTGTTATATATTTTCCGTTTTAATGGAAAACTTACTAAGCACACAGCAAACAGTTCGTGTTACTTCTTTAAATCTGAGCGCAAATATTTAGTTTTATTTAATGCATTTCGATAATAAAATTCCCAATATTTGCATTTGCTGCTGTGCCAGGAAAACAACAAAGTGCTGTCGCCTTGCATCTTAGATGCAAACGCATCGTTGCCAATTTCAGGAATTTAGTTTAAAACCAATATCCGCAAAAGCAGCCACAGAGACACCTGTACCAAGCTGTTCTGTATGCATTTCAGACTATATCAAATGATATACTATTAATTCCAACAGCCTATCTATGGCCAGAGGCGAGCACAGCAAACAAACAGGCCAAGCAAACCACCAAACCACCGACCACTGGGGCTCTGCCAATGAAAAATCTGTCAAGCTCAGTAAACTGACAAGTTAATGCCACAGCAGCCAGGCAACGAGCCACATCCAGAGGCAGCAGGCCCTGCATACTGTGGAGTCAATGACTTTGGAAAAAAGTCCCCCCGAGGCAACGTTGTGGGGCGGCATGACTGGTCAGAAGAAGAGAAGAGAGAGTGTGGCTGGTCTCTGTGGTGAAATTTAATTTAACATGCAATTCAAATGCTGTGCGACAAATTCTTCAGACACACACACACACATAGACTCACAGAGGCTGTATCTAAGCAAAAACCCGACCTCAGACCACAAAATACACAAAACGTTGCCTGGACACAAAAGGCCAGTAAGGGGCAGGATGAGAGCGTTTTGTGTGGCGCACAACTTGGGCTCAAGGCTCAAGCCCTTAATTATATTGAGTGTACGAAATCCTTTAGCCACACAATGCAGCCTAGACACACACACACACGCACATACACACACACGCACGCACACACAGTCAGGGCAACAGGAAGTGAAAGTGGTCAGGACAACAGGAACAATGTCCATGTCCTTGAACAGCGCATAATCCAAGCAATTTGCAATTTTTGGTAATTTAACTTGACAAAACTTTTTAATGGCCAATGCCAGCCGGCAGCTCGTCCTCCTCTGTGGATACCCCCCTCCCCCTCCCTCGACAACTCTTCGAAATAGACGCCATTTGTGGCGATTGGCTGCGCAACTGTTGCAACTTGAGTTTCGATTTTGGTCGGGTAGAGAGAGCGGAAGAGCGGGCGAGCGGCAAGCCGAAGCCGAACAAAAAAAAAATACAATTCCCAATCAAGTCGAAACCCTTTGTGCCGTTATAAAACCATAATTTTTGATTGTTATGTACTTTAAGCGGATTTTGGCAGAACGCAAGGGGGGAATTATTATTGTTTTTATTATTTTGTTTTTTTTTAGATGTTGCATGCAAATTTTTGTTGCCTCACTCGAATTTCAATCTCATTTCGTTTGTTTTCATTTTTGTGTTGTTGTCTTTTGGTCTATTATGTTTGATGATTTATGGTCGTATGCGCAGCTTGGCCATTAACTGGGCTTAAGGCGTTAATGTCCTTAGCGCAGGATTCGCCAAAGAGTTGGCAATTTATGCGCAGATTTGATTTTAATCTCTTTCCACGAACCTTCTGGGAATTTCAACAACTTTTTGGCATTGTTTCGCACAAATCTTTTAATGTGAGCAGATTTGTGGACGAAATATTTTGGTTACGATAAGCTTTGCTCGTTTTCAAATAGACGGAGTAGGTTGGAAACAAACTGGAAGCAATTCAAAACATGTTGGTTTTTTCAGGTATACCTTTATGGAATACAGTTGCAACATGAATATATTCGAAATAATTGGAAAACTTTCCTCATATCATTCAATCCCAACTTAACTTAAATTAGATGAAATATTCTGCTTAAATATTTGATCATGCTAAATAGCTGATAAAAAAACAACCAATTCATACTATAATAATATTATCTAGGAACCAACAATCGCATTTTTAATAATGCTTCATTATTAGTTCACACTCTACAATGAAATTCTTTATTATTTTTAGGATTTATGATTCTTTTCTATTAAAAAAAAATAATAATAAAAGTAATAATTATATTAGTAATAATAATAAAAACTTTACAATATACTTCATTTTTGACTCTTCAAATTCTCAACAAAAAGTTTAGATAATATCTGCCCAGTTCGGAACTTACTTTTAATTAATTATATTATTCTTTAATATAATAACCTCTTTCAAGTCTTATGTTCCTTAGCTAGAAGCTAACCTGTATACAGCTTATATCAAGGAGTTGTATATCAAGGAGCTGCCAGTTTATCTTAGCCCAGCTCAAGTGTAAGTAGAAACTCATTTGATAATAATTTTAGTTGTTTTGCTTTAATCAAAAACATTTGAAAACCGATCTAACATTTAACTTTCAGGAGTTGTATATCAAATTTTCCCGCTCTCCTTAATCAAAAATTTCCAACTTTTCTCACACCAACAACAACAAGCACAATATTTATAGCTCTAATTACAAACAACAGCAGCTCACACTGACAGCAACAACGGCAAATAGAACAGGAGTCACGCCGCACTGGGAGTATCAAGAAGCGAAATATCAACTGCGCAGCAAAAAAAAAAAAGTGAATGAAAATGAAAATGGGAGGAAAAGCAGGACGTAATACTGCGACCATAAGCCACAATTTCAGCGACGCCGAAAAACAGTTTAACTGTCAAAAATGACAAATAGCTCGCTGAGGATTTAATTTGAAATGCAGTTGCTTCAGTTTTGCATTGCAGTGGAAATTAACTAAAAGAGCGCGCAAAACCGTTTGCCGGGAAAACTTCGTTAGATGGAAAAACCCACCCCAACAAAAGCTGTGTGCGCCATGGCAACAGCAGCAGCAGCAGCCAAAGCGGCAGTGGCAGCAACCACCGAAAATCTTTGCAAAAGTAGCGAAACGGAAGTGGAATTAAAAACGCGACGCATTTGAGAAGGGACACCTTGCTGTAGCAGGAGTATGCGAGAGGGAGTTGGCTCAGAGGGGTGCGTCTGCCACCGGCAAGCAAAAGGGGTGCAGCAGACGCGCTCTGCGGCCTCTGGTCACATAGCAATGTGGCCTTTCATGTTCGTACGGGAAATTAGGATTGCACAAAAACGGGAAAAAAATAAGCTAAAAGGATTTTTCAGTCCACAGGCAGGCCGATTTAAACATCGAGCAGGGGAGTACGAGTTAGGAGCATATATAAATTAATCGTATACTCAATGCTCAGTCAGACATTTTATTGCAATTTCAAATATTTCCATCAATGTTGCCGGGAACAACGCACGTGCCCGGCGCGGCCAAGGGACGGGGTCGCATCTATCCGCTTATTAAAAATATTTGTTTGGGTTTTGTATCTGTCGGATGGCATTGTCTTGCCTAATGATGTTTACGACTCGCTCGGGCATATAATTACATTTTCAAACTGCACATTTTTCAACCTCGACGCACATTAAACACACATGTCCAAAGCTTATTTTGGGGAGCGACCCCAAGACCCACGAGAAATAAAGTTGCGACAGAGAATGGCAGTTCCCTGTGAAACATGAGGTTGGTCATGGTCTACTGTTACCTTCAGTGAGATATGATTTGTGTTAACTGAGTTTCCTTTATAAGAATAAATACTGTTTATTTCTGTGTATAAACATTTCGGCTTATGTTCACATTCCTTCTAGAATTGTTTTCTTATTTACTATCTCATTTTATTGATTTATTTAATTTGAATGGGTTTTGAATCTAACAAATAAATAACATTATTAGATGCTGATTGTATATAAGATTTTATGCATGAGATTTATTTTTATTTATTTATGCGTAGCTCATAACTTCCAAATAAATATATTTACGGGGTCCAAAACTTTCAGTGGAATGGGCAGTTGTAAATTGAATTGTTTCAGTAACAAATAAAATAATTAATTTACATTCCATACTGTATTCTATTTTTTTAAATACTTTTATGCTGCCCAAGTTTTCACAGTTTCGCTGTTTTATTACTAACTTTAGCTTAACAGTCTTGAAATGCGTATCTCAACTATTGATTAGAAGACTATACGACTAATTTGAAATGCTATGGGATTCTAATAGCAGCAGCTTAGTGGCGCCTCTCTATGCGCTTCTCACACGCAGCTGTCGTTTATTGCCTCCGTCATGTGGCATACAATTGCAAATCCAATTAATTTACGAACTAGTCGAAGCAAATGTGCTACTAACTGAGACATAAATAGCACAAGACTAGACACGTGTATCCAACAGATACTCAGATAGCCGCCTCTCCAGCTCCATCTGTATTCGCCTCGCCAATACCTTTTATAGCTTGTTCTGTCTGCGTGTGTTTCTGAATTTAAAGTGCTGTCTCTGAGTGTTGACAACGTCTTTGGGATCGCTTCGAGTTTTCGTCTAAATGTGTGTGTCTGTGTGCGTAGCTCAAGTTGACAAATGTACAACAATTAAGTGAGAAGTTTTGGGGATGCGGCTGATGGTGCTCCTAATGCTGATGATGCTGCCTCGAGGTTGTCAGGGAAATTGAAAAGTGAAACCTGCCGCGCATCAAAATTTTGGTCGGATTTATGTCACAAGTTTTACCGGGAAACTAACAAAAACGAAACCCACATCAACATCAATTTCACTTTAATGTTTCCCGTGCATAAAAAAGCGTACACACATAAAAACTTGAAGAAGAGAAATTATGCTAATAAATCGCAGCGACACGTGTCGTTGTACTCTCCACCTAATGGACATGCGCCACGAAATATGCATTGAATATTTTTTAACATTGTACACCCCGAGCTGCCACTGGGCTGCATTCCAGGCCAGGATTATGAACTGTGCCCGCCTGGGCGCTGCACGTGGTGTTTACACATCATTTACATAAAACGAGCAACAACTTTTTGCAATTTCTTGACAAAAATTAAAAAAAAAAACCGAAACAGCCAAAGAACGGAAGAGGTCGGGTTGGAAAAACCTGCACAACAAAGTTGTTAATTATACTTGACTGGACGACAAGCCCAACCTCCTATCCTCCCAACCCCCATCGCAGGGCCGCAACGCTTTGCCCAGTCAAGCGCTGATAATACAGCGACGGCCTAGGGGTTGGGGTGGGCGCAGTGGGGGACAGTTGAGTAAGGAACTGCTAGGAACCTGCCCGTTTATGACGTGCCCGCAAGAAGAAACCATTAATCAGCGCCTCGGTTAGACCGGGTTGCTCTTACCTCAACGCGACTTGACGCTGTTCGGAGTGGGTCGTTTTTTTTCTTCTTCTTCTTTCACTAGCTCCCTTTCTCGCCGATTCTCATTATTTGTTGCCGGTCGCGTGCGTAACATTTAGCAACACAATTCGAGACCAACCAACGATTTTCAGATAAAGACCATTTAAGTGCAAGGAAAAAAATTGTATTTTACCTAATTGCAGTAATTAATGAGTTTAGTTTACATTTTTGATGAGCCATAATTGAATGACGGGGTGAGGCGAAGGGAGTGGTGCTGCAATAATGCGCTGATTGATAGTTTGGATGAGATAACAACTTTCATGCACAGCAATGTTTGTAACTATTCATGGTGGTTATAAATTTTATCAGAGATAAACAACAAAAGTATCAACAGATATAGGGAGAAGTATTATGAGCAGCTAGAGTTAATATTCGTTCAAGCAAATCATTTCTTTGTGTATTGAAAATAAAAAGGTGGAGAATGTATTTAAAACAGAAGCTTCTATTTAATATACCTATCATTGATATATTGCTATAATTAAAAAATGTCAATGGGATTCTTGATATGTGCAGTGAGCAGGGTTGATTTAAATTTGATTTTGTTTTGCTTGCTTGTGTGGCCGTTCTCATTGAAGAAAATAACGCGGTCACACTTGTAATGCATGAAAGAAGTTAAGGAGCATGTGAAAAATTTTACAGAACTCGAGCCAACATAATAAAGATTTGCAAAATGGAAAGGGGGATCCAAAAACAGCATTAACAATTACATAAACGGCAATTGGAAAATGTTTACTAAGAGTTTTAGGAAAATAGTTTTTTGTGCTTTCGCACATTTGTTTACCAGGGTCAATCAGCTGCTCGGGCAGGCTGCCTACTGTTCACGAAATCTTAATCAAATCTGAATCAGTTTCCATAATCAATTTATAACCAAAATATAATCAAAATTTCAAATGATAATAAAATGTATATATGTATGTATATAGTTATATTTGTTCAACTAATTACAGCTTATTTGCCTTTCTCTTTCATTTCAGCCTTACTTTTTTAAATGTTGCCGAATTCTCAATTAATTTGGATAAATATTTGAAATTTTCCTTTTAGTTAGGCAAAGCCTGAAGATATTTTTAGTTTTTATTCAATTTCACACACGATTAATGAAGGAAATGTTTATATAATGTAATCTAGAGTAAACTAGAATTAAATGTTGATAAAAAATACTCGATATAATGCCCATATTTACTCCGTAAACAATTCTGGCATGAACATATAAATTCAGCGCTCTGTAAATAACAAATCGATTGCAATTCAGCTCAAGTAATTGCAGAAGGGCACAAAAGCGGCCATTAAACTAATTGCATGCAATTCAAATTTTATAGCAGACATTGCCAAAATGCCAATGTTTAATATGCATATAAGAATAAATGGTCATCGTAGCTCCACAATTGCCCTCCGACCATTCAAATGAACTTGACAAAAGAGCAGCAGCAACAGCAGCCGCAGCAGCTGAGACTGAAGCCACACTCCGCATGCCATTTGACCTGGGCCCCAACATATGGAAAATCAAAAGCGGCAAAAAGCGAAAGCAAATTGCTTGGAGGGTCGCTGCCAAACCACCTGTGCGCAGCAGCACCACCACCACCGCCACCTTTGCGGGCTGCACGAACAGCAATCAACCCCCCGCAATGGCAAAAGCAAAGCACATTTCATACGAAATTAAATTAGAATTTTCGGTAGTTGTTTGTCTATTTTGCTCTCTGTCTGTTTGTCTGTTGCTCTCTCTTTCTAAATTTGAATAGACTGTAAAAGGAAATTGCAGCACGCACGCACATAAAATTTTCCTCAACAAAAAAATTAAAAACATGAATATGCGAATAGCAAAAGATCGACTAACAGATATCCTGTAAAGAGGCTTAAAGCAACGCAATTTTAAATATAATTTAATTCCTTTTTATATGGTTTTATTTACTTTTAGCACTGAAAAACTCGAGATAAAATAAAAAATACAAAATCCAAAAATATATTAAACAAAATAACGAACAGAATTACGTGCTTTGCGGATCTTTAACGCCAGAAAGAAAATGTGGCGAATTTTAGGGTACACAATTTGGTGATTTTAAAAATGAATGGATATGGATATTGAATAATTTTTGCTGTTGTGAAGTTTTTTGAATATTAAAAGAGAATACATAGTCCACATTTCAATTCCTATCGGTCACATATACATCCAAAACAAAGTATGATTCAAAAACAAGTTTTCTATTGTTTAAGATGCAGATACAAGCTACAGACACAAGTATTATAGACACGAGACAGATAAGATTGGCCTGATAGGCTCAACGAGCTGATACCCTTACTGACACATTTTGCCCGAGCACAGGGTATGAGAATATTGAAATTACACGCCGAAACATTGAAGTCAAAAATATGTGTATTTGCTCGCAAATAATAGTAGGATAGTAGTAGGAGAGTTTTTATGTCTGGCGCAGACAGGAGCACAGAGAAATGAACAAATGACCGCAGGCAAAATACACATTTCCACTCAACCGAGTGCGTGAATGAGTGTTTGTGAATAATTGTGTGTGTGTGTGTATTTCCGAGTGTTTGTTGAGGGGGGACAAGGGCGGGCAAATGCTCAAATGCCTACACGAATGTGCGCATTTTCAATTAAAATTTCTGTTTTTAATCACTTTTACCAAGCCGAGAATGCGTCCTTTGCGGAATATTATATATATATACATATGTTTTTTAAAAGTAAGGTGTCTCAAGCGATGCAATTTAATTTAATGATGACCCTGATCTTTTTAAGCGGTTTGCTTGTTAGTTGCTCAAAATATATTTATAGCCATCCGCAATGATGGTCATGTCGCTGTCAGTGCTGTCCGCCTTGTAGTCCACGTTATGCCACACATATTCCATTTGCATGGGTATACTGATTGAGACCCCACCGATTGATGAGCTGCCCGTAGATCTGGCGCCGGAGCCAGAGACAGAGTCAATGCTGGAACTGCCGCGTAGCGTATCAGAGTCGGACTCATAATCATCGTATTGCGGATCGTAGCGCACCAGCTCTTGGCTGGTCTCCTCCTGCTGGTAGGGCACCAGTGCCAGAAAGTTATCCGTGTCGCTCCTCTCATCATCGCCCTGCGTGGCCAGTTCCTGTTTGTCAGCGCTTAAAGTTTCTTGGCTGCCGCACAGATAACTGCTGCTAATTAGCGAGGGCGAATCGCTGAAGCTCTCCATAGATGCCGACTCCGATGCCAGGATTGTTAGGGATGGCTTCGCATCGCTGGGCATCTGATAGTTCATATGCGGCACTGTGGGCGGCAAATCTGCCTCCATGGGCCTAAAGTCCGTATTTCCGCCGGCTTTAAAGCGGACTGGATGGCAGGGCGCACGCTCCACATACAAGGGATTGTGACGCAGCAGCTCCTGCAGCATGACGAACGACTCACGCATTTCCCTTATCTGGGCCGGACTATAGGTCTTCCATAGTCGAGAATTGGGCTGCGACAATGCGTTGATCAAAAAGTCCAGATCTTTTTCCATGAATTTCGTTAGAGTCGCCGGGCCAAAATTATTTCCAAATTGTGCTTACTACGAAACTGTAATTTTATGAACTTGACAAAATGACACACAGAGAAAGGGAAAAATTGGAGCGAATATATATGTGTACTTTATAATCTGGGTACACAATATGTGTAAATATATTAACAGCATGTGACAATTTAGTAAATTTTTGAAAGGGATTAGTTTGTAAAAGAGAACTAGATATGTTTACACATATTTATAGAAATAAAAGAGATATGGCAAGAATAAAAATTAAGAAATACTTAAAGAGCTTCAATAAGTGTTAAAATTTGAACCAACTGCACAAAAGGAGACTTTCTATAGATAAAAATGTAAATTAAAATCTTATCACGTTACATTAAAACGTCTTATTATTTGCATGAATATATTCTGATATTTACCATTCTTAATAAGAAGAAACTTTACATAGAAATTAAAAACATTTTCTGTGAAAAATCTGATAAATGTTTAGGAAAATATCTTTATTATTTCTTATAATATTATTGGCGATTTATGAAGTATTATATTGGCAAGTTTTAATAGAATTTTGGTTTTGGTTTTTACAGCAGTAAGGGTTTTAAAAGATAAATGCGTAAGTATGACTAAAAACAATGTAATTTAATAACAAAATTACAAATTGTATAATTTTGTTATTAAACATATTTTCAAAATTAAACATTTGAAGCACTATAGATTTTAAAATTAACATTTAAGAATATTTCCCATACAAATCCCAAGTTTAAGGCATACGAATATTTCCCATACAAATCCCAAGTTTAAGGCACCTGAAAACTCATATTGTTATATTCATATTTGTAATTAGTCCATTTGTTTATCCTGCCACATACAAATGCAATAACAACATTTAAGTTAGTTAATATTTCAAACCCATTCTGCAAAACTTATTAAGTAACCAATTTAAAGAACAAATTGTTCAAATTGTTACGCACAACTCAAAGGCAAAATGTTTTACATAAAGCACTTGCATCCTGCCCTCGCCCAGGTCTCAAGTGGTTTCTCATGTGGACAGCAAAATGCACAACAAAACTAACAACAGCAACAACAACAATAACAACAGCTTTAATAAGAGGAAGAAAACTAACTTGGAGCAGTTTACATTCAACCAGTCTCTAAAATAATACAATTTTCCTCTAAATTTAGTCAAAGATGCCACAAAAATAAACCCTAGTCTCAATGTCTTATACAAATGCAAATGTCCTGTCGCATGGACACATGACGAACATTGTCCTTCGACCCGAACTGCGTGTCGTTTCTTACTTGAAGCGAGCCCAAGTGTGTCTGGAGGGATGTGTGTTTGAGTGTGTAACGTTAGTTGCCTCAATGGTGAGCTCTTATGCCCAGTTAACAAGCTGGCAGCAACCAGGCCAAAGGAGCTAGAGGTAGCTGCAAGTCGTGTCTTTTTAGAGCACGCACGAATCAAAACAGGTTCGTGTTAAGGTAAGAAAAACAAGAGCACGAGTCAAACAGATGAGCATACAGATATCGATAGGTTTATCGATATTTCTTAAGAATATAGTGTATGCTATGAATAATAAATATTTGTTTTGACACCCTTTTTTTGATTATAATGAATATAAAATAAATGAAGAACAGCAATACAAGGACACGACTGCTCAAGTATTTTCTGGTGAAAATTACCTAACTTTTGCTTGAAATAAACGTTTGGTCACACTTAATATGAGTGAGTGCTTATGGTACGCACACGTGTGCCACTCAATCCAAATAGAGAACTCTTATTTTAGACTAGAACAAGGTTGTGATTGCTGTATCGAGTTCGTGTCACTTCGTGTCGTATTACATATGTAAGTGTGCAACACGTGCCCATCGCTAATGCAGCCCCTGCTTATAGTATATGTGTGGCCAGATCTTTCATAGTCCTGACTCAGTGTGCTTGTTTATTTGTTTACTTTTTGCCATTTGGTTGTGTGCAAGTTTTCTTCTTGGTTTCTTTCATGTCTGTCTATGTTGTTTTTTTATATCAAGCGTTCGTCTTTATTTATTTTTTTTTTCTTCTTTTTTTTCTCACACTGTCATGAATATTTTCATATATTTTCATATTTTCATATGGCTGCATGTGACTGGCTCGTCTGCCGCTGCTCTTACGAATTTTCTGCCTTATCCTGGCAATTGTGCGCAAAACTTTTGCCTGCTCTTTGGCTGCTGCTGTTAAGGACGCATGTGTAAGACCCATGTTATTTAATAGGCTTTTGTGACTCTGCTTCAAGTGGCTGCCCCGCCGCGCCCCGCCCCATGTTTACCCAATGTTTGTCTTGTCTGTCTGGAGAGCTGCCTTTGAGTCGCATTTCTCTACTCCCCATGTCCTTGCCCTGAGTGTATGCACAGTGACTGCCGTTTTCTTGGTAATGTGTTTAGATTATTAAACATATTTGGACTGTTAACTTGATGGAAGACTTTAAAGTGCTCGCACGGGAAGTACAATCTTCCAGAAACTTAAAACGTTTCATTATAATATTCTTTGAACTATTGTCTTATATTTTTCTCGTTTTTAAACATACAATTTGATAAATATAATTAATTTGTTGATTATTTTGTAAGGAAGGATAGACAAAAATGTCAGTGTTATATAAGTCGCAGATACAATCGTTCTATTCGAGTGTTTACTGTATTTCCAATCTATATAGAGCTTCGTCTTTAAGCAATTAAGCGCTTTGCGAAGTGCTTATAAAAGTAACTTAGGCTCTTAAAGTGTTTCATAGGAACACAACTGCTTGTAAGTAGGTCAAGCCATTAAAATTGCTACTAAACACACACTAACACACACCCACACACACACACACTCACCCCCTGAGTGCAGATTTATGTATTGCGTGGTGGGAGTTTCGCTCTTACATGTTTTTTCCTGTCGTTGTTTAATCGTTAAAGTCCTTTTTTGTTGCCATTGCTTTTGGTTAAAGTTGCAGGCAAAGCGTTGACATTACAAGCAAAGGGGGAACACACACCCCCTTCCCACCAACACACACACACCCACGCACACTCTCAGCCACATATGAAGCCATAACAACAGAGGGCGCCACCTGCTACTTGGCAGTTGCTTTAGTTTGACTTGTTTCCTCCCCCCCCGCTGTTTGAACAACGCAAAAGTTGCCTGCTAAATGCTTTCTGATTGTTATTTCTCGTGTTTTCGCTGCGCTCCAGTGTTGCCACATCCAAATTACAATTATTACATGCCACTGCTTCCACAGCACTCCCCACCCCACCGGTTGCCCCCACCTACTTTTGGAGTTTCCTTCAGCTTCTGCTGCTTTCTACCGAAAAACTTTCAACTTGAAGTTTTGCTTCTTGATTCTGGAAATGCTAAATCTGGTAATGTAGGCGTGTTTAACATAAACTTAAGCTGTTTGTAATGACTTGGTAGCGTTTTTTGGGCAACTCCTTGGCTGCCTGGGCCGCATCCGGCGTGTCCTTTAAGCCCAGTGCGCTAAGCAAATTTAATGAAAAAACTTTATGACTCAGAGATTGCATGGGATTACAATTGAATGCTGTGGTCAAGGCAAAAGAGTTGGAATATTTTTATAATCACTGGCAAAAGTGTTGAGCAAAGTAAATGCAAAGATAATTCGCGCTGGCAAAGAGGAAACTTCTTAAGGGGAAACGTTTTAAAGGTTTTTTTTAAGATATTATCAAAAACTGTGCTGTTAGATATTCTTCGTGAATAATTAGCAGGAGAGCTAATGAAACGCAATTTAGAGCTTACTTAAGCATGGTGCAATTTTAATAAGTGGCTTAAATATAAATATTAAAATGTAATATTAACTATTAAGTTCCAATTAACGTTGAAGCTAAGGCGAATTTTAAATAATTGAAATACTAGCTGAACTTTTAAATATGAATGAACTTTTAAATATGAATGAAAGCCAGCAATGTTTATTTCCAGCGTTTCGCTGTTCACTTGCTGTGTAATATTAAATACCAATATATAATTTACTTTCAAAAATGCAAATACATTGTATTATCTTATGCACGAACTTTTGTACACTGTATTTTTTAAAGGTATTATTTTAAAATTCACCGCAATGAGATATATGAAAGCCCTCAAATTTTCCGTATTCTCTAAAAATTATCTAAATTATTTTCCAGTGTATCAAATTTTTCTTGAGCCTATCCGATATTATGCCTACTTTGAGGAACCTAAGCAGGTTTTCTTTAGCTGTTCATAAGTGATAAGAGCGCGAAAAAAAAGCCAAATCGTATCATTAACTGTCGAAAAGAATAAAGAATACCTTTTGCCGGATAAGCAGCTCATTACTCAAATGCAGGCCAATGAAAATAAAGGCCAGAAAGAAGCTGGCAAAGGGCAAAAGGGGAAAGGTAAGGTGAAAAATGGACGCCAGCCTGTGTGTATGTGCTTTGGTTGTGATTTACAGCGCCTGAGGCAAGTGAGTAACTGCGTAGAAGAAATTGCTGGGCTCAGCAAACGGCAGGCTGACAATAAAACATAATAATAATTTGTTATAAAAAGCGAAGCGCACATAGAGATAAACAAAATAAATGACAAAAGCATGTCAGCACAAAAAAAAAGAAGTATATTTATAAGGAACAATGAAAGAGAAAAGCGAAGAAAAGAAAACTCGAATTCGCTGCAAAAAACAACAAACTAAAAGACAATTTTTGGGTTACCCTCTGCGTTTGCCCTGCGACTTGTGCAACCCTCAGCAGTTTCTATTTTTTCTCGATTTTTTTTTACGCAGCTCCTACTAGAGACATTTGCATAAATTATCATTTGTTTAACATGCCCAAGCATCCCCTCCGTAAAAAAAAAAAGATGTATATAAGGAGTCGTATTGGAGATACCTTGAAATGGTAATGGAATCAACGCGGGCTGCTGCTGGCTGAGTTTCTGTCTAAAAGGCAAATTGGTAATAAAAGCCAAATGCATAAAATAACATAAAACAAGAATTTATGTGTGCACAGTACAACAACAGTAACAACAGCAACAACAACAAATGACAACAAATATCAAGCAAATTGCAATAAAATGCAAATTTAAAAGCTAAAGACGAATTGAAATGCGCCTTAAAGTCGACTACAACCAACATTTTCGTTGAAGTTTTAATATTTTATGCTTAATTTTGTTGAAATTTACCATCAAATAAAACAACATGAAGCGATGGTAACCGCAAGAAAGGTTACCAACGGCATGCCGAATACCAAATACCCTTCCACGGCAACTGACAATTGTGATATATTAAATTCTTGTAGTTATATTTAAAGTTTTGTCAACTTATTGAAATACATAACTAGTTGGCTTGGTCAAGATATCTGAATAATGGAAAGTTTTTTTGTAAGCGAACTTAATTTTTGACCGATAGTTACTATGACAGCTTTATTATACTATATATTCATTGATATTAAGGATGCAAACCGAACATGAACGGAATCTGTTTGGAGTAACGAAATCCCGAGTTTTATATTCACCATTAAACAATTACTCGGTTGAATTGGTTGACTAAAGAAAAGCCGAATGGAAAGCATATTTTTTTTAAAACTTGTTTGGCTCAAAAATAATTATATTTTTTTTACATTTTAAAATATTTTTCCTCAATTTTTAATTTTCTTTGAAATTGTTGTAAATGTAAAATATGTTCCAGTTTCGATAAATGAGAATATATAAATTTATAATATATTAAAATGCCTAATTTTTTTAAATCATATTATTTACAAACTTGTAAAGGTCTCTGTTGCCTTATGCCCCATTTGCTTGATTAAATATTATAGATAATGTGTCGAACCAAAATGTGGGATCATAGAAGTGTCAAAAGAAGGTTTACAAAACGAGCCCTAAGATAAAACATTGATTCGAGCCGTAATCAAAGCTACGCAAGTTTATAAATAATCCAACTCTGAAGTACATGAACCCTTGAATCCGATTTCTCCTGCAGTTTATGTATTATTTAATATATTGTATTTGTGAGTTTGACAATTCGCCTTCGCTGCGTTACACATTCCCTGACAAAACTAATAAGCTCTCTGGCAGCGTATCAAAATAAGAAGGGGCGCGCGCGCCACAGGCTGGCTGTTTATTTTGACAAGGGGTCGGGAGTTGCGGGCGTTGGGCCTACCCCTACCCCTACCCGTAATAAAATGTCTCGTCTCTTTATGTTGCGGTTGCTGTTCTTCTTGCTCGTGTACGCTGCCGTTTCCAAGCAGCTGAGCACAGCTGTGAAGCGCAAGCGTTTCCGTACATTTTAATACACTTTTTGCCAGCCACGCCCCGCCCTTATGGTGCCGCCCAGTTGTAAGCAAGAGCAAAAAGCAACAGCCGCCGGGCAGGTAGAGTTTTTCTTTTACTTTTCTTTTGCTCGTTTTAACTTCCCGCCCCCTCCAAACCGCCAACAGCAACTTTTTCTGCACAATGAATTTTTGCGCATTTTCCACCTGTATGAGCTGCTGCTACCCCTCCCGCCGCCCTGTTTTCATCCCTAGCCAGTTGCAGCAGTGCAGGAAATCGATTCGTTGTGGTTGTCGCTCTGTGTAATGATAGAACGGCCAGTGCAAAAATTTCCATTTTCCATTTTATTTTCAACTTTTTTGTTGTAGTTGCGCCAAAAGTCACAGAAAGCTCTTTGCTGGTAACTATGCAAATACAAAGTAAATACCAGGGCTTAGTCATTGGCAAATTACTATTGCGCACAGCTAGGAAGAAGGGGGGCTGCAAAAGGTAGTGGCAAAGTTCAGAAATAGGCAGCCGTACCTTTCCTTGAGACTGGCTTTACAGCCAGCTGCTATTAGAGCAGCCATAGCTAAAAAAAAAAATGAGCGCAAATCTCAGTTAATCAAAGTCAACAGGAAAATCATTTGAAATGTAAATGTCAAAGTGCATAATAAATATTCTAGGGTATAAGGCTTATTTTAACCTAATGGAACAAATTGTGCGAAAATATATTTAAAATTATTTAGAAAAGTGGGTAAAGTAATTTTCTAACGTTGAAAAAATATAAGAAATATTACGACATTTTCATTTGGTACAGGTAAATAATTTGGAGAAAATGTCAAAACCAAGGATTTATTTAAAATAACTTTAAAAGTGTAAGGTATAAATATCAACATTTTTTTAGGCATTCACTAAAAATTTTTCTATATTAAAAACGATACTATACATATTGTGAATTGCGAAACATAGACATTTAGCCTTTAAATTCAAATCCTTTCTTAACTCTTTACTACCATTATATATTATATATCTGCCCGTCAGTTATTCTACCATGCATTCAAAATTTAACAGCAATTCTAAAGACCCGCACTTTATGGAAATCAAAAGTTGGCTAATGAAAATGTTCCATGTTTCAAGTAAAAACTGAAAATCTAATGTGGGTAATTATTGGCAGACTCCTATATAAAAGGGTTGTCACAGATTTATGCACGATATGGGTTGTGTTCTCCCATAGAGGGAAAGTCGAAGGGGAGGGAAAGCAAGCCCCAGTCTTGAAGCCACACAGCATAGAATTTCAATTAAAAATTAGCACTTGGTCGTTAATATAAAATATTGCTAATTAGATTGCTAGACGAGAGGAACAGTAGCGTTAACTGCCGCCTGCCGCCGACTCTATAGCATTGATTTTAACACGGTCATGAATATTAAATTACCATTTCACACATACACACACACACAGATACACATCTACACACACACTTGCACAAACGTAAAAGAGATATAGACCGAGTGTGGCGTCTTTTGCGCTCTCTGTGTAGTATTTACTCTGGTCGAGGCAAAAGTTTGTCTGCCATAAATTAAAATCCAAACGCCCAGGCAACACGCCCACAGACCATGCCACACCGACAAATGGCCCACCCACAAAAGACCCCCCAGCCTATCTCTTTCTCACCATCCCCACTTCAAGCCGCCTGCCACTCAGAATGTTGACGGTAATTAACTTTTAGGCATTTCCTATGCATATTTATAGGGAGTAAAGTTGGGGCGGGCGGGCGTTTGGCGTTTGTTGCTTGCATAATATTAACATTTACAGCAAAGGGAGGTACGGGGGGGCCGGTTGCTGGTGGCACAGAGCTATGCTGCAACGCGTTTCCGCACAAATGATGCGTACAAGGCCGAGAACGACAACAATTTTTTTTCGATTTTTTAAATTTTTTTTTACGCTTTATGCTATTTGTGGGCGTGGCACTTTCGCACATCTTCAACATTTCTGCTGCCTACTTAAAATTTCATTTTGCCAGCTGCCTTTGTCGTATATAAATAATGAATTAATCGTCAGTTTAGCTGCGCAATTTTTTTTTTTTTTTTTTTTGAAGGGTTTTCACAAGAGATTTTCAATTGTGCATTGAACTGAAAAATGCTCTGCCGATTTTTTTTATATAATACAAATTCATTCACCTATAAATTATTAATGATATATTAAAAGGTCGTTTTTGTCTGTTATATATAAGTATCTATATATATTTTCTTTAAAGGAATTTTCTATTCATTTGTTGACGGGCTGTCAAAAACAGTTGAAGCTGTAATCAATAAGTTTTGACAGTTGATGGCAAGGCAATTAGATGGAGGTTCTTTCAAGGAACAGGGACTAGTCTATAAACCAATGGCATTTAATGGATAAGCGGCAAGGTGATTTTTAATGTGTTAAGATAAAGTTATATTATATATTAGCGAGTATTACCCGGAAGTGCCTGTGGCAAGTTTTTTGATAAGCTATTTTAGATATACATTTTTTACACTCGAAATCCTCTTCTATTTGAAAATATGTTAAAAGTTCATCAAATAAAAAACCAAATGTTGAAATCAACGGCTTCGCCCATTTTAATCTTGTGGTGAGAATGGCGCTTCAATTTTTCAATCTATATTTCAAAATTTATTTATTAAATTATTGAATGTTTCTTCCTGCTGATATATATTCCTATATTACTATTACTATTTCCTTAATATCAGTAATATTCTTAGTAATATTTTAATATTTTCTAATTGATTTCACAATATTACTTTCGTTATAAGCAATATTTTGCCCATTTTATCTGCTCAGAGTGATCGCAATCTTAACTCAATTATTTTTGCGTATCGTTTGTTGCTAGCACACAAATCGAATTTGCCCAGTAGGCAAATATGCATATGCCATCCCATCAATTACCTTGGGTACACCTAACCCTGGCCCTAACGAACGCTTCACTTTAACTTTCAGTTTTAATTGGAAAAATGGCAGCAACAAGAAAAACAACAAGCAAAAGAAAGCAACAACAGGAGCAACAATATTGGCATTAAACTACACTTAAAACTCAATCAACTGCGTCTAACAATATTAAAACCGGCTCCATAGAGAGAAAGGGGAATAGATGATGGAAGTGAGCGAGTGAGAGAGAAAATGAGAGAGAGGGAAGCTGAGGAATGGCAAAAATAACGCATACGCCATGTGATGCAGCGACTGCGTTGAAATAAAGAATGCAATCAATTTGTCAACTTCTCTTTGGCTGCATGCCCTGTAACCATACAACAAAACGGGCGTATAGACTAACAGACAGGCGTTTGCTACAGACTTATTAAAAATATTTCAAAATCATATTAATATATGTATACGAACCCTTTGCCTGTGTGAAAAGCAGCAGCTGGCTTACGTTAAATAACTATTAAAGAACAGGGTATTTTTCTGTCGAGTGAAGCACTATTAATTGTTGTTGTTACATCAGTTACTTTCCTGCCTGTCTGTCTGTCTGTCTATCTGTCCGTCTGTGAGTCTAGCCCCATGTCCGCCGCGTTGTCATCACACACGTATGCCGGCAATTTATGTTGTCGTCTCCGTCTCGGCTGGTTTTTTGTGCCGCACGACGAGGACAACAACGACTTGCAGCAGTCTAGTAAATAAATTTAAAAGCGCTACAAATGGGCGACAGTGGGCGTGGCTGGCTGGCTGGCCGCCTGCTGCTTGCCTGCCTCAAGCAATTTGCCGTGTCGAGGTGACTGGGCAACATTTTGCATGCGTTGTGTTCCCGTTGATGATGACATTCAAATTTACTGTGACACTAGTAAATTCAATTAAAATGCTGTGCACTGCTTGAAATGCAAACACACACACAATAAAAGAGACACACACACACACACACACGAACATAGAGAGACACACGCACAGGCGCTTTGCCCACTAGGCGTATGCGTAACCACATTATTTTTTGGCCTAGAATTTTGAGCTGCAGTCGCCCAGGCACTTGCAGCTGTTGGCACTTAAGTGCAGTGCAGTCTAATGACTGTGCGGCCACACACACCACACACCACACACACCCACACCCACAGCCAACAAGAGGTCGCATGTGAACTGGTTTTACTTGAGCCGCAAAAATTAAATCCTTAATCACATAACGCAGACGCTCAAGTGAGACAAAACAGGCAAAAGGATATGCGACGGCTGCCAGTGCTGCTGCTTCCGTGTGGTCCCAAAGGCAGTAAAAAAAAAAAAAAAAAACAGACGTGTTGTTGTTGAGCTTATGATATTATTGCACTTGTCACACGCACGCAGATACAGGCAGAGAGAAAGGGAGATGCAATGCCATAAAGTATGCAAAGTTTTATGGCAGCGCAAATGAAAACAGCAAACAGCAAGAATTGCCAGAAGGGGTTGTGTTTGTAGAAGGATTGAGCTTAGAGCAGAAGGGTAAAGGTATGTGCATATGCAGGTCCTTACAAAGGCATGCCAATGCAGCTCAACTCTGCTTAATGTGCTCTCTCCTTCTGCCTGGCTCTGTGCGAAAATATGTCAGCTGCGGCTTACGTGGCGTATGCGTAATATTTGTGTGTGACCTGCCTTCAGCTCAAATCAAATTTGCACATGCATTGAAATGTTAGAGACCAAGTGCTATGGCATGTGGAAGACACAACAAGCAACCCTTAACGAATGCATCCAAGTCCTGGCTGGCTGGCTGACTGGCTGTTTGTCCTGTCATCGTTATTGCTTTTGGGAATATGGATGGCACGCGCCGCACCTCCATTTGCCCATTTCCATTTGCATTTGCAAGTCTCAAACTCAGCATTCGCTCTCTGTTTTATACATTTTAATTTGAAAGAGCGACTACTCGACTCCTTGACTAGGGGTTGCTCAACAGCCTCCAAGCACGACCGCAGCTTGACTGACTGCCTGCCTGGCGAGCCCGACGAGCCTGACGTTTGTTTTCATGTGGCGCACATCTATTTTTTATAAGCAGACGCAATTGTTTCGAAAATGAAAGGTTAAATGTTAAATATGACTTCGAAAACAATGCCAGCGTACAGCCCTCTGCCTCCCTTCTTTGGACACACTGTCTACCCATTTCGTTGTTGGGCTGAAAGGGTTTGTCGCTTGTATCAACAACCAGGAAATGTTGTCATTGAGCGCCTCGTCCTGGTGCTGGCCCTGGCCCTGGCCCTTGGAGAGATCAACCATTGGAAACATTGTCAGTGAACTTTCGGTGTGTGTGCGTATGTCTGTGTGTGCCCGTGTGTGTATGCAAAAGAGTTTTGGGAATAGATGGCAACTTTTTGGCATCGATTTGAAATTGAGAGAGTGTGTGGCAGCAAAGTTGACTAAATGAGAATTGAAACTGAGTGCTAAGGATAAGAATGTGGCTGGCATTTGTAATATGTAAATGGTATGTACATACGTGCGGAGAACTTCAGATCGAACGGGGATTACTTAAGTACAGACAATAAAACTAACTGCAGAGAAAAGCTTTAGAAAAGTATGAAGAAACACTTTTTGTTCTTAGTATAGAAATATATTTACATCTATTTTTTATGATGTACGCTGAGTACTTCTTTCCGAACTTTTCTTGATTCCCGCCTAAGCCAAAGACTTTTGTCTTATTCGTGAATACTACTACTAAAAACCTTTTTATAAGCCAAAAAAAACTTATTTAGCGCCTAAAATAGTATAGATAATGAACACTTGGCCAACATTTATTTTTGTGGTCTATTTGAAAACTCTCGGCGAGGAACTTCCTGGACTATTTTCCAGCATTTTGCTGACTCGCTGTGCGCGCAACTTTTGCTTGGCCAAACAAATTGCAACTGAACAATTGTGGCTT
This sequence comes from Drosophila montana, assembly GCF_035044405.1. Taxonomy (NCBI): domain Eukaryota; kingdom Metazoa; phylum Arthropoda; class Insecta; order Diptera; family Drosophilidae; genus Drosophila; species Drosophila montana. The sequence goes on along the minus strand of NW_026998621.1, from coordinate 410,978 downwards.
AAACTTTCGAGAGAAAATGCAAATGAATGCGAATAACTAACATGATCATGATTTAAGTACCGCTTAGATTGTGCAGGGGATGGGGCGTATCTAACACCAGCCGCGTGGCATTCAATTCAATTAAAAACTGCTGACGCAGCGTTCGACAGGATGCGCAAAACAAAAGATAAAGTCCTCCAAAGTGTGTGTGTGTGTGTGGGGGGGGGGGGGGGGATTGTGGAGGGAAACGAATTGGAGTGTTGCTGATGTGGCAGCCATTAGAAGCAGAAGTGGAAACTTGGCCTTAAGGATCTGTGGGCTCTGCGTAATTACAATAAAACTAGGCAGAAGCTACTAGGGAATGGAAGAGAGGGAAGGAGCGAGAGAGAGAGAGAGAGAGGGCCATAACAGCAAATTACATAAATGACATGCTGATTAGGACGAACAAATATCCTGTTACTATCTAAGTCCTTGCCTTGATTATGCAATTTTAATTAAAGACACAAAACAAAGGCAATTCTCAGGGCCACATAAAAAAAAGGGAGAAAAGAAAAGAATTGTCAACACACGCTGAGCATCAATGTTGATGTTTATGATTTCTTTTTTCGTCCTTTGTGGCCCTGGGCACTTTTAATTCAATTACGCTTTGTGTTATCAGACATGGCCGGCAAAAGGACGGCGCTAGAAATTAATGAGCGCTAAATTAGTGAAGATTATGCCATTAGGGGTTGCTACCCCTACCTCTACCCCTACCCTTCTCTCCACCATCCCTCTCTCTACCCGCTCTCTCTGTCTCTCTCCTCTCGCTCACTTGTCTTGCCTTGTTCACAGCCTAGTCGCCTGCTCATCAACTCTCGGCATTGTCTTGCTGATTTTTATTGTTTACTTGACCTAGTTTCGTCTCCGACTGCCTATTTGACAGGCACCCCTAATGTCCTACCCCTAGCAAACATTCGACTTGCCTCAGCCTGTGTGTCTGTCTGTCTTTCGCTTCCATTCTTTTTGCCACACACACAAAAATGCGCTCATAAGTTTGGCAAAGCACTTTGTGGCTTGCCCTCGCAATGGCCAGCAATCGAAATTTATATGAAAAATAGCCTCAGCTATGGGAATGCTGGAAAAGTAATGCAGGTAAATGACAGCAGCACAGGATGAAAGATCCTTTGGCCCTCGATGTTGCGCAACTATTTTAATATGCATTTCTGAGCACTGCCAACAGCCAATTGAAATTTATGACTCACATGCGCTCAAATAAATTTTGCCATTTTTCGTCTGGGAATTTGTTTACGGGCAAAGGTCAAATATGTTCCACATGCATAAAATGTTTATTAAAGAAATTTACAAGCTAACTTGTTTACAGCTTAAAGCACCAGTTTATCGAAAATATTTATATACTTAATCTATGGTTGAAATATTGACTAGCCATATACAATACTTTAAAACAATTTATCACACTTTTATTTTACTTGCAAGCAAGTTAAGTAGGCTGTTGGCTTAGCTATTAAATATTAACTATGCCAAAGACATTTAAATGTGCTTTAGATATGCAAAGTTGTAAGCACAAAGTCAATTTCTATTAGAAATAAAAGTTAAATTGCCAAATGCATTTCCTTTTTGAAAATTAATATTATGTATATTTAAAGGCATGTACGAAGCAAATGCCCGGAGTTGCGCCTAAATGAATAATTAAAATGAATTGTGTTTGTAACCTGTTTTGGCACTATTTCAACTTATGCAACAAAAAAATCATATTCTTATTATAATTCATAAAAATATTCTGTTCCAATAATCAAATGAAAACAAAAATTTAATAATAATAGTTAACAGCCAAAAATAAAAGGTTTCACTCAAGTTTCAGCATTTTAAATGGATTCAATCAGCCTAACTTCTACATAAATCGATGACATCTTTTAGTTCTTCTGTAGCTGGAATGGCAAAATTCTCGCACTTGCTCGTGGGTCAGTTTATGGCCCAAAGATAAGCAATAAGTAGCTAGGCGATTACAAAGAGAAAAAAAAACGAAATAATTTAATAAAGAAAATGTCCCCCAGAAGTCAGCGACCCAGTGACCTTTTTCTTCTCATTGTGTGGCTGTTGGAAAATGGACAGCATAAATAAAAAATGGTACTACATTTTGGCACATTACACAGAATAAACGACGAAAGCGAAAAGGAAAGAAAAAACAAAGTTAACTGCAGAAGGGGCAGTTGGCTGACAGCATAGTCCAATATCCTGGACTAGTCCTAAGCGCCTGACCAGACTCTGATAAAAACTGTGAAAAGCTGTCAAAATGCTCGGGCTATTTTCGAGGAGAGGGCGAGATATGGCGAGGGTGGGAAAGTGTTCAACTGCCGCTGGTAATCAATTCTGGCCGAGAACGTACAAAGCCAAGCATTTTTCAAGCCAAAAAGTGGCTGGAAGGCAGCGGCAGCAGCAGCTTAATTAGTTGCCACGTACGGGGCATAACTCAAAAAGGGTGGACTATTAATCTAAATTATTTCGTTAGCCAAGCAAACAAATTAAAAATAAATGTTGACCCAAAGCAGGCTAAAAAGTCAACAACTTAAAAAAAAAGCAAATTGTTTGACTCTTAAAGGTCGAGGGTTCGACAGGTGTCGCAAAAGGCTCAACAGCCCCGGACAAAAGTCAACCTGAATCAACGGCTTCATTAAGTACAGACCCTGACATGGCCAAAAATGGATTCCGGCCTGCCTCCACACATAAAAAAAAAAATGAAAACGAGATGCCGCACAGATGAAATGATATAAATTCATATCTCGAGAGCGAAGGGCACGTCACAATATTTATCAACAATGCCCTGCGGGCGTTTATTGATTAAAAAATTTTCACAAGTCGCCGTCTGGGGAAGATTCAGACTTGATGAGCGAGTGTGTGAGAGTGAGAGAGAGCGTTAAAACTGGGCTCATACACTTGTTGACAACACCAATGTCCGGGGGCAACAATTTCAGTTAAGAGGTCGCCATTTTGTGGCCGAGGAACTTTTTTATGTGAAAATGTGATTTTAAGCTGCTTTCGTTGCGTTCAGAATTTACTTAATAAACATTACAAAGTTATTCATTATTTGGCGGCTTAAACATTGTTTGCGCGTGTGCTGAAAATTTGATTATGATACACTTTCAGCGCTTTGATTTGCATTTTCGCAAACAAATAAACCGAAATGCCGCAGGCGTAAAGGACTTACGTGCCAACAATCAAAGTAAAGGAAGTGCAGAACGATTTACATACCTGAAACAAGAAGAGAAAAAGAGAGGAAATAAGTTGATGAAATTAATTAAATTTAATTATAACTGCTTTAAATTGTGTGTTAATCAAGCACCTATAACAATATTGAATACATATATAAAATCAAACAAGTTGTGAAATAAACTTTATGTCAATTCAATAAATATTAAATATTAATTTTTATATATAAAAAATACTACTACTATTTCTGAAATATTGCGTTGGGTTCGGATTACATTATCATGTGGATGCCATGACTAAATAATTAAAACTCAACAAAAACCATTGTTTTTCATTGACAAATATTGAAAACACGTTGCATCAATTAGTAGTAAACTTAAGAATATATACTCAATATATTTTCTATATTGAACCAAAACCAGCATTATATTGAAAATTTTATTCGTCTGGTAATTGAACAGACTGCATCATTGTTTAACTTAATAAATACAAATATCTATATATTCAGCTTAACCACACAATCATATAAATATGTTAAGTAGTGCATAAAATAATTGTCAATCTATAGTATATACAAAAAAAATCAACTTTATATAAAGAAATGAACCTCAACTAACTTCTATGCAGAAAAAGAAAAACCATTTTGAACGAACTACCTTCTGCTGCTTTAACATGGTATCTCAAGCTGAAAAGATTTATGAATTTGCTTGCAAATGTAAGCATACCTCTACATACTTTCAGAGTGTAACCAATAGCACCTAATCCCGCTGAAAGCCCTGCCATGGATGTCACCCAATAGCTATTATCGTATCGCTCGCAATCAGGAGACCCTTTCAGCTACTTCAAAATGCGCAGCCATATCAGAGGGCGCAATTACATGCAGCACGTAGCACATAAAATATAAAAATGCAGCTCAACGATGTTTTGTTTTCTTCTCAGTCCTAAGCACTGATTGACGAACTGAGTGGTTGACTGACTGACTGGGCGACTGACTGACAGATGTTTATCAGCAACGAGCATTTTATTGCATTTCAACAGAAATCACACTATTAGATTGATAAAGCGTCAACGAACATGCCACACTTGCAGCGCGTTTCAGTTGAGTTCAATTCGTTTGGGTGAGTTAAGGGATCGACCCCGTCAATATGCGAGATTCATGTAATGTGACATGCACAACAGACCATAAGAAGCTATAACAAACGACTGCGAGTCCGATAAGAATCACGTAGAAATCTACTTAAATTTAAGCTAACTTGAATTCCTGAGGCACGTTCAATGATGCGCGCTCTCAAATTAATTGATATCAGTAATTATTTCAATCAATAACAACGATAATTAATTCAAAACACGTCACAGCTAAAGGGTTATTTTTTTCGATCAAGGTCTGAGATTTTAAGCAGCTCTCGGGGCTGTCCATCAAGGTGTCAATCGATATGTGTCGCCGACAAGAGACAGGTGATAGGACACAACACCCACTCGCACAGCCACGCCCACAATTGGCCGTCCTTAAAGGCTGACTAAAACAACAGCAGCTTGTAGTGTTATTTGTCGCTCAGCCACAACAACAAGGACCACTACAACTAAGTGACAACTTCATGAACTATTCAAAGTGCCTGCTGCCCCTTGCCGGCCTGCACAGGTGCACAGCGAGCAGGTCCTGGCATTGTCACTACTCCTTCTTCTTCCACATCCTGTTCATGCTCCTGGCATGTGCTGTGGTCAGCGCTTGAAGTGCTACGGCTACGGTTACGACTACGGCTTTGGCTTTGGCTTTGGTTAGCTGCGCTCCTGTTTTAGCCTCGGGCGTTGCTTTTGCGGCTTGTCAGTTGTCGGCGTTTTGTTGACAGTGCCCGGACATCGGGTTGACCAGCAGACCTAGCCGAGCTGGGTTCGGTTTTTGGGGCTCTCTAGTTTACGTTGAAAGCAATGCGTTAATAATTGAATGGCCTCCAATACCGAATGCAATAACAATTTGATTTATTCAGAGATAATTTAAGACAGTGACAACAATTTGATGGTCTGATTAGACGCTTGCTGCGCTGGGGTACAGTCTGTGTGCAACAGCTTATGCGCAGCTATAATATACCTAATTGCCGGTAATAGTATATTTTAGGAGTATGAAACTTTAATTTGGCATTTAATCAAGATACGACATTTCCATTTAATATACTTAGATAGGGAGCACGAATAGTTAACATAAATTACACAGCTTATTGTGAGATCTTTAAAGCAAATGAAAGGTACGAAAGGTGCCACGAATTACTATTATAAATTGGATATTAAAAGCTGCAAAGCAATTTTTATTAATTTTCCAGACAACTTAAATATAGCACATTTTCCCCACTTTTAGTCCATCAATTGATATTGTTAATACGAAAACTAAAGAAAATGTTGTGTAAGTATTTTTGTAAACCCATTGAAAATAGGTTAAAAGGGTAAAATGTTTTTTGTGCAACTGTATGTAACAGGCAGAAGGAAGGAAGCATCTCCAACCCCAAGAAGTATATATATTCTTGATCAGCATCAATAGTAGATCAATAGTCAATTTACCAATGTCCGTCTGTCTGTCTGTCCGTCTACCCGTCCGTATGTAAGATCAAGTAGCTTTCATTTAACGGAGAGAAGGAGATTAAAGCCCAAATTTTGTATTCATTTTGTTAACTCTTAAACGCATTTTCTGACAAACTCTGGCAAGTTTTTAACAGCCGAAAATAGGCTGAATCCAATTTTTAAATTCTTTTTCAAACAGAGTATAAAGAGACATTTTTGCTGCAACAACTGTATTCAAAACTGTAAAATAAAGCGGCAGGCAGTGCATTGACGTATTTTAAATTCAATTAGAGAACTGAACGCGATTGCCGCATTATAAACGCATTCAGACATAAAGTCTGGCTGTCGGGCATAAAATCAAAAAACATTAACAAATTTACAACTGATTTAACAATAAAATTGCACAGCTCCGGTATTGCAAATTAGTGGAAATAATTTTCGAAATAATTTACACGAATGGGAATCAAATTGTTTTTAATTATGCGTATAAATAAAGTGCTGAAAATCAACATTGCCCAAGAATATACAAATATATATCTATAGATGTTTATATATATATATATAAATGTATACAAATTTCTTCTTTTTTTTTGGTTCGTGCTGGGCGTCAAAAACATTTATCGGAAGTTTTTAATTTACATGAATATGCAAATTTTTGGACTAAATGAACTGAACGGAACAAAGCACATGAAAAACCCGCACATGGTAAATAATCAAGTGAAACTTTAATGAAAATTCAATGGAAATTTGTGCAATGAAAAATTGTTAATGAAATTTACGCGCACTTATCGGCGACTACTTTAAATGCGTTTAATGACTTTTAGCATTTAATTTAAGGGCAAGCCCGAGCGCGCGTTAATCATGAGGGTGGCCAGGGGGCGGCAGATTTTGATGACTGTTAAACGTTTGACGCGCGCGGCGCCCTCAATGACTTTCATGTGCGTGCCGGACAATAAAAGCCCTTCGCTTTTTTTTTGTTTCCTTTTTTTGGTTCATTTTTTAATTAGCCACCACATAAAAAGTCACCCCACACTGCGGTTGCAATGAGCCGGGTGTAGGCCAGCAGCCAGCATGTCACATGTGGCGTCAACAACGTGGCACGAGGCAACAACAGCAACAGCTGCCAACGTTGTCGCAGTTGTAAGGTGTCTTTCGACTACAACATGCCCACAATTTTAAATATATCTGCTCTCGTTTCTTTTGTTTTTGTTTTGTATATATTTATGTAGCATGTGTGTAGCCCATATCAGCACAGGGGAGCGGCGGGTTTTTTAATGTCCTGCACAGCGCCAACTGTCAACGGGCTCGTTGACGTTTTAAATTTCTTTGCTGGCCACGCGAGACACTGTGCCAGAAATGTCTATCGTTGGACGATGGCCTTAAAAGCGCATTGGTCAGGTGTGAATGGTTTATAACAGGGCAGAGATTTACAACGATTAGAGTCTTGTTGTGGTTCATGGCTGCACATGGGCCGTAATCTGTGTGTCTCTCTTTGAACTAGTTTAATTGGAATAGTGTATATAAATAAATCAAGTCAAGAAGGTCGCTAACTTTTGATATACACCGCCGCGCTTTTTTGCAAGTCAAATGTTATCAGGCAGCAATTACACAACCACACACAACTTTTTCTTATCACTAAGTTTGCTTGTGTCTGTTCCTTGTCTGCGCTGTCTGTTGATTGTCTGTTGTTTCTGTTAGCTCGAGGCTTTTCTGATTTCTTATGCTGGCTGCCAATTGTTGATTGATTTGCTATAGATTGAACAAAATGCTCATTTGCTAGCTTAAATGTCTTTAAATGCAATTACAATGCTTTTTGTGCATTGCTATTTGACGGCAATTACAAAATTAGTGTGCTTTTTTCCACTAGGTGGCAAGCTAAACATGATTGTATTAGGTTTTCAAAATTAATCAATAATTAATTAATAGATTAATGGCTACTTTTTGAATGGAATTACTATTAATTTGAACCACCAATAATGCAATTGTATGTATAGTTTTAAAATATATAATAATAAATAGTTTATATATCTCAATTTCTTACTTCCGCTCTGCTCAAATACCCACGCACTATCATGTACATAGATTAAGTTCCTTAGATATCAAATTAAATAATTTTAAAAATCTCACAAAATGGTATGGCCTTTTACTTTAAATTATTATTACTAAAATAATCGCAAGTCTCAAAATAATTCTACTTTCAGTGAAACCTTTTAAAATACTACGCAAAAATCTGACACATGTTTAGGCGATAAGCCAGCTTTTCTGTGGTATCTGCCTAGTCGAGCACTCTGGTACATGGCACATGTTTCTAAGTACTTAGCTCAATTTTATTTATCATTTGGCATGTGTTTATGACATTCTCATTAATTGTGCAAACAGTTTGAAACTAACAATAATTTTCTACATCGCGCCAATAAACAACAAAGTGGCAACATATTGCAAACTCGACCTGCTCCATAAATAAAGTTGAAAAAAAAAAGTATTAAAAAAAGCAACAAACGCTTAAACCAAATGCGGCTGCATTTAATTTATGCAAATGCCGCGTGAGCTGCACTAAATGCTTTTAAATGCATGCAAATAAAATAAAAGAAAAATATTCGTAAATAAATAAATGCAAGCAAATTGCAAAGCGTTTAGCACACATGCCAGAGTTTATTTTATATTTTTTTTCATTTATTTATTGCTTATTTAAATGTCAAATAAATAAATAATGCCGCCATCGCGCAAAGTGTTGGCATTGCGGTCTTTGTGCCATGCATTCTATTTAGTTAGGAATTTGAATAGGCATCTGACACGATATTTTATGCAAAATATATATTTAATTTTACGGTATTTTGTTGTAAATCCCTCGTTAAAATAAAAAAGACGAAAACAAACTACCGGCATTTGCATAAAATGTTAGAATTAAATTTTAATTCTGTGATTTGTCAGACAAGGAAAAATGTGAGTGGAAAAAATAGATGTATTAAAAATTAAATATGTAAATTGCCTAAATAATGATACTGAGAAAAAATTTCTTTTTAATGGCATGCAAATTTTTAAGTATTAAATAAATAAATTATAATTATTCAAAATGTGTCCAATCAATTAATACAAATGAATTAATTTATGAGCATTGTCTAATCAGTGAATATATTTATTTAAAACATAACATAACTAAACGTTAGTAAAACTATTTAATTGTAATATTTAAACAATTTATAGTGCATGACCTAAGTAAATAATAAAATATTTTATGTTTCTAAAATGGAACTAAACCATATAAACATAAAAACAAAGTCCTAAAAAAAGGTTCAATAAAAATCGTTAAGCGCACTTATTGAAAGCAGAATTAAACATATTATAAATTCACATTAAGAGCAAGAGCTAAGTTAAACAATTTGAAAGCCCGTAAATTTCAATTGATGACAATAAAATAACGAACTAAATAAACCAACAAAAACTGTGAGCATTATTTCACATAGATTTGCTCGTAGCTGGCTTTCAGAAAGTACACAAGAAATGCATTTTCCATTTGACAAGCCCCCGCTCGTTCCCTCCCTCAACCTCTCTGGCACACAACAGCAGACACAATGCAATCGAAAAAGAAAAACAATAAAAACTGTTTTAAAAATTTCACACGAACAATACACAGCCACAAACTACAAATAGCAATAAAATTTTAATAACTTTCGTTGGGTTCACTGGGCTGGGTCAAATGCAGAGCCCTCATCGCATGAGCTGGAGCAAAATGGTCGTAAAATTTTCAACAGAAATCAAAACAAAACCAAAAAAAATTATAAACTAAAACGCCAGACAGCAAACAAAACTGGGCAATCAATGAATATGGTCAGCAGCGGGCAGTTGGGCAACGAAAACTAATTAAATTATATCAATGATAGGGGCTGCAGGGTCGTCCGGCTGTCCGGCTGCCCGGCCCAGACAATTAAAACTTGCAGTGCATTGAAAACCCCAGAAAACAATTGTCAAACAAAAACGCAACTCTGCCAACTTTTCAAATGAACAGCAAACGAAACTATTTTCGGCGCAATTTTCCTTGCCTATTTTTTTGGGGAGCTGCTGCTGACCGCGGGACGCGCGGGGCGCTTCAACAAAAGTAATTATGGCACAAAACATTTATAATTTTCCTTACTTACGGGTGCAAAAAACCTTGACAATTGCCTTGAAACATGCAAAACGCGCATAAATTATAGCAACAACAACTGCGAAAAGGAAAAGCGAGAAAAGCGCAAAAGGCATTTTCCAGTTCTTAGCCGACAAAATATAATTTTGAACTTAGGCGCACAAAAAAGTAATTCCTAGATAAGCATGCGAAAAATGACGAAAAAATAAAGAATAATAAAACAACACTTGGGCACGCCCACAGCGCCCACTCGCAGCTGATTTGACATTTATGGCGGAAATAATTAGAAGCCTTTCCCAACAGGCGTGAAAGTGAAGTTTGAAACGATAATGGAAATTACAGAGCGGCAAACGAAACGAGTGAAAACAAAATAAAATTACAGATACGAAAACAAGAAGCGTTCAAATGAATTCAGATTGTGAAAAGCTGCGGAATGTGCTTATTGTAGGGTAAAGATAATGGTATCTCCTGGAAACAAAGCAGCAGCAAAGGTTTCTTGGGCACAAATACGGTTTAAATTTACATACATGTTTTCATATACAAATATATATTCTGAAAATTCAGTTGAAAGAAAACTCCTTAACTCACTAAAATCAACTATAAATAAAATATTGAAGTACTCCATAGTTCTTATAAACAAGCCTAGCGATTTTCATACATATATATTTTTAGCCATATAGTTTATCGAAAATAAATTTTACTCGCTGGATTAGTTAAACTAAACTAATCGCATCAAGTGAGAGAGACGTATTTTTGTTACACATCATTTTCTTCCAGATTTTTTAAAAAGTCTGATCTAATTAATCCCTAAAGCCATCTTAAAGCCTTAAAAGATTCGCCCGCTTATTTACAGCTCGAATGGAATTTCTTTTAGCCATATTTCTTTTTCATGTTACCATAATTTCCCATTTAACTTTTCGCCGCATCTAAGTCTAATTCTAATGTATTTGCGCATTTATTACTTGATAGCTCGGCACCTGGCCTAAAGGACTTCCGCCTTTGCAGTTAGACTTCCTGCATTTTAGGCCAACACTTGGCTAATTACGGCCCAATTACGGTATGTATTCACTTTTATGTGTGGCGGCAGGTCCCAATATAATTACGCAGAAAAATGAATTACATAATTAATAAACAAATTCAGCGCAGCGCTAATTAACTGCCTAGAAACAGGCGGAGGGGGTGGTGGGGGACCGGGCGAAGCGGAGTTGGGAATTAAAGTACCAAAAGCCCAAAGTCAATGCCCAAAATGAAAGGCGCTTCAAAACACACCCACAAGCACAGGCGCACACCCACGTATATCCTCACTTAAATACACACACACACATAAACACGCACACCACGAGAGGATAACGCATGTAAGCAAATGGCAAATGGAAGAAGGCAAAAAGCATATCGACTTAATTGCTGACAGCAGAGCATTAGGCTGGCCTTTGCGGGGAGTGGGAAATAAGGGAATGGTGGAAAGAGACAGCGAGAGTAGAGGAAAAGAGGAAGAGCTAGAATTTGAGCTAAAGTTATGAGCGTGTAGGTATGTGTGTGTGTGTGGTAGTGTGGTAGTGTGTGCTCCGCTCTTTGCATAAGCGTTACTTAAATTAGAAAGTGCTCTACTAGCAAATACCCTGTACTTTAATTAACATTAATTTATTTCTGCTATAGGTTCTATAAAGCAAAGAGAGAATAATTCCTAAAAAATAAAATAAATTTTTAAAGAACTCGACAAGTTTATACCCTGAAAGAGGTTTTTAGAATTTTTAAGTTTTTGGTAGGCCTAAAAAATGAAAGAGGATAAGAATTACATTTATTTAAAAGTGCCCAATCAGAGATACCCTGCACTTGAATCCACAATAATCAGTGCTAAGCTGCACTAGTAGATAATAAAATATTACCTTTTAGCAAGGCAGAACACGCAAAAAAATTATATAGAAATACACATCGAGTATTTTTATACTTATATAATAGAGTTTATCTGAGCTTATCAGATTAATCCAATATAATTTAAAAATGTCTTAAAGATAATTAATCTTACGAACTTGCTTTAATATTTAGAATGAACAGAGATAAACTAATGATATATTAAAAAATTTCATTTTGTTATATTGATAAGCCTCTCTTTAACATTAAGCTAAAAAAAATCTGATATTTTTCGTATATTTAGTTCACAATTTAAGACGAGTTCAATACACTCTCTCTTAGTCACCCTTTCATAGGATACAAAAAAAAATTATATATATAAAAAACTGTGCAATAAAATGAAAATTAAACAAAAAGCAGCCAACGAAAATTGCGTCACAATGAAAATCCCTTTTAAATAGCGGCACAAAGAGCAAAAACAACACACGCTGCCCTGAAGCATATACAAGGATATGCTCAAGGGCCTGAAGGTACGGCACAAAGAGAGTGGGTATGTGTGTGTGTGTGGGGGTGTGTATGTGTGTGCTTGAGCTGTGCTTAATTCAAATAAAATTGCTCGCTTTTTGCCATTTGTTTGCCGACTTTAGCTGTGTGGAAATTATTTTGTCACGAGAAATTTCAACATTTGCTTGTTCACAAATAATAAACTAAGGACCCAACCCCCAAACAACCTGGCAAAGTGCTCACGAAAAAGCCGCGCTATAATTTACCTGCCTTTGGCATTGTTTGCTGCCGCTTGAAGCGCTTTTCCCAGGTGCATAATTTTCGGGCAATTTTTCCTCAACGCAGAACTTTCATTTGGCCCGCTTTGAATGGGCGTCAACTGGGCCCTGGAACTGTTCCACGTATAATTCTCTTATTTTTTGTCAAAGTGCAAACGGAAAACTTGTACAAAAGCAGCTAAGTGGCAGTTTATGCTGCCAAAAATATATCCAGACATATGCATTATCTACTTGGCGTCACGTGTGAATGTGTGTGTGTGTGTGCTTAGCGACAGTCTCTAATGTACTCCCAGGAGGAGCTGACCAGTCGGCAGGCCCTTTGGAGCATTTCACTGCAGCATTCCCCAGGGCCTCGTGTTTGTCCAGTGCCCGGCACAGTGTGCTGTGGCCCGACAGTGATGCATACTCGTAAACATTTTAATTGGCACGCATTCGTCGTATTGTCGGAGATGTGACCAGATAAGGTAATGGTAATTGATTAGACTATTACATAAGGTCCGAGCGAGCGCGCAGTAATGTCAACTATTAGGAGAGCACACTTTTTTTAACAGCAACAGTAACCGTAAAGTTAGCAATAACAGTCACAGTAATAGTGAAAGTAAGCCGTTACTGTAAAAATGACAAAAGCAGTTAAATAAACAGCCGCAACAAGCTTAAACGGGAACAGTCACTATAGAAGTAACATTTTAACAGTAACATTAACAGCAACAACTGCAACAGTAACAGTAACAGTTGCTTCAACAGTAAAAGTAACAGTAACAGCAATAACTGTAACAGAAACTTAACCTATTGCATATTTGGATAAAAACTGGTTTACTGCCTTGTTGCATCCATTTGTATAGAATACAATTTTTCTATACCAAAAGATTATTTGTCTCTTTAAAAACAATTCTTGACTTTTATTTTAAACTAATAAATTTGAAGCTAGTGTTAATCAATTACATAAAAATTGTATATAATAAACAAAAGTTTTCTTTTATATATTTTAAATAAAGAAGGGAATTTACGAAATCAAAAAATATCAAAACTAAAGAGTCCTAGTTGTATATACATACAAGAGCTCCCAAATTCATAACATGACTAAATATTTATGTTAGAAAATGCCAACGTAAAGCAATCCTAGGGGCTGGTGGGGGTTAAAACAAATGCGACCATGTTAACTGGAACAAATGCAACCATGTTAACTGGAACAAATCGACGGACAGAAGAGGCATGCAAGGGGGTTGGGACACTGGGACACTGAAGGAAGAGACTATTATGGGACAGCTGCGCGGAGCTGGTGCTGGTGGTGGTTAATAACACAAAACATGTTGCGAAATGTTTGAGAAATGTTCGAGAACTGAAAATTGCACTCCTGATGGCGTCATAAATTCAGCACAGAAATGGGAACAGTCGGCGACAGGAGCTGGGAGGTAGATAACAAGGATGCCAAGGATAACAAGTACACGTACAGCGCATAATAAACTCAAAATTAATGATTTGTTCGCTAGAAATGGGTAACAAGTGGGAAAGTACGCGATGACAGGCGAAAGAGCGCAAACAATATTTGGAGAATATGGAACTGAGAACTACAATCAAATTGTTACCTGTAGCAGGTAGCTATCAGCATGTCTAACCCAGCCCCGCGGGCTTAGGTGTGAAAAATGGCACAGCGACAACGAGAAAGAAAAAAACTGTGCAAAAACGAAGTGTAGAAAGGTAAAATATTAGAGAGCAGCAGACGGCGGAGAGAGAGAGAGAGAGAGAGAGAGAGAGAGAGTCGGCTAATGAGTCTTGGCCTGGCTCTGATTCAGCTCGTGCCCGCGCACCCGCGCGCAACGCTTATCTTATCAGCACACATTGTGTGCGGGCCGGGCCTAAAAGTTGATTGAGGCATGCGTTGTTCGATCGCCTGTGTGTCATCAGTGCACTAGGGGCAGGGGCAGGGGCAGGGGCAAGCATAGGGGGTAGGTGCTGGGGCAGCAGCAGCAGCAACACCTTGACAAAAGGATGGCCCATGTGCAGCTGCCTTTTTCTTTCCTCCTTTTTTGACTCAGCTGCCTTTGCCACAGATTTTATGTTGATATTTTGGCCATTGTTTTGCACGAAATTCGACTTCAGCTGAGGGAGGAAAGATAATAAACATCTCTGGCGGACATCAGCTGCTCGGGATGCAACTGACTCAGCCAGAAATGCGAGCGGAAATGCCTGGGTTATTCATCTTTTCATCGAGATATTTGAGCTATCAATGTAAGCCATATGTAATATTTAGCATTATCAATGCATCATCAATGAATGTTTTAGTTTTCTGCACTATCAGAATGTTATCATATCAGTTTACTGGCATTCTATGACGTTTTTCAAAGTGGAATGAGATAGTCAACTATTTGTAGATAATGTATAACAACTATGAATGCAGTTGCCAAGAGAAACTAGTAGAGATTTTCTCACAAATTGAATATTACAGAATCTTATTATACAATACGCACAATGAATGCAAATTTGCCAATCGCAAATAATTTGTCGTCACTTTTATACCATTTTTCTCATATGTCATAGAAATATTGTAATAAACTATAATAATAGCAAATAGCATATATAATTTTATTTGTAAAAATAGCTCAATAAAACAGTGTGCATTTTATGTTATTAGTTTTAAAGAAATCTAAAAAATACTTATATTAAAAAACTAGCGGGTATTACCCGGCCTTGCCCGTGGCAAGTTAAATGCTACAAATTTTGGATATACCTTTTCACCCAGTTTTCACCCGTGGAAAATTTAATTATTTATAATAATGAATAAATATAAATAATTTAATACCAGTACCATCTTGAGCTCCTTTCCTTCATTAAACCTTTGACCCGCCTCTTCCGTCCAAGAACTAAGGATATCGCAAAAAGCGCATCAAATAAATTTTAGCAAAGATCTCAGTCAGTCAGTCAATTAGTCAGTCAGTCGGTCTTTAGGTCCGTCAATCAGTCATTCACTCAATCACTCAGTCATTCAGGACAAACAGTATACATATATAGAGATATTAAAATTGGTTGCATTTCTCGCAGTAAGCTTTGATATTTCATTCCACCCGCAGTTGGGCTTGATATTTGATATTTTCAAGCAAATTAATGTTCAATATTCTTTAAAGCGTCAAAGTCTCCAAAATTTTCACAAAATACATACAGTATAAGAGGAATTCGGTTTGAAATGGAATTGAAACCGGTGGACATTATATTGGATACTCTGCAGGGTTTCGGGCGTCCAGTGAACGAGCGGGAGCTGGTCTGTGCGATATCGCATTATAGGGGCTTGCAGTTCGATGCGATGATGCATCAGGAGACTGAGCTGAGGGAGAATTTCCGGGAGCTGTGCAAATTTGGCTATATACAGCAGACCAAGCCGGGCTGGTACACACTGTTGCCGCTGCCCAAGAACTACGATCTGCTGGAGCCATACAACTGGAACAATATGGCCTATTCCAATCTGGACTTCTTGGACAGCACGGAGTCAGGGAAAGAGCTGCACAAGAGCACATCCGAGAGCGAAATATGTGATGCCTCCTATGAGACATTATGGGATTATATATCTTTTTTAAAAATTCACGAATCTTGCGATAAACGCAAATCTACGTCGCGCAAGGCAAGAAGGGTAAGAAACTTAAACAAAAAGAAGCCAGTACCAAAGTCAAAAATGGGCAGACCCTCGGCAGGCAAGATCAAGGCCAGGGCGCGAATGAATCTCAAGCTCAAAATCAAAAACATGTCCAAGTCAAGGTTAAGTCTGCTGCGCAAAAAACTAACAGCCAAAATGCGTGCCAAGCGCGCAAAATAATATATAAACACATGTGTAGATATATATTTTGGGAGAAATTCATGTTCGAATTATTATTCGTTTACACGTGTTGGCAAAAGGCAAAAGCAATTCGGTAAAGCAAATAAACGCAAACGAGCACATCCTGGCCAACAACAAACCGAGCTTTTCCTTTACTGCTTCCTTGTGGATACCCTTGTCGAGGGGATACTACGAATATGACATGGAAGATAAACAGGGCAAAGTACTTTCGAGGCCATGAGGAATCAGTATTGTTGATCAGCCTTTGGAAACCAATATGGTCAATGCTTGGGATAGGATGGGGATATATGTCAGAGCATATAAGATATAAGATTATATAATATAAGATAAGTCTAGCATTAGGATATATTAGATGGCAGAGAATATAAAATAAGATATAAGATTAGATAAAAGATGTAAGTCTTAATTTAAGTTTTGGATTAAAAACGTTTTTTCTGTGAAAAAAACGAAGCTTAGCATTTTGTAGCTTTAGCTCCATTTTCGCTGCCATAGAATAAATCCTTTAAAAGCTGAGTTTTTATACAAATTTTTCTGAAGATTTTAAAAATATTTAAGCCAAAATCGACAATTGATAAGATTTATGCTATATACATATAAGTATTTATACACAGTATATAATTAAAATTTTTCCTATCCCATTTCTGTATTTTTATAAAAAACTTTGGCTAGTTTGTCGCGACTCTAGGGTCGGTATTTTTATGCTTTAATAAGAACAAAATGCTTCTCTTCACTTTATATTATTTCGATATCTTAACCAGAGCCCCTTATAATAGAATCTCTTCTCTTCATAACATCCTATTTCTATATCTTAAACAATACTTTTTTTATTAGAGCACAATAAATCTCATTTTTCTTCCCAAACAAAGCCCCATTTTTGCAAGCGTATCAAATATTCGACTCTACATTTTCATAATTTTTCCAACTTTGTCTGGTACCGAAAATTTATGGTCCTTTGTTTGTCCGTCTATGCGCCTCGCATATTTTTCATGCAAAATTTGTTTTTGCCCCCGAAGCATTTCTCAACTTACCAACCAAAGCGCCCACACCTCATAACCGGCTACGACTGCCCCCTGCCACGCCCACCCCACCCCAGGACATTTGGTGTGTTCTTGGACTCATTTGTTCTAGGGGTTTGCCAAGTGTCGCAATCTAAGAACTTTGGCACGCTAATTTAGCGATAAGTTTCTTGAGTTGGGTTGCAAACAAAACTCTCGCTTTAAGGTTTAGCTCAAGCGCACCTGGAATTTAATTTTGATTATATTTCCTGTTGTTTCTATGCTCGCGACTGCAGTAGGTGCACAATTACTGAAATTCCTCAGGTGCCTCAGACGAATCAGTGAAATGTCAACGGCAAACAATTTTAATATGTCGCCAGTTTCAAGTGTCGCGTTCTATTGCGATAGACGAGCAGCCAAAACAGGACGACTGGACGACAGGACGACGGAACGACAGGTCGACTGTGAAAAGGACAAGCCAAGTGCGAAAAGTGACAAATTGCAGCAGCCGAGCACAAAAGAGAAAGAAACGACGAGTCAGGTCAAGAGGGTAGCGGCAGAGACAAGGGAGAAGAGAGAAGCGACAAGAGAACAGGTAGCACGGACTATGAATAGCAAAATGCAGCTATAGAAATGAAAGCGAAAAATGGTTAAATAATTCACAGCTACTTGGCCACAGTGAAAGCTGCCTATAAAAAACAACATGTTGACAATACGAAATGGAGCACGAGAAGCAGCAGATCCCGTCTATAGAGAATTTTGAATGCAACAAATGGAACTGCGAAAATACACTTTTGCTTTTTAAACAGAAAACTTGTGAGTTCTTAAAAGAAAGTTTAACCATTTTTTTTGGGCTCTCTCAAGCTAATTATTTTTGTTTACTATTTTTCTCGACTCAAAACATATAAATATAGATATAAACATTCTTGCCTAGTAAAAATTAATAAATAAAATATAAATTTAGTAAATTATTGAATTATTAATTGAGTCTCTCAATCGAATAGAATTACCATAATAATTTATATCCATATTAATCATGATTAGAGAGGTTTTTCATTATTTGATTCGTTAGTTTTTGGACTATTAATTTTCAATTCGCACATTTTTAGAATAATTAGAAATCCCTTTACAGTACATTTTTTATTTGTTAATTTTAGGCAATAACTCTTAACTTCGGTCGCTTTAAAACTTTGGTAAGTTAGAAACTCTATTTGTTATCAAAAGAAGCCTCATACCAATTATGAGGTTGAAATAAATTATAGATATAAATGTTTATAACAAAGGACACGCAAATGGCGCGTAAGGCAAACGAAGACTTAAAACCCCTTTTAAAATTAAATTAAAACAAAAATTAATAAAAATTGCAAAACACCCCAAACAGAAGTACTCAAATACAGAAGTTCCTCGCAAAAAGCACGCTTAGGTTTCTAACAATATTTCAGTTCCAAAATTTAACCCAATTTAGCCACAAAAGAGTATCGATTAAATAAAATAAACTGAGGCCAATTTAATGAGCTCTAATAAATTCTAGTATTCTCCGAATTCCTTACAAGAAATATAACCCAAAGTAAAAGTTGTCATTCAAATTCCAATTCTTATTATTGGACAACTCTTCTTTGACGAACTTTAAATTTCCGACTGACCACTGTCTTTAATTTTGAGATTATTTTATTTTCTTCTTTTTATCGTCAATATTAAAATGTCTATTTATCCAAAGTTCAGTTTACATAGTTCAGATAACTGCAAAAATATTTATGGGTTGGTATGAAAATTATTGAGACCTCAAATGACGGAGGCGGAATACAAAACGAGTTGCACAGTTATGTGAAGCGATTGAGGGTCGGATTTTATATATCTATGGATCTATGATAGAATATGAGAAATTATAAAGACGGGTTTTTCCATAGATCTATAATAGAATATAAGAAATTCTATATTCTGAAGATGTTTATAGATCCAATGATGAAGTATTGGAAAAAAATCTTCTAACGAACACCCCTAGTATAAGAACACCCCTATTATACGGACATCCTTCTTGGGCGGACACTTTTTCCAACTGTTATGAATCAAGGCATACCCAGTCCCCCCTCTTTTAGGCGGACACTTCTCTTGAGCGAACAACAACTACCCGACGATCGCCGTTTGTCCAAGAGAGTTTTCACTGTATCCAAAATGTCTAGGTATTATCTTACATAAATTAATTAATCGTTTCACTTGAAGAGAACAATTCTGATAAGATAACCTTGCCATGGCTGGGATTCAGGCGAGTCACCTACCTTTTGTGCCTTGCATGTGACATTGATGGACTGGACCTCGTGCGCCTGATGTCGCTGCTCCCCGATGCACTGGCCGCAGGCGGGCATCTTGCAGTTGAGACAGTACTGGGAGAGGGTCTCCTCGTGTTCGCCGCACACGGATTCGCGCTGCTGGGCGGCGCCGCGTGGCTTCACCAGCGTGTGCTTGGCGAGGGGGCCGCGTGCCGGGTGGCACAGCTCCCGGCACTGATCGCAATAGCGTATCTCGCACTGCTCGCAGATCAGCGAGGCGACCTTCGGGTCGGTTTCGCACATTTGGCAGCGCAGCGCCTCGCGGGCGCAGAAGCGATCGACAATGGCCTCCATGGCGCGATAGGTGGGCAAATTGCGCACGCCGCCGTCGTCGAAGAACACCAGCTTCCTGCACAGCGGACAGGTGAGGCAGTAGGCAGCGCCGGGTGGCGCCACAACGCTGCCCTGCAGCAGGCCCTGCAGCTGCCCGGTGCCGGCATACGAAACCGGCCGAGATGTGTTCGAGCAGCAGACGACGCCCGAGTCGGCCTCACTGAAGATGCTCACCTTGTCGGACTGGTCCTGGTCCGAGGTGACACTCTCGCTGCCCGTCGCCGAGCTGGCGGTGCTTGCCGCCGAGCTGTGCGAGCTGTGCCGTGTGCCCGGCCCCGGCCCGGCTGCTCCGTTGCCGCCAACCGATCCAACCGCTTGCCCATTGCCCGGCGCATGTAGTCCAGCTGTGGCAACGCCAGACCCATTGGCAACGCCTGCTCCATTGGCCGCCGCAGCGGCAGTGAGCGGCGCGCCCGGCGTGTAGGGCGTCTGTATGTCCAGGGCGCAGCCCAGGCACAGGGCGTGGAAACAGGGCAGCAGCACGGGATTCGCATACAGCTGCTTGCAGGTGGGACAACGCAGTTCGTCCTCCATGGTGCTGTGTTTATTTATTTTTTGTTTTCTGTGGGTTTTTGTGTGTTTTTTGCTCTTGGCGTTGACTCCGATTGGAATTGGCCTAGGCTAACGGTTAACTGCTGTTTGATGCGATTCGTTTATAAATTTAATTGTTGTTCACTCATTTTGCCAAATAAAATTAACTTTTGCTTTATTAACCGTTATTATTCTTTACACTTTACACTGATTTGTTGTTATTGTTGCTGCTGTTTCAACAATTTACGCTTTTTCTGCACGTTTTCTTCGCAATTTAATTCTCGCACACAATTCGCAACGGTAAATTTCACAAAACTCGCGCGTTTTTTCCTACAACACGTTTGTTAAACCGCTCTGCACGCCCGCTTGCCGTTAAACTTCGTCAAAGACTAAACTGTTAGGCTGCTGTTAAATGTTAAAGCATGCAATTCCGCCGCATGCCATACAGCTGCTGTTAGTTAGCATGCGTTCGAACGCTGCTTGCAGCCGCAACGTTTGACGAAACTTAACGAAACGACTGCAGCGCAACAACAGCGTTAGCATTTTACAGTACTAAATCGGTTTAATTCAAAATCTCTTATCAGTGCAAGGGAAATATGTAGTTGAGTGTTGATAAGGATAAAACACAATTTTTTTTATTTTATATTGTAGACAACAGCTGTTATTTATGTATTTATACCATATAAAGGGCATATTTTATATTGGAAAAATAAAATAAAATAAAAATAAATATATATATTGATATCAAAAATAAGTTTTTTGGATGAACGTTTTAAGATTATCACAACTTGTGAAAAATATTAAATTACCTTTGCATTCAACACCTTTTTAAAATACTGTAATTACACAGAGCAATTAAAATTTTTTTTGTTATTTATTTATTTATTTAAAAATATCAAAAATATGTCAATGTTTACGTATAAAGAAAAGTACCTACATTCACATTCCTTCAATTCTTATCCTTATCTTAATAACAACACATTATTAAAAACAGAATAAAAACTCCTGCACAAGCATGCTGTTAAGTTAACATGCTCATGTTGTTCGATCTTACCGCCTAACATGTTCGTGTTCGAGCATGTTGTGTGCTGCAACCAAATTGTTGCTGCACACGCCAATGTGTTTACATTTTTGTTGCTGTTGATGTCATTGCTGTTGTTGTAAACAGTGAAAAATAAGAAATTTCGTTGAAATTTGAAATGTGATCGCACAACAGCGAAATGTTAACGCTGCATTTGTAGGCCACAGTCGACACTTGTTTTGTGGGCTAAACTGCCCAATTACCAATGATAGATAACGTCCAGCGTATTTATCACACTCAAAATGAGCAACGCGACCTGATAACAAACAACAACACAAAAAACCAAAGTCAATCAACAGTCGATATCGATAGAAATACAAATAAACATATGTACACTGCAGGTATGCAGCACAGGTAAACTACAGGTTAACTGATAAGCGGCCGCTTGCAAAGACCCTTTCCATATGGCAACACGCCGCCTAGCCCAGCCCCGGCTAAGGTGTCGGAAAGTCGTGTATTGTGGCAACAACAATAACAACAACAACAACACACACACGATTGGACCAAGCGCTGCATTTGTTTGCCATCATCGCCGGCAAGTTTATTTAGACATCAAATCAGGCATTGAACGCCGGCGAATGGCCAATGGCCCGCTGGAACTTGGTATCGGTAACCGAATGCCGAATAGCCAGAGCCAGAGCCAGAGCCAAAGCCAAATCCACAGACAAACAAAACGCAATCCAAGGCGACCTGCTCCAAATGAGAATCGACTGAAATAACAAGAACAACAGCAGCAGCAACAAGAGTGCCCGACTAACAGATATCCTGTACTTAACAAAAAATAACACACTGCGCTCTCTTCTATCTTCTTTCTGCTGTTCTTCTTCTTCCATTAGGCCCTTCCTATGAAAAATGCCCTCTTAGATAACTTCGATGTTTACAGTCCGATCTTTATGAAATTTTTAGGCCATAAATATGGTAACCAAATGTGAGTACACAACAAAGCCCATGGACAAACTTGTTTTGGCTAGAATGGTAAGAAGCTATCTGGACCTATGAAGACTTTACTGGGTTCACATAAAACCTAGATTCAGATAGAACATACATACTAAACGAGCTTCTAGATATGCCAAGAAAAAATCAGACTTATGTTATCGATTCTTATCGATTCTTATCGACTGGGCAGCGATAAAAGATCATTAATAGGGGCCATGTTATCGAGGAGGCCATGTAACATACACGGTCACAAAACCATGACACCCTATGATGCCCATTTTATTGGGTACAGGGTATAGAAACGTGCGTAATCCGTTTGACTTAATAAGCCACGTTCTCAAATTGGGTTTCCTATCCACCTAGGTGTATCTATCGTATGGGGGGTGGGGACTAACCACGTGTTTTGACAGCTCACGCGGGCAACGGCATCTGGTTCCACTTTCAGGTATTTTTTTTCTCTCTCTCTTTACTCCCCTCCCCTTCCCTCCCCTCGCCGCTGCTGCCTAGTTGTCTATGCAAATATTGACATGCAACGCATTCGTTTGCGTAATTTGCCTCAATTTATTGTTGGACAAATGTTTGCTTTGGTTTTTCCTCCCCGTTTTCCCCACTTTCCACATTTTCCAGTCACTTTTCTCGATGCGTGTAATAAATCACCGAATCGTAATATCAGCCGAGGCGCCTAATTGCTTGTATTTGTCTATCTATTGATTTTAAGGGAATTTTTATGGGGTTAGAAGAGTAGAACCAAAAAATAAAATGCATACTCTTTTCTTTTTGGAATTTGTAAACATGATTAAAGTAAGTGCAATGGAAATTATAGAGAATTTTACAGGAAAATTTAGCAAATATTACAGAAGATAGCTCACAATCTTTCCATTCCGTGTGTCCGTCTATCAAAGCAAATTTATTTTAAAATTATTATTTTAATAAATTAAAGCCCGGCCTGAAATTAGTATTCAATGGAAAAAAAATATAAATAGGGAATAAATATTTAGAAAATATTGGAAGTAAATAGATAAAAAATAATAGTAAAAGAAGTTATAAATTGGTCTCATAGCTAAATGTTTAAACATCTAGTCCTTCCTCTTCTGAGCTCTTCCTTCCCCAACTAGAGACTATCTTTAATGCAATTACCTTAAGATATTTCCTATTCTATTCTCTTCCTTTTTTATTGCCAGTAATATTGAAATCCTATCGCAAAGTTATTTATAAAATACAAAAATGCAAATATTCTTGTTGCCGCCATTTCTCATTTGCTTAAATGTACTTGCCTTAAATAGTTGCTGTAAACTAAAGGATCAGCCGCTGGCCATAATTCACTTTTATATAGTTGCAAAATATTTAAAAACTTTTCGCACATTTACAGGCGGTAAGACCACCAAATCCGAGCCACACTTTCGCAACCATCCCCACTTACCTGCTCCCCGCGGCCAGCATATACCCCTCCCCCAGCCCTAGGCAATGGATTTTTGGCCTGCTTTAAGACCATATATCATGTCGTGTAACCAGTCGCCATGGCCAAGGACATTCACAATATGCGCGCATGCATAAAAACGCAATAATAACAGCCAAAATTTAAACTCACACACGCACACACACACAGACGGCCACACCCTCTGCGCTTTGTTGAGCCACCCAAAAAGGCAAAAATACTTTGGTCACCGCGGGTGTGAAATATTTTTTTTTGGCATTGCATTCACTTTTTCCCAAGCAATAAAAAAAGAGTATCAAAATTTTTTTACTGTTGTGTGTGTGTGTGTGTGTGTGTGACATGGAGCCATGCCCCAAGTCCCACGCCCCCCGCCCAGTACTTTCATGCGTTTTGTCGTGTTCCATGTGGCAACTGCGGCTGCATCAGACGCCGACGTCCGCAAAATCCACCAACAACAAAAGCATAAAAGCTCAACTATAATAACTAGATGGAGCATTATTATGGGCTATGCACGACTGGCAACACACTCTTTAAAAAGCTGGTAACTTATGGCAGTTTTTGTAGATTTTGTCGGACAATCGTGTGCGATATTTCATCGTATATATACGATATTCGAACATGGTAAATTTGGCCCACCTACGTAGTATGGGATCTTAACATTCTTTAAATCCCACAAGGATCGAAACCCTACTTAGTTAACTTTATTAATTTCTATAAATTTAAGTCATAGTTTTCTATATTTATCCGAGTGCCATGGGATCTTATAAAGATTATGCAGACCCCTGTAATAAAGACATAATTATTATTTCGCACTTTTACCAATACAAACAGAACATCTTAAAAAATGGTTTTGAAATTTTTCTTGAATAAATTAAACACGAAATTATTTAATAAATTCTTAGTTTTTAACTTTGAAGCATTTTTTCAATAATGGCTGCAGGTCCAATAAACATTTTCAGTGGTTTATGGGTTTCCTCATTTATAAGCCCTCCTCTATTAATCCAGGCTGAGACTCAAAGCTTGCTTCGTCAAATTTCTTTCAATTTTCACTAGCAATCTTCAACCGACATTTTTTAAAGAATTTTTTCAACCAAACCCTTTTCTAAAACAAGGTTCAGGCTCAGGTGCGACTGCTCTTTATTCCATCAAGCCGATTAAACGTTCCTTTCCTTCCATACAGTATATACCCTATTAAGTGCAACACTTATAGGGTACAATAAACAGGGTGGCACTGAGGAGCGACTGCACTGGGGATCAGTAGCTAACAATATGTAAAAAGTTTAACCAAAAAATGTAAAATGGAGTTGCCTTGTTTTTGTATATACGTTACATTGTGAAGCGCCAAGAGGCGTGGCACAAGCAGCGCACAACACACACACAACACACAACACACACACACGCATAATAAAAACTCCTTTTTGGCCCCAGGCGCACAGTTGTTGCTCCGCTGATGCTGCTGCGGCGCGCTGTTGTTGTCTGCTGGGCGGGCAGGATAACAACGCCAAATGAGATTAGGAAGGACATTCGCGTATTTAACACACACACAGATACACACACGCACAGCTGCTGGGGCAGCAGCAACCAGTAGGATATCCTGGCTGCCTGTTATGTCGAGCACAACCACAGGCGGTCCAATTGGGAGCTGGGCAACTGGTCACTGGTCTGCGCTTCACTGGGCTCCACTGTGGCTTTGGCCCTGCTTGCGGCCGGAGCAGCGTGGCAGCTTGGCAGCGTGGCAGCGGGGGGGTTGGTTAGGCGGACGTCTGCTAATATTGGGCCCCAAGTTTAGCGCCTCTGTTGTCATTGCAGGAAGTTGCAACAGTTTGAGGCACTGTAATTGCTTTTTTGTTTGTCGCTGCCAGCGCTTGTCGACTGTGGAGGGGGTGCGGGGAGAAAGCGGCAGATTCGGGGGTTTGCCATGCAACGTCGCTGCAAATTTTTAATTAGATTTTTTTATTTTTATTTTTGTAATTTTCGTAAGGTCTTTTTTTTTGCCATTGCCTGAGGTTTATTTTGTATTTGAGCAAATGACACTCGCGTTAAATTGGGATTTTGTTTTTCTGTGGCTTGGGTATTTGATGGGTTTTCCAACGAGTTAAAATGGGTCTAAAGTGGAAGTTATGAGCCATGACAAATTGCTCGATGTTTATTTGGGCTGCAGCTAAATCCGCAGCAAAATATTCTTTTGTGTACTTTGGTTAGACATGTGCATAAATTAAGAAAGCTTGTTGAAGTCGAAAAAGTTTGTTTTTCACTTGAAATAAACAATATTTAACAATAAAAGATCTGCGGGAAGAATCCATATCAGCAGCTCTTCATGGATTTCAGCCACAACTTTATCAAAGTAGCAGCAATTGTTTTGTGGCATAATTCTCAAGATTTGTTATTTATTTTGCTGACCTAACAATAGTTTTAAACATTTAAATTCCCAGCTTAAACAAATTAGTTTTAGAATATGTAATTTGTTAAAGATTTCGTTAAATATATCCCAAGATATTTCCACAATTTTGTCAAATATGATTAAAACAAGTCTAACTTAATTAAAGCGAAATATTATAAATGTGCTATACATTCCCAGATGTCCAATTGTAATTGAAAATATGCTGCATTTTCTTCTTCTATGCCATGTTTAATAAGAACAAAAGCACAAGAAGAAGAGCGACAACAGCATCAATTATAAATGCACTCGATAAATTATTTTCAAGTATTAACTCGGGCTTTCAGGCACATCAGCAGCAGCCACAAGCACAACCACATTGCACAGGTAAGAAACACACACACACACACACACACACACACGCGCACACAGACACACACCGAGAGAGAAAACTTCGATACTTGCTGTGTATTTATATAAAATTATTTTCGTTTACTTAGCCAAGCGAGTTTGCCGGAGAAACTAAGCGTAAGTATTCCTTCAAAAATGTTATACACTGCAGAGGGTATTACAAGTTCGTCCTGAAATGTGTAACGCATAAAAGAACACGTTATCGATCTTATAAAGTATATATATTGTTAAGGAATACCAACGATCTAGTCGATATAGCCATGCCCTGCTACATTTTGTTTCTAGTCTCAGTTTTAAAGATTCTTCTTCTTTTGCAGGCAGTTCATAAGTCGGAGGCGATCGGATCGATTTGAGAATTTGAGAAGCTTTTTTGCCTATTAAGCTATCTTAAAATATCATTAAATATTTAAGTTCTTGTATGTGCCATTTTCTTATTTATCAAGACATCTTGACCAATCTAGACATATTTGCGTTTTACTATGCCCCTTAAAAGTCCTTGCCAAATTTTATCAAAATCGGAACACTATATCATATAGCTTGGAGTGGATCGTCTGGTCGATAATTAGGTTCTGGTATAAACAACTTTCTAGTTTATCATAATATCTTGATCTAACACGGCATTTTTTAGTTTTACTATGCTTATTCCATTTATGGGCAATCTTTACAACATCGGATCATTTTATCATATGGATGAAAAACTTTACTGTTCCTTAAGATATATATATATATGTATATATTGCACACACTCAGCAATTACGAGTTCTACCATGCTCCCTACATTTGAGAAACATTTTATCCTCATTGGACTACAATATTATATAGCTCTGCAGTAAGAATCAGTAAGAATTTTTTGTAAGATATTCTGAGCCAATTTAGCAACTACGAATTACACTATGAATTCTTGACAACTGCAAAATCATGTTAGATCCGATTACTATATCATATGGCTGCTTATAGGAGAAATCGATGGGATGCTTCGAAAAGGATATTTAATCTTCGTCGTGCCGAAGCTAGCAATTTTGATTTTTTTTTTGCCACGCTTTTGTTTTCATTTTTCCGTTATTAAACCAAGAAATATGTGCAGGTGTTTGCGTGTGTGTGTGTGTGTGTGTGAGCGTGGGTGTGTTGGTGTTAAGCACTTCCGCTTGGCTGGTTGGCTGACATGCGTTGCACGTTGGCAGCTGCCTTGCCCTTGCCCCGCACCTAGGCAACACTTGTCCCAACTGCAGCTTCGTTGCACCTTTTGGCTTCTGACAGCTTTCACACACACGCACACAGACTCACACAAACAGACAGACACACACAAAAACAGACACACACTGCATAAGAGAAACTGGGTTTGATTTTTCATTAAGTTTTTCAGTTGAAGCGCTCGCCATTTTTTTGTATCGTTAGTTAAAATTATTTTCAATTAGCAGCTAACATGACGTCCGCGTTCAGAAGCTGCAGCATAGTATATGCAGCATTGCTGTGGCAATCAATGGAATCCACATGCTCCACCTGGCTTTAGCGGGGGGCGAGTAGCGAGCTAATTTGATTGAACTGAGCAGCGTTCACTGTTGCTCCTTGCACAATGGGGTATACCCTGTGTTTTGTTGGCTAACAGGATTCTAGTTACAAACGGTTCGTCTACCATTGAAATATTTTTTACTGATATTAAATACACTTCGTGCTGAGAAAATATTTATTATTATTTGTTTTATAAATAAACTAAATTTGGTAAAATCTATCATAATCTATCTATCATATCTAGATGTGATATATTTATAGATTTATATAATAATCATTTTAATACATAAATACTTTATATCTTATACCATATATAAATATTTCCAACTGATATTAAATAGAGTTCGTGGCGACGATTTTAATTTAGATTTGGATTTATGCAATAAACTCTTTACCTGAAATATATTATAACATCTTCTGTATAGAAATAATCATGAAGAGATGATAATCATTATATACAAAATAACCAAAATTTGGTAAAATCTATCATAAAATCAAGATGTGATATTTTTGTGGATTTATGCAATAAACATTTAAATACATAAATATATTATATCTGCCCTCTTCCAAAAAAATATAATTAAGGATTTCTTCATTAAATTCCGATTGAAATTATATTTATAAAAAATATTTAAAAAAAACATATCAAGGAAACGCAAACAACATATTAAAGAAATGCAAAAATTATTATTTAAATTATTATAAGATAATTTTCTGTTAGTAAAAATATACTTATCTGCACTATATTGTTGTATTATATATGTGTTTTTAGTATTTTACTATTTTAAACCAGCTTAATAAATATAAATTTAATAGAAGAGCGCTTTCAAGTCTTCGCTACAATAGCAAAGCAAAAGTTACAACTGCTTGCCATAGCCACAATGCAACAAATATTTATTTGTGATGCAAAAAAAAAAAATAATAATAATAAAATAATTTAAACAATGAAAAAAGGAACGCAATTAAATGTTTTTCGGTCTGGACATATGAGCTGCCCGGCATTTGGTTGCATCCACAAGCGAAGGCACAAAGAAAAACCCACTTCGGGGCACGAGCCACAAAGTATAACCAGTTGCAATTATGAAATTTTAGACATTTTGATGTACTCAAGCCGCATGTAAAACTCTGTGAAGCCTGCAGATGTTCCAACCCACAAACACGCACACCCTTGGCTACGTTCCCCCAACAAGAGTCTTCTTTAGCTGTCCGGCAAAACAAGATACCAGTGTACATGATATGGGAATAGAAATGAAAGGACTAGGCATGTTAAAATTAAGAGCAGAGGCTGGGAGACGTGGAGCTTTTGTTTAGCATTTTTAGGGTGTTTTGCAGTCGAGCTTTAATTAAATTGTGGCCAAATCAAATTGCGCTTTTGATTATGAAATCAAATACTTTATGCGCAGCAGTCGGACAACTACTCGGTCATGTCGGGGTTGGCAGAAGTTGTGGAGGATGTGCCAGCTTGTGGTAAACTTCTTTTTCAGGCAGCAAAATTAATATTTATGTGCGCCGTGCTTTAATAATATTACTGAGTTACTTAAAATAATCAATATTGTTTAAAAAACAAATAAAAAGTGTGCTCGGTGTAATAAAAGCTGAAAACGGTTGGAAAAGAGTTTTCTTCTGATTTTAAAAGAACATCGTTTGTTTGTTTTTGTTTTGAAGTAGTGGGAGAGGGAGGGGCGTAAATATTTGCCTTCCTTTAAGGAAGTAGAAAAGTATGAACCCAGAATTAGCTTATATGGTATTTATTTAAATAACTTACCAAAATAAAATATTATTGAAAGCAGAGAAATAAATCAACATTTGTTGAAACATAAGTTATACTTGAAAAAAATCAATTCATTAATTTAGTTAAAAATAATTGACTGAATTTATATAAAAAGATTTAAATTCAATTAATTTTATAATTAATAATTAAAATATAATATAATTTTTAGAAAGTATAGCATACTTTTTGGCATACACTCGTATAATAATTGTCTTATACCCTGAACCAAATATAAATGGGTAAAAAGGGTATAATGCATTTGTGCAAATGTATGTAACAGACAGAATGAAGCATCTCCGACCCCATTCTTGATCAGTATCAATAGCCGAATCGTATGCCCGTATGTACGAACGCAAAGATCTCAAAACCTATAAGAGCCAGAGACTTGAAATTTCAATCGTAGATCCTTCTAGTACTAACGCAGTAGGAGTAATCGATAACTTGCCTCGTTACTAGGCAATCGATAAAAATTGATATCGAAATCCCGATATCCAAAATAGTATATATTGGTCAAGTAGCTTTCTATGTTAGAAAAGAGTTCATATTCTATTGATAAATCTAAAAAAAAGTAAAAATTATTCAAAATTTCTAAAGCACAAAACCCATTACATATCTAAATACTATTTCATTTAAGAATCCCAAATTCCAAGCTAATTATTATTATTATAAGTACGGAATATAGTTAAAATCATCGATACGCCAGGTTGGTAAAAGAAGCCGAATCTTATAAATTCAGTTAAATACATATAAGGTCTTTTAACTAAAATCCTTAATTAATGAATATTTTCTTTTAGCCGTGGATAAGACTCTCGTCGCTATAAACCAGTTTCTAAACTCTTAAGCCACTAATCGATGCCCAAAAATATGGAAAATGAACGAAACGATATTAAACTAAGAACATTTCAAACTTTCAATTGTTGCCTGCTGATATGCCAAAACTTTAGTAGTTTTTGTTTATGTTGTTGTTGTTGCTGTTGTTGTTGTGCTCTCAAGCAAAGAAATGGAAAACAAAGGATCCACAAAATCCTAACCCCATACGTACAAGCACTTGAGCTAAGGTACAACAACAAAGATAGCAAACTAGATTGCTTCAGTTTGAGAGTACCCGATACGAAGATACCCTGTACACACCCAATTAGAAATTGTTATCTTATCTCCATTCATTAAATGCCTCCATGAAAGTTCGATGTCTTTAGCTCTGAGAGTATCAGGAAGATATACGATCATAAGAAGTAAAGAGTATAGAGTATATATATATAGTATTAACAACGAGTATATCAACAACTGTATGTAACATACACTTTCATAACTTTAATATTTGTATAGGGTATACCCAAATAAAAAAAAAAAACTCGAAATGCAAACTTGCCCACTTCCCATTTCTCATTCAAATGCAAATCGGAACATAAGACTTGAACTGACTTCGATTGGTTTTGCTGCTGTTGGTTTCTGGTTGGAAAGCGGCTTTTGTTTGAGCATCAAATCCTAGTTAGTTGCCAGAGTGTCGCTTTTATCACTTGCTGCGCAGCAGGACATGGCATAATGGTACCTTACGTACCCCGACACACACAGCGCCACACTCTTCATCTCGGCACGGCCACTCAAAAATCGAGAGCAGGCACAACTCTGTTGGGGCCAACATGTAAATGCCTCAAACAATAGGTGACCAAAGGAGTTCAACGAATTTATTTCACAACAATATTCGGGCATGTTTAAGTTGATGTTGATAGGGCTTGCGAGAAAGTTCCTAACAGGCGCCAGCACGAAACAAAACTCGATTTCCGCTTGGTCAAGTGACATGATTGATATGTCAGTGCCGAGTGCCGAGTATCTCATGCACTTTGCCTGATTTCGTTTCTGGTTCTAAGACTCAACCTTAACCGCAAAAACAACATGAACTTTATGCCACACGCAACAACAGCAACAATCGCTGCAAAAAACCAAATAAACAGGAGCTTGAATAGTTGAGCCGATGACAACGAACATCCAGTCGTAGCCAACTCCTTAAAGCTCTGCTGAAAATTGGTTCAAACATGCGTTTGTTGAAGACGTGATTTGACCACAATTCAAGTATACTCTATAAAGGTGGCAAAAAATTTGTATAGCTCCTGGCTTAATAATTTATAAATTTTCAAAAATTATATTACACTCTATCCTATATAAAATATAATATAACATATATTTAATGCTGGGTTTGGCGACCTTTCTATATTCAAATCTTTATTAGCTGGCTCGAGGATTCAACCTCCACCTACCGGAACAATATATATTTAAAGACAATAAACTAGTCCCCGCACCTCGACTCAGCTAATATTTAGTTTGAAAACAAGATTTGCCACAAAGTTGAAGTTGAAAAGTTATCTCATGTTTTATACTACTCAAAAGCTTTTAAGTATAAAAGGCTTTCAGTAATTGCCCGTAGCAAAGCAGCAAATAATATTAATTATTAACATTAAAGAAAACACAGTAAAATATAACTGTGCCTTATAAAATTAACATTTTGATTTCAAATAAAAAAATGATAAGACAATAAAAAAATACGGTAGCAGTTTTTTTTTTTAATTTAATTTTTATTTATATTATTCATTTGCATTTTAAGATAGTTAACAAAATAGGCTTAAAAGGCTCTTCCTAGGGCAGCATATGAATTACAATGTTTATTCCATCGTCATCTTTATAAAATTTAAAAGTGTCCTTTAATTTTGACAAGAAGTTTCTTACATTCTAAAAAAGAAAGGGGAGAGGACATCCTGATTGGGGCATGAATAACTGGATTCAACTCATGTTCCAAGTCTGTCTATGCAAACCTTTTCCTAATCGATTTTAAACAACTTTTCACTTTAGGAAAAACATTTCGATATCTTTTTGATCAAACGATTAACAAGATGGCCACATGTCTTGCCCAAACGGAAATGGGTCTCAATAAACTTTTCATAAACTCCAGACTCTTCAAAAAGTGGGTCATATTTTCCTGTAGCTAGTGGATGCTAGTGTATACAATTTTCGGCCAAACGATTTCAGTTTTTTAATGCTTTTAATAAATTGTCGTGCAAATTTGTAACGTTTTTATTTGAAAAACAATTAAGAGTTTGGGGCGAATCGCATTGGCTTTGTTTGGTTTTATGGTCGAAATGCAGACTGCAAATGATTAAGTTTGCATTTATAAAATGACACTTTTATTTTCTTGTGGTTGCCGAGAACACAACTACACACACACGCACTCTCATATACACACTCGCGCACATGCCAATGCAATTTTTGTGTTGGGTTATTTTTTGGCAGCTTTTGCATTTGTCACTGGACATTTCTTGCATTGCCCGCACCCCTTGCAGACCGGCGACTGTCATTGTCAGTATGGAAAGCATTTAAATAAAATATACTTGCAATAAATTTTCCACAGTTATAGAGAGCTTTTCGTCCTGCACACACACACACACATGCACACATGTGAGAGGAGCCACTCGTACTTTTGGCAAGCCACAGGCTTCTCTGTCCGATTTAAATATTTAATTTGATTTTCCATTTCAATACCTCCCACTGCCATAGAAAATTACAATAATTTTGCGCTATGCTAAAATACATTTAGAAATATTTGTATGACCATATATATAAATATATGTTAATATATAAATATAGTTATATTTGTACAATTAAGTGTCTGTTTTAAGTGGCTGGGCAGTCACTTCAGCTGGCGCTGGGCAAATACTCGCATTTAATTGCACTCAGCTGCTTGCAACACATTGCCACAAAATGAAAATTGTTCACATATTGCTGAATTATGGCGAAACCGTATTTTGAATAGCTTCGTCCATGCTTATAACATATTAAATAGCCATAATAATGCAAAAGCTTCAATACTTAAGTCGCTTTTCAGTTGTTCGCCCAAAACTAATGAATTTACTGAAGTGCAAACAGAAGAAAAAGCAGCTGCACTTGTCGAAGATCAAATACCCTTATAAGATAACAATTTAAGATTCTCCTCATTCTTCCAATAATTGTGACTAACTTTCTTGTGGAACTATAGTCTTAGGCTTTGGCATTTACCCATATTTGGCTGCCATTTTAATGCCACGATATTATAATACCTGTGCAAGGGTATCCAAAATAGAAAAAATAAAACAAAATTAAATAAAATAATGAATATTAATATTACTGATAAAATCAATTGAATAAGGGTTACAAAGTAAATAACTTATAATTACCGCCGAATATTCATCGGCTACACAGTAAATAGAACACATACAACTTCATGCTTAAATAAAAACACCAATACAACTTTTTTTTTTAAAACTATTAAACAAGTTAAAATTCTATCTGGACTTTTTACAATTACTTGATAAGCTATACATTTTGCTCAAACAAAACTGGCAGAGCCTACTTTATACAGCTTTTTATATTATATGAAGTTCTATAAGGTTGTGAAATTCAAGAACTTAAAATATTATATGATGTTTTACCTATTTGCAAAGCTAAAAAGTTATAACTCTTATGGGTTATTCTAAAAACGAATAATCTTAATTATTTAAAAATATCCATTTCAAATTCGTATGAGTTAAATATGTGTATAAACTATATGCTCAAGAAGTTTCTTTCCTTTTATCTAACTTTCAATAAAAATATAATATGTACACATACTTAAACAAGTTTTTAACATATCTGAAACAGGTGCAAGTCCATGGCAATTGCCAAATAATTTCTTTAAATTATTTTGGAGGTATTGTAAAAATAATTTCCTAAATTGGAATCAAATATTCCTCAAGAATAGGTAAGCTAGTTATATTTGTATTATAGATGGAACAGAATTGTGAAAGTAACTGAGAAAATTAACAAAATATTTACATTATTATTTTATAGGCTTAACTCAAATTTAAAAGAAGACAAAGGGAGAAAGGAAATAATTAACAAACTTTAAATCAAGCTAAATTTGATTAGACTTTATATCAAGCTAAACATGATTAGATGGATTTATAAACAATGCGACCTAAAAGTTGTTAATCTCATACAAATGTACAAAATATAATATGTACTTATATCTATAAACTTTTCATTAAAAATCACTCACGGCTTACAAATCACAAATGACTAGGGATACTAAGGTGCTCACATTTTCAAATTATTTCATATGGCTGTATGTGATTAATCCTATTCAACTTTTGAACTAAAGCTCCCCCTTGTCGACTCTTGCCATTACCTGGAACATGCTGTCGTAGAGCAACTCTTTGACATCATTCGCAAATATAAAGTCGAGATGATTAAATTTCTTGTAGGCCAATTTCTCATCATGAACGACATTTGGCAGCTCATCGCGCAAACGCTGCACATCCTTGACAGCTGTTAGGACATCGTTTTGGCCATAATACAAGGCCACTTTGCAGTTAATGTTGGCCAACTTGTACGCTGGTGGCTTGGCACTGCCGTATCGTCTTTGATTTATATAGGGATTCTCATAGTCATACTTGATGAAGCCACCGCTGCTAACCTGCTGAGAATAATGGCCGAATGACTTGACGGATGAGCCAGCCGGATATTGGCCCAGCAGTATTGGCACGAGCGTACTATTAAGTTGTTCGAAATCCACGCCCATTAATTGCATTATAAGATAGGTGCATGTGTTTCGAAAGGCAAAACTGCAGAGATTATAGTTCAATTCGCGCCACACTTCCCTCTCCGGTGGAAATTCATAGATTCCAAAGATCTGAGACAAGCGCTGCAAAATATCGCGAGAATTACTTTAGCTCTCAATAGGCTTTAAAGAGAAAATTTAAAGTAAGCGCTAGCTCATGAAAAGGCAATCAAGGTCAAGTAGTCAAAATATCATTAACGATTGTTTAATTAAAAGAAAAATATTTAAAAATTATAACAACAATATTTAAATGTTTTAATATTTTTGTAAGATCTTAAAAGCATGGAGTGCAAGCCAATGGATAAAAAAAGAATGATTTAAGGCTAATTAAATTTTAAACTAAAATATTAACGTAACGTTGAATAAAATATGAAAGAAAAAACTCTTAATACCATTTTTAAAACATTTACCTATTAATTTCTATTAAATTCTTTCCTTGGTATTTCCCTTCTTTTACACATCAATTTTCCACCCATTTCGCGCTCTTAAAAAACCAAAATCTACCTATACCACCTTGAACTTCACGTCTCAACTTATATTTGATATCGATTTTTGAAAGACTGGCATTTCCAATTGAAATTGGAAATTGAGGGGTGGATTTTGGGAACGTGTGAATCACAAACGAATTTTCTATAAAACCAGTTTGAAGCCAATTGGATGATAACCAAAAATCGATCATAACACAGCTTTCCTCCTATTTACCACAGTTCCACTTATGCATTCGTTTCTATTATGCGCTTAAAAGCCGTTCGGACGATTCTTAAAAACGTAAACCAGCAAAGGACTTTCCAAATGGGCTTGAGGCTAATCGGATGGTATGCGAAAAAGTTTCATACAAATGTATTCCGCGATTTTCCCACAGTTGCGGGTGAAATTTCCCAAAACCCCGCTTTTGCGGGGTAACTACATGCAAATTTTCAGCTCCCTTATAGAGTTTCTTCAAGACAGTTTTATACATGGAAATGTATATATATATAGTCTGACTTACCATAATGTCGGGTACATAGGGAGCAATAGCCTTGAGCAGTGGCTGCTGCACATTATTGAAATAGGCCACGGGCGCAAGTGCCTGCATCAGTTTGATCTTTTTCATGTAAGTGGGTCGCTCGGCGCCCAGCACAAAGAAGGAGGTGGTGCCCTGCGAGTGGCCCACATAGTGTAGCTGCTTGTAGCCCTTACTGTTGGCTAGCACATAGTCAATGCTCGCGGGCAGATCATAAATGCCCAGCTCATGGAACGAAAAGTCCCAGAACTGGCGGTGCAGAGGATGGTATTTGCGATGCTTGCGGGAATAGCGATTGCCCCTTGTGTTGAGCATCCAGACATCGTAGCCGCGATCGCTGAGCAGGTAGCCCAGGCCCCGACCTGGTCCCGACAAGATCCAGGCCGACGAGCTATCCTCGAGTCCATGCACCAACAGCACAGGCTGAGCACCTGGCTTGGGTATGCGATGTGCCGTCAATCGAAAGCCATCCTTGGTATCAATTTTATGCTCTTCAAACTGATAGCCATACTTTCTGATAAGTCCAGGCTGCAACAATATACAATTATTGCTAATAATTAAATAATACTTGATGTAAACAATACTTACCGTTCGCAGATGCGCATCTTCTATAATGGCTGGGTCGTACTTGAGAATATCGGCGAGCATCAGATTTGCATGCAAGCCTAGCCAGATCAGGCAATAGTATAACCGAGACATGTTATTATTATATTAAATGTACAATGATCTAGCGTTCCCGGCTTAGTGCATCAATTGAAAATAATATATCCGCTTGACCCACTAGCCCAGAGAATATAAACAAGCTAGTAAAAATATAACAAATATAATAGAATTGTGAATTAATTAATTAGCTTGTTGCATGCCAAGTTCAAGTTCAATATCAAAAAGCTGAAAGTGAATTTGATATGATGGAAACTAGTTTGCGAATTGTCATAAAACCTGTAATGTTTCACCTTCGCACAGAAAAAATAGCACAAGTAAGAGTAGTCAAGATTCAGTCTAGGTTAGACTAGATAGCCACTAAATATACGCATTAATATTTATAGAAAATACTTAGCTGTAAATTTATAAATATAGCAAATAGTTTTGATTCTTGATATCAAGTTCGCTTTTGTAGTTTCTGACAAGTTTAGTGAGGTCTACGGCTATATTGACTCGTCCCATAATTATTAGGAACTATATTTATATTTATATGAACGGAAAGGTATCCTTCTTCGTCAAAGATTTAATACACTTGCAGACATTTACCTTTTGCAGACGTGAGAATTTTGAAGCTTGTAAATGCTGAGTTTGATGAAAATATCATGGAAAAAAGAATATTTTGCCATATAAGCACCAACATTTCGACCGATCGATCAGATGACAGCTATATAATATAGTGGTACGATCGGATTGGTTCTTTGACGTTCCTATGCAAAGTTCGCATAGAAACATCAACTACGCTGTTGATGCTGATCTAGAATATATATACTTTTATCCGGGTACAAAAATTCGCAAGAAATAATTTAATTTTAATAAGTAATCGGAAAATATCCTACAACGTGCTATTGCAACAACAAGAAAAAGTAATTTAATGAGATTTAAAGATCTGTCAAGCAATGAAATAAACAAAACCTCCATCGAAATCCGATCCAACCGTTTGAAACTTATAGCAATGCACAACAGAATCTGTTCTCTATTGACTTCTTGAGAAACTTGTCTTGAAAATGTTTTCATATCAATTTAGTTTATTTGAGAATTCTTGCCACTTGAATAGGACACTCTTAAAGTCTGCTTTCTATTGCCCACTGCTCCCAAACAAAGCACGGAGACCTCATATTTTTTGTAAGGTGAAGTTCTTTCAATACTTGTTATTTGACCAGAAGAAAGATTTAAATAAAGCTTAAAATATTAAAGGAAACTTATTAACCGAAAACAGCCTAAAAGCGGGGTGCACCAAATGAATACCTGTATATTATTTTCCAGCATTATAATGGAATACAGTATATTATTTACAGTATATATTTTTCAGCATTATAATGGAATATAGAATCTGACACTAATTCCTTCCATTCAGGCATTCAAAAGGACTTCTGTACTAATCTCATAATTATAGCTAAGCTGTTTAATATTGGGCTAATAATCACACTTTAATCACGTATACACCACATTAGCACACATCAAATGCTTGTATGTAAATAGTGCTGCGATTCACTTTAAATCATCTTTAACGAATTAAGTCGAGAACTTAGTATTAATTAGTCTTTTAATTAGTCACTTTTAGAACCAGCGTTAGATACGATTCGTTCCATTTAGAATTGATTTTCGGCGCAATGCCACATTAAGAAAGCGACTTACTGTTAAGTTTTCAGTTAATTCATGATGTTGCTTGATATTGCTTTAAGTATTTGATTTTAGTAGGTTTTTATTTCCTGAGAACAGTTACTTTGCGTGTTTTCCAATTTGAACTGTGCTCGGCGCGCGATCCGTTGTCACTGATCGGTCAGCTAACTGAGGTGCTTGACATAAGTAGCCGATAGTTGACTCGGACAATGCTTATTAACTGATCAGGCCCAATGTCAGTTGAGGAAATCACGCGAACGTAATTTATATGTAAAATAATGCAAAATATTTATCGGAAAAATGTTAGTTTTTATCTCCTGGTGCAATGTCAAACAAGTTTCGTAGTTCAGAATAAAAGTTAGAACCTCATTACAAATACAACAGATCCATTCAATCAATTTATTATCGTCAATTCGCTGCTTTTTTTATTCAATTAATATAGTTAATCGCATTATTTGTTTATATATAGGATAGTTCAGTTACAACTATGGCTAAGCTAAGAAAAATATAAATCTTCGGCTATGTACAGAATCCGAGTGTAATCCGAAAGAAATCCGAGCTGAAAAGAAAAAGGTACACAAGTTTTGTTTATGGTGGACATATTTACAAGAGTTGGTGGACATTACTTTGTTTTAGAAAAGATATAGTTGAGGATATATATTTTGTAGAGTAGGATCAGTAATATGATTGATAACTTGCCCTGTTTCCAAACCATCGATAAGAGTTCATATCGAAAATCTGTTTTTTGAGCATCCAGATCCTGAGTCACAAAATGTGGCATGTAGCTTCTTGATCTGGTAACTTTAAATCAAGTATCTTTAATTTTATAGCCATTGCCACGCCTCTTTTTGAGAATATACGAATATTCTATTCGGACAATAAGATCTACTGCTGAAAAAGTCAGCAATATAAGTGCTATCCCCTAGTCAGTCCCTCCCGACTAGAGAAGTCGTACTTGTTAATATTTGTATTTACAGTTCTGATAGCGTTTGTGATCGTATAATTGTCTTGTGATTCGTCTGTATATATACACGTGTAATTATTTTAATTTCCATATATGTATAAAAGTTAAGGCGCATTGATCTTTACTGCAAATATGCGACTTAGGACCACATATTGTCAACTTTGTTGTTAGCAATTAAACCAAAGACAATTTGGTGAGTGATCAAATATAAAATACCCTTGCAACCTTTATTAACGATTTCAAGTACGATTATATGCCATAGAAGTTACAGTGAACAAATCAGTAGATTGGTAAATTAAATATATATAGTAAATATTATCTAAGGTTTAAAATTGTTATCGTTTTGAAGTATCATATTATTTTTATATGCATCATGTGGCATATATCAGATTTTGATATTTTGCAATGTTTCATAAACCTGAAGTAAGTATTATAATTGCCATATTCGTTGGGATGAATCATATAAGTGAGAACTAGCTAGATTACAGCTACTAAGCATATAATTGCATGCTATTTGCATTAGCTACCA
The DNA here is from genome assembly GCF_035044405.1 of Drosophila montana. Classification (NCBI taxonomy): domain Eukaryota; kingdom Metazoa; phylum Arthropoda; class Insecta; order Diptera; family Drosophilidae; genus Drosophila; species Drosophila montana. The sequence continues at coordinate 370,516 of NW_026998621.1, read as the reverse complement.
TTTAAAAAGGTATTGTTTTGTATTAACCATTTGCATAATGACACACTATATATCTAATACTTACCATAATGCTAGCTTTAAAAATTCACTCTACCGTAGAAATATACAAAATAACTAATTGTATTAGAAAGCCTTTCCTAATATTTAATTTTGTAAGGGACGGTCTTGGCAACTTGCAAAAATAAACATACCTTTTCACAGAGAACAATCAAAGTCTCTCGAGTCTGCATTGGTCGTCTAGCAGACACATAACTGAAGTTTAAAATGTATATTTTCAATTATATTTATTTACTGACTGACTCTATTCTCAAGGATTTTATAATTTGTACTCCTTTTCCTCACCATGATCTAATGCGAAGAGCTGCTCACGTCCATCAATGCCCCAATTGAGACTATCTTTTATAATTCAATTATTAATTATAATTGAACTCAGAATATTTTAGAAAATATTTTAATACGATATTGGGCTGCACCAGCCCTTGGCATTCTCCTCTTTCAACTTATTAGCTATAAGCAGTGATAATGTTAAAGATGCAGCTGGCTTGCTTACTTCAAATAATGAGAATCGCGTAGTAGAGCAATATTCATAACTACGGTCTTTGTTAATTTTCAGCTCAGCTCAACATATACACATACATATAATAAGGCATATTAATGTTTATAAAACGTAGCCTTTTCCAATGGCCACATTTAAAGTTAATTCCGCCATCTTCGCCAAAAGCCACCGTTTCGTCCAGTATTGAAAACATCCTCCATAATTAAATCCGCCTCCTCAAATATTAAAGCCGTTGCCTCCTCCTTTGCTCAAGCTGCAGCCTTAGGCGGAGGCTTAACTAAGGAAGTTGAGGCCGCCGTCTCCTCCATTGTTCAAGCTGCCGTCACCTCCCTAGTTGAAGCCTTTGAGACTTGCTTGAATTTATGAGAATGGAATTAGTTAAGAATACGTTTTTTTTTTAAATTTATGTATACATGCATACATACATACATATATGCATACAGCTTTAAATATTTTTCCATTTAAATAGGGACAAACTAGACGAGATTTTCTTTTAGGGATTTGCAGTAAATTCGCTTTATTAATGCGATCAAAATTAGATATATAATTTAAAATTTGTATTCAATTTTAACTATAAATCAAAATAAAACATTCTTTTCCCTTTAAATTTAAATTTAAATTTTATATTATTTTTATATAAAAAAATAATATAAAAAAACTCTATGCCTTTATGGCGTAGATACCAGCCCTGGTAGCTCGTTAGATACCAGGGATAATGCAAAATTTCGCGCTTAAAATGCATTTCTGGCGGCTTGGTGATGCGGCCGCCCAGCTTCTAGCAGAATATTTACACAAGTAATATATTTTTATTAAGAAACCCTTTTACACGCACAGCTAGTCATAAATATAATACTAACTGCGACAGTTTTCATTCAATAACATTAAAAAACATATTTACACAATATTTAAGAAAAGAAGAAAATATTGTATACCCTGATTTTAATTTTAGTCCGTTTTTGAGAACTATAGGCTATATATATTAGTTCTAATTCATTAATATTATAGTTATAATTTCGCTAAATCATTTATAAACTGGCAATGTTTTTTAGCAAAAGCAGCCAATATTATTTTAATTTTTTTGATTAATTTTTTATTTCGATTTTCTTTCTCAAGGCTGTGCCAAGTTTTAATTGATCATTTGCTCGTTCTCATAATAACGCATGCTCTCAAGCATGCGATCGTAGAGCAGCTCCCGTGCATCAATGCCCCACATGAAATCCAGATGATTGAACTTTGGATAGTCCACCAGATATTTAAATACCACATTGGGCAATTGAAAGTAAAGCGTGGTCACGTCTGCGGGCTGAGCCAGCCAATCGTTTTGGCCATAATATAAGCCCACCTTGGCACTCACATTTTCCAGCTTATATTTGGGTGGAAGCAAGCTTTTGTATCGCAATTGATTCTCCAATGGGCCATAGTCGTATTTGCGAAAGTCGTTCAGTGATCTCATCTGGCCGAAGTGCAGTATTTGCTTGGTGGAGGCTCCAGCGGGAGCATGTCCTAGGATCGTCGGCAACATGGTCTCATTCAGCTGCTCCTGGTCGAAGCCCGTGAACAGGAAGAGAGTATTCGAGCAGAGCTGAGCGCCAAATTCCGTCCCATCGCAAACCGCTGCACTGATCGTTTCTATAAATTCGTTCTTCGGTAGGAATTCATTTGGGCCAAGCATCTGCAGTAAAAGCTGGAAGACGAATCATTGATCTAAACTTTAGACAAAACCAAAAATGGTAAGCACAGAAGAGAACTTACTGTTGAGGATAATTTAGTTGCACCCAAGAAATTCAATGGAGGACTCTTGCTATCCTTAAAAAAGGCAACCGGAGCCAGGGCCTGCATGAACTTGATCTTTTCCATATACTCGGGACGCTCACTACCCATTATCCAGAAGGATGTGGTGCCCTGTGAGTGTCCAATGTAGTGAAGATCCGTATTGTCCGTTTGTTCAAGTACATAATCAATGATTTTTGGTAAATCAAAGATGCCTATTTCGTGAAACGAGAAATCCCAAAACTCGCTCTCATCGGGCGTGTAACTGGCGTGTTTCCTACTATACACATTGCCACGCACATTGCCCATCCACACATCGTAGCCCTGGTCGTAGAGCCAGTAACCTTGAATGGAGAAAATAGGTGATTATAGTTAAAAATACCAGTCTTAAAGGTTAATTTTACCCACCTAGTCCCTTTTCGGGTCCCATCATCACCCACGTGGCAGAGCTATCCAATAGACCATGCATCAGCAAAACAGGCTTTGCGTTGGGTCTTGGGATTCGATGCATGGTCAAAAAATAACCATCTTCAGTCTCCACCGTATGACTTTCGCCTGGATACCCGTACTTTTCAATTAGCTCCACCTGCAATAGTTAGGAAAATAGGATTAAGTACGAAGGCAAACACAAATATTTAGAAATATTTTTAAGGAATATTACATTTTGATTAATAGTTTTGTTTATGGATAAATTTTTCTAATTATGTCTTTGTTTTTCTCGTATAAATATATATGTAAGTCGACTTTAAGTTTATCTAAAAAATCTTACTCTTCAACAAAAATAAATTATAAATAACTTTGTTTAGATTCTTGATTCTATTTCTTCATAATACTTTTAGATATGAACAGTCGAATTTGCCGCACAAGCCCAATATAAACTCGTGTAATATGTGAACCGAGTATAATAATTAAATTCGTTTCTGGAATTAAATTTAACTTACCGTACTAAGGTCAGCATCTTCTTTAATGGGATCATCTTGTGCGAGCGTTGCATGCAAAAATATCCATATAAGTAAGGCAACTCGTCGAGACATCTTATTATTCCAATGATATCTAAAATATATAGCTACGTCTATATTTCATGGAGCACCGTTTTTTTTTTAAGCATACAATTATAATTTATATATTAATGTGGTTCTTTAAACTGTTTTTTTCTTACTTCAGATATAGATTCTTTACCTTTTCGTTAACAATTGGGTTACCTCTTGAAAAATCAGATGACAATAAGAAATATATATTTTACCTGTTATGAAACAATTGTCATTAGTTAATATTTATATTCGTAAAATATATTTATATATTATATATATATTTAAAAATAAAAATTCTTTAAATTGAGTCGTTGTTACCGAAATTCACCTCCAGTTAAATAGTAATCCAGCCAACTTCAAAAACTTTACCTAACTGAACCACATTTTTACTACATCGTCTATTTTATAGCAAATATTATCGCCGATTCGATCCATCTAAAATAAGTATTTATCGCTTTAACTTTATAGACAGATATTTTGCTTATCTTAATTTAGCTTTTGTACGCTGAACCCATTGAAAATGGTTCAAAAGGGTATATTGATTTCGTGCAACTGTATGTAAGACAGGCGTGAGGTGCATATATTCTTGATCAGGATTGCATCGATCTGCCTAACTTCAAAAGCTAGAGAAAGTTTTTAATTTAAAATATTTAGTCCTCTATATCCTACGCAGAACGAGCTTAACATTTTTACACAAAACAGGTAATTTTTCAAAATCTCCTTTTCGTAGTTTCGATTAATATTGATTTTGAGACATAGATTTATATGCATAACTCGAGAATTATAGTAGCTAGATACACCATATTTTAGTTCTCGATATTCAGGGTATCTCGTAGTCGTATCACCAACAGCTCGAGCCCTCTTACTTTATATCGTTAATTTTCTGGTCATAAAACCATTTTCATACCCTTGCCAAATGTTCAAAACATTAACCATAGAAAAGGGTATTCAGCTATCAGGTGGAAAATAACAAGTTAGAAATATATCAATGTAAACTGCAACAGTTACGTGATCAGTTGGGGTAGATCTGTAAACTAACCTGTGACAAATCGGTTGCAAATATTAAACAAATATAACCCTTATCATAAGCCCAAAACGTAAACTGGTTGCGAATTAATATAAAATTAACTATTTTTAATAGTTGTGAAGAATTGACTGTTGACTATAAGATATGTATATTAAATAAATATCCGCGATAAGTTGCTTAGAACGACAAAACATAATCGGGACGTTGGGATTTCGGCTGATTTCATGCATTTTACAGTGTACGATTTGTCTTTTAATAATTTTTAAAATGCCCTAGCTTATGCTATATTTACAGATGGCATACCTTTAAAATATGAACCATGTGGCAACACTCGCGCTCTTCAATTGTAAACAAACATGCACAAGCCATAAAGAGAAATTATATATAAAAATAATTAAAAAAATTTTTTAAGATAGACAAAAACATTTTTTTTTCTATTGCATCTGCAAAAGATTTTATGCTGGAACTAATATACTTAACAGTATATTTTTAAAGAAGAGCATTCAAGCCTTTGCGATATTTAAGTTCAAGAAAATTCCCGAGGTATGCCTACAAATTAGGGAATTGAAGTAATAAGCCCCAAGTAACTTGATCTGCTTATAATATACCAGCGGGTATAACCCGGCCTTGCCCGATCGGACGGTAGGCCGATTTACCACTGTTACGGGCGAAATTTCCCAAATAGCTGTATTCATTTGGAGCTTATATAGAGCTTTGAATATGAGTTTGAAGCAAATCGAAAAAACCTAAAAACAAGAATAATGCTGCCAGATTTATATGCAAAATTGTTCAACCATGAACAAAGTGCCAAACCTCGTGAAAATCTGATGAGATTTGACCGAGTTAAGTGGGTGGGAAATTTTGACCTATGTCTATATAGGATATTTACCATTTTAACATGAATTTTGACCAATTATAATGTTGCAAGACTTAGATGCCAAATTGAGCTTCAGCTCAAAACTTGTTCAAACCCTATTAAAGATGATGAAATTTGACTGAGTTATCGAAGTCGGAAATTTCAACCTTTGGCTATATAGGATATTTGAGGGTACCATATTGGAATTGTGTGGAATATTTGATCGAGAAATGCAGATAGATAGACGAAATATATATTATATATGCTATATATGTATATAAAGGCTTTGTGTTTATTTAATTCTGTAAATCCATAGGGGGTATAAAAAATAGTGATAGAAACAATATGGATCAATATAATTTTTTTTGATCGTGAATATATCCTTTTAAGCAATTTATAAAACTTAAAATAAATTCAAAAGATAATAAAAATCCCTTTCAATGATATATGAAATATCACATGCAACTGTTTTTATTACTCTAACCTTAGTTAATAAATATTTAATATATATATATACATAAATGGCCAATAGTGTGCATTGAGCTCATACTGTAAGTATAACAGCTAGACTAAACAGTTATTTTAAACCCTATATTAGTTAGAAGTATCTATGTTATTGTCGGTGTCATAAGAACGCATACTCTGCAGCATGCGATCCCAGAGCAGTTCACGTGCATCGACGCCCCAAATGAAATCCAGATGATTGAACTCCGGATAGTCGACCAAAGAATGGGATACCACATTGGGCAGCCTTCGGTGCAGTGCCTCGACATCTGTCGGCTGCGCTAGCCAATCGTTTTGGCTATAATATAAGGCGACCTTGGCCTTGACATTCTCCAGCTTATATGCAGGCGGGGTAATGCTATTGTAACGCCAGTGATTTCTCAGCCAGCCATAGTCGAACTGCCGAAAGTCGCCCGACCTACGCACTTGGCCAAAGTGTTGCATTTGCTTGGTAGAGGCGCCAGCTGGTGCATGCCCCACCACAACGGGCAGCATGGTCTCGTTTAGCTGCGACTTATCAAAGCCCGTGGTTAGAAAGATCACGTTGGAGCATATTTCTTTGGTGATTGTGGTCTCATCGCATATCAACTGGTTAAACATCACAATAAACTCGTTTTTGGGCAAAAACTCATGTACACCAATCAGCTTGAGCACAATCTGTAATAGAATGGGAAAACAGCTGTATAAGTAAGCGCCATGAGAATCGCATAGAAGGACTTACGCTCACCGACGCATGAAATTCGGCTAGGAAATTCACGACAGGACTCTTGCAGTGCTTTAAATAGGCAACTGGCGCTAGAGCCTGCATGCATATGATTTTATCCATATACTCGGGTCGCTCACTGCCCATAATCCAGAAGACAACGGTCCCCTGGGAGTGTCCAATGTAATGTAGTTGGGGAAAACCCGTCTTATTGAGTACATAATCAATTGTTTTTGGTATATCGTACACGCCCATTTCATGAAATGTGAAATCCCAGTACTTGGCATGCAGATGCGTGTACTTTATATGTTTTCTAGAATACGTGTTGCCCCGCACATTAGCCATCCACACATCGTAGCCCTGCTCATAAAGCAAGTAGCCTGCAAAATGCACAAGTTTATTGCTGGGTTTTTATATAGAATTGCATTTGACATACCTAGACCCTTGTTTGGACCCATCATCACCCATGTGGCAGAGCTATCCAATAGACCATGCACCAGAAGGACAGGCGTTGCTCCAGGCCTTGCAATGCGGTGCAGGGTTAATACATAACCGTCGTCAGTTGTTACAGTATGGTTCTCGGCCGGATAGCCATATTTTTTGATTAGACTATACTGTAGGCGGAAAAATAATAATAATAATAAGCATGATATTTTATATACTGTACTTATAAATACGATATTACAGCCCTTTTCCGGCTTTGAACATGGTTTTTTTGAGAAGAAAATAAAATTATTATATCATTCTAAAACAAGATTAAAGATAATTGTTTCAAAAATCGAATGCGCAATATACTGTCAAAAATTAGGCGTTATTATAACCGGTTATTACGGATAATTAATGACAATTGAATGATATGTTAATTATCATCTGTCATCAATCATCATTTGGCTTAAACAATTCTACAAATAAATGAACTAAACGATTTTGGGTAAAATTGCAATTAATGCTTCTTATTTTGGTAACAATATTATATATTAATTAAAATATGAAAATTATTATATATTAATTAAAATATATATTATATTTAATTTAAAATCCAAAAATACAAATATAAATAATAATTTATATAATAAATATTTGAATATTTGGAGATAATTTTTGGAAAAAACTAGCTGAACATATTTCAAGCATTTGTACTTACCGTATTCAAATGTGAATCCTCCTGTATATTGGGATCCACACTGTTATCAATATGCACATTGCTCTTCACCGTTAGGGAGCGGCCCAGCAAAGTTGGGGTCTTAAAGTTCACATTGAAGAGCGTAATATTTCCGAAGAGAAATGATAAATCCGCATTGATCGCCAGTGGAACCAGACAAAGGCACAGTGCAAAAAGCTGCAGCTGCTTCGGACCCAACGCTAATGACATTTTTCCTATATGTATACAAATATATATTTATATATATATAGTCTATATAATATGCACTGTATGATTTCTATTGTTGTGATCGCTGTGAGGCACAAATGCTGACTGCCGATGCGTTGATTGGGCTGCGCGAATGAAACTTTGTCGTGTTATATGAAACTGTAAAACATATGCGCTTATGCTGATTACGGCATGTTATTTTCAACGTATTTGTATTTGTGTATCTGTGTGTAATACTTTCAATTGAATCACCGAAACGCACAAAAACAAAAGCAAACAAAATATTGGTCAAGTGCGATGATAACCCCCGGCAGCGCCTTCGTCACCAACTGATAACCAATGAGTCCGGCTTCAGATAATGTGTTCTTGATGTTCTTGAGCTCCTTGTGGAACTGCTGTATGTTATATACTCTTGACTTTGACTTGGTTTACGCACGCGACTTCTCAGAGACAGTTTATCTGCAAACGGAACTCCGGGTTGTGAACTCCCGAGCTCTTCGGTCAACGAAACGTAAATGGCAACTGCGTCAACCGTGTGGATCGGGGGCTCAAATACCCAGACAACTTGTCAACTATGTCGGGTTGCCAGGCCAATTGTCTAGCGACTAACATAAATAAATAAAAATATTTATGTCTAGCTACCTCTTTGTGAAACTCACTAAATAATTTGCTGCACTTCCAATTGTTAGTGCGATTCGTTCCGTCGTCAATTTCTCACTGAATCGTGTTTGGTAGCTTTTTTTTGCCTTGACTTGAACTTTGTCCATGCACCATTATATTAATTACTACTCTTCGACCCACACACTTTGTATATGCCCAACCAGTCCCAAAAAAAAAAAAAACCTCATCTCTGAACTTCAAAGCAAACTCGTATATCTCGTAGCCTCTCTCTCTTAATGATTGTCGTGTTTAGCTACTTTTTTTTCGTATACCTATTGCATATCTAGTTATCATATTGAGCTCTACGTCATGGCTATGACGTCTCCCGTGCTCATCTCAAGACTGGTTTTCAAACCTGACCCAATAATCGAATTATGCATTTTTGAATATTTATTTGTGGGCTTGTTTGCTCGCAGATAAGACACTATTTGATATTCATTTCTATTTAAGTCTGGCATGAAGACAAAGTCCAAATTAATAATAATAAATTATACGCTCGAATAATTAGCAAAAAAAACAAAAGACATTTCAATTATTAAAGGTTGGTTTTGTTGACGTTTGAATGCGCTACTTACAAAGAGCTAAAATTTATCAAATTTAAATTTGATATTGTTGAGAGAGTCGCGAAAATGTAAATCAATATTTAATCTAACAAAATATTCATTTAAAACATAATATTTATATATATACATACATCTCTATATATAAAACTGTTTGTCCTGACTGACTGACTGACTGACTGACTGACTGACTGACTGACTGACTGATTGGTGATCAACGCACAGCCCAAACCGTAAGAGCTAGGAAGCTGAAATTTTCACTGTAGCTACCTTATGTGATGTAGGTGCACGTTAAGACGGGGTTTCGGGAAATTCCACCCGCAAGTGTGGCAAAATCGCGAAAAACGTTTGTATGTAACTTTTTTGTTTACCATCGGATCGGCCCCAAACTTATTTTCAAAGATCCTTGTTCAAATTCATTTGAGGGGTGTTTCACAGTTTTCGAAAAATACGTTCCTCCTTGGTGGAAATGGAGGTCAAAGATTTGGTGGGTGACGTTTCGCGCTCAAATTCATTTCTAGAGATCTATAAGAAAAATCATTTGATACGTGTTTCACAATTTTCGCAGAATTCAAACTTCTTCGGGGGGAATGCGATTTAAAGATTTTTTGGGCGAAGTTTTAAGTTGTGTCCGATTTGCTTCAAACTTATTTTTTAAGCTCTACATAAGAACTTAATAAATACGTATTTCAGCGATTTGGGAAATTCCACCCGCAACAGTGGTAAATTGGCGAAAAACGGTTGTATGAAAGTTTTTTGTTTACCATCCGATCGGCCCCAAACTTATTTTCAAGGATCTTTGTTCAAATTCATTTAAGGGGTGTTTCACACTTTTCGAAAAATACGTTCCTCCTTGGTGGAAATGGAGGTCAAAGATTTGGTGGGTGACGTTTCGCGCTCAATTTCATTTCCAGAGATCTATAAGAAAAATCATTTGATACGTGTTTCACACTTTTCGCAGAATTCAAACTTTTTCGGGTGGAATGCGACTCAAAGATTTGTTGTGCGAAGTTTTAAATTGTGTCCGATTTGCTTCAAACCTATTTTCAAAGCTCTACATAAGAATGTAATGAATACGTGTTTCAGCGATTTGGGAAATTCCACTCGCAACAGTGGTAAATTGGCGGAAAACGTTTGTATGAAAGTTATTTGTTTACCGTCCGATCAGTTTCAAAATCATTTCAAATTTGTTTGAGAACATTGATTTTATAACATACGTACCACGGGCAAGGCCGGGTTATACCCGCTAGTATATTATATATTAATAATATAAATAATATTATTTTTTTAAATAAGTAATTGTGCTTTCTTCGTTATGAAAAATAAAAAACTAATTAACCAAATAAACAATAGTTGGCGTAGTTGAACCGGCGACCTCTCGCTTGTTGGTCCGATGCTCGTACACCTAGACGTCACGTTTGCAAAGCAAAATTATGGGCTTGCGTGGTTTTTATGTTTTCATACGATCTTTGACCGAAAAATAAGCTGCAGTAAAAATTAAAGCTTCGTAGCTTTTACGGTCTAGGCAGTACGGTTAGTCGCCATAGGTCAGTCAGTCACTCAGTCAGTCAGCCAGTAGGTCAGTCAGTCAATCATTTAGCCAGTCGGTTAGTCAGTCAGTCAGTCTTTCACTCAATCAGTCAGTCAGTCAGTCAGTCCGTCAGTCAGTCAATCTTTTACTCAGTCAGTCAATCAGTTTAAACTCTTTCGTATATACAGATGTATGTATTTGCTAATTCTTAGATTAAAAACAATTAAACTGAAAACAAAGAAATTGTGATTAAATATGAATCATTTTAACAAACATTCAATTTGTTAATGCTTGATATCACACGATTCTACAACTCACAAAAACAAAAACGCAACTCATTCAATATGAGTTACGCACGAGTGTGAAAAAAGCGCTTAACTTTTATTATCGGGCCGGTCAAAGTGCCAATTATATATGACCACAATGTTTATGTGATTATTGTTTTTCAATTGGTCACAATTTGCTGATAAGTTTGTATAAAATTATCAGATGACCCGCTTTGAGGGCTATTCATAAGCCACACTGTATTAAAATTAGAAATTGTCTGTTTACAGCACTCAACACACACACACACGCACACACACACAGCATGACAACAACCAACACAAATAAACAAAATGAAATAATATACGGTCCAAATATTTGACGAGTTCAAATTTGTGCATGGGAAGCGAGTGCACTATACGAACTCCAAAAACATTGCTGAATGCGTGCTTATCAGAGTGTGCACACACACCCACACACACCCACACACACCCACACACACACACACGCACAAGCAGTTGAATGTTATTCAATTATGAAATGTAGCTTATTTTGCATTTATGCAGCACACAGATACTTAGCGTACATCACATACACACAACTGCATAATGCAAATACACACACATACTTACATATTTATATATGTATATAGACTTGACAATGTGCAGTTCATTAATTCCAGCACATTTATGAATGTTGTTTGTGTTATTGTTGTGATTATCGCTGGCTAAGCTCGGCTTCTGATATCAGTCCTCCATACATATATTTGCTATACCTTATAAAAGCTGTCCACATATGTTGCTAATTATGCGTGTTGCTAAGCTCAAATGTTTCTAAGTCATGTTGCGAATCATTTCAAATCGCAACATTCGATGTTGACCAAACTCGGATTTTCAAATTAATTTATACTTCTGCTCTATTTGAAATTCTGCAAGCTTCAGTTTTATTAAGTTTTGACTAAAATTAAATTCAATGGAAAGAAAAGTATCTGTATAGTTTATTACTACACAGAGAGAAAAGTGGGGAAGAAGTTTCAAACCTCATTCGTTTTAATAGAGATTCTTAAGGTTTTTGGGCGCGATTCTAGCAAAAAGTTTCTGAATTAGGTCTAATTTGTCTAATCTTTTTTTAGTAAATGCAGCTCATATAAATATTCAATATTTTCAATTGAGGTTATTTTTTGCTTAGTTCAAGGAGTAGTTTAGAAGGTGCTTAATATTCAGAGAAAGGCTTAACCTAACATTTTAAACATGAGACTAAGCAAACTATTGCATGGCCACATCTCTTTAAATTAAGAAGGCACTTTAATAGCTAGCTTAGTATGTGCATGCTAAATAAATGTAGGGAGATAGGCGCATGTCTTGTTTGGCAACATGTTGCTAAGCCAAATGTTGCCGCATCTCTTTAAATTTAAAAGGCAATTCAATAGTTAGATTTCTTCTATTTTACACTACTGCACATGCTGCGCTTTTCATGTTATTTACAATGTGGTTGGGCATTTGAAATTTCAAATATTCAAATCAAAGCGCAGCAAAAGCCACTTGATGTCATGACATTTTGCATTTTGAATTCGACTCATGGGATTGACAGCAGAAGCCACCGCAAGCCACAAACAATTGTTGGCAAATAGAGCCCATGCCAGTGGCTAAATCGGTCGACCCAACAAACAAATGGGAACTTAAAATGCTTACGAGAAATTGACTTAGTTACAAAGTTTTTGTTTTTGTTGACACACTGCAAAGAGTTGATCCACCGGCAGAGAGAGAGAGAGAGAGAGAGAGAGAGCAGAGCGAGAGAGAGAGTTGATGAAATGCACAGATATAGTCTTATATAGAGTCTCTTTGCCAATTTATTTGTCAATGAAAGTTTCAGAAGTGGACTTAAATTTGTGCATTTTATCAACAAGCAAAAAAAAACAGATTGACCTACATGAACTTAACTCTAACAAACAAAGTTTAAGTTGCCAAACTTTTGTTTCCTGACAGCAGGGCATTCCTCAGAAACTAAGCTTTTTTTAAAGATGCAAACAACTTAAAAATTTATCAAAAGACTTTCCAACAATTATTTTTTTAAGATCTCAAAGGAAAAGGAAGCTGTCGTTTTGCAAGGCCTTGTCTTTAGTCCGAAACTACAACAACTTGAGAATTATAAGCAATAGTTTTTTTGTATACAGCTTATTCATTTGCTTAGTAAAAGTTTTTATCGGCTTAACATATTCTCGTTGCCAGGCATCTTCTAAGGAGAATAAGGAGGAATAAGAAAAAAATCATGTTACTCATGAGACTAAAAGGGGCAGAAAACGTTGATTCCAACATTTGATTCTTAATTAACTCATTTTCAAATATGTATGTAAAATATTACTTTCGACGTGGAGATTTGAAGATTTGAAGCCGCTAAATACCCGCCAGTAACCGACATTTTAAAAACAAGTCATTAATTGTGTGAATAAATGCGCAAAGATATACGAAAAAAAATATATTCATTTTGACAGTTCTTAACAATACACAAAATAAAAAAAAAAACAAATAGATAAAAAGTCGGCGTTGTCGGAGCAAAAAGAAACTGATGATCTAATGGAACTGCGCGATGGAAAACAACAATAATAATTATGTCCTCATCACAGAACAATTAGTCACGAAAAGTATATACTTAAAATTTGTGCTCAAGTTCTGCAGGCTGAAACAAAGTTTTTCAAAGATGAAAGCCGGCAATAGCAAAAATTCCTTGTTGTTAATATTAAAATACTTTTTGGAGGAACTGCTTCGAGATGATCACGTGGCAAACTGTTTGTTCTGCGAATTGATGCCTCTGATATGTTGGAAGCCCCTGAGAACACGGAAGTTGCTATGTTTGACGAAAGCTTCCTTACAAATTACAGCTTATTAAAATTCTTCAACAACCGCAGTATATTTTCAAGACAATGCAATATTCATATTAAATATATTTTTAAAAAATGCCTCTTACGTTGTGTTCCGTAACCAGTTCGAAATAGAGGAAATTTCTAGACAATAGTCGTAAAACAACTAGAAAAACTCCTGGCGATAAGCTTTTTGGACAACAGTTGGTGGTACATCCGAAAAATAAAAAGCCATCTCTCTAGACCTACTCTTTAGACCACCCGGCCGAAAACCAAGTCAAATTAAGTTTCTTTTCTTACTGTCATTTTCCATGTCAATTGTAGTCCTCAAAAATTTATTTATTATTGTTCCAAACACAGTTTCCAAATAAAATAATGATTACAGGAAAATAGAGGCATGGATGATCCGCAAATTATGAGGTGAAAATTGAGTAGAGTACTGAGAGGGAATGAGAAGAAGAACACTCTACCTTGTCACTATCTGGTTACCTGCTTACCAAAATTTTGTCTATGACTTCTCGGCATACTATTAAAATATGGATTTACATTAAAACTCAACAAAACCTGACATGCTGACATGCCGCAAATGTCAGATAATCGATTGAACCCTTCAATACTGGCAACATCTGCACCTATTAATACAAATAATTAACTGTCAACTGCAGAAGCCGAAAAAAAAAAATAATATGGAATTTGCCTACCTACCATGCGACGCACCTTGAGTCCACAAAACGATCACAACAACAACAACAACAAGAACTACACACAATCCCTACACAAACACACAGGCACACCCCAATTATAGGCAATTTTTGCAGGCGCTGCGAGAAATGTGAAAAATGAGAAATGAAAAATATAAATAAAATGTTGCTGAAGAGGGCTGTGTGAAAAATGTGCGAGAAAAATGATTTTTGCACGCCTCGGCGACGTCAACGTTGACAGGGTGCCAGAGGGCGACGGAGTGACGACTCCAGCTGCCAGTGTCATTAACTCGACAAACCGCTCGACGGCATCGCAATGCGAGTTATGCGTATAAGTGGAGCGGAAGTGCACGCGCAGTGGGGTCTCAGGAGCAACAAATCAAAAAAACACAAGTACTTTTGTTGTGCAGTTCCGACTAGAAGATGCTCTGTACCCAGATTTCGTGACAAACATATAAGGTTTTCTTGTGCGATGCCTTAAAACAAAATAACCCTGCGCTTAAAATATGTGGACCTACGCTTTAAATATACATTCTCTTGCTTTTATAGTCTCGGACGGTCAGACAAGCGGCCAGATATACGGGCATAAGTTGCTGAAGCCTTGTCCTGCCTGTTTCACACGTTTGGTACAGGGTATTAAAAGTGATGTTAAGGCATTCGTTATGTCAACAAGCAACAATGAGAAAAGAGAGAAAGAGAGAGGACGTGCAGTAGAGCAGGCAGCAAGGAATCCCGTTATGCGCATTACATCACTCATTTTGAGTTCTTATTTTTTTTGCTTGCGCGTTTGCATTTGTAATTGCTAGAGTCATAAGTCGCCTAACGACAAAGTTACCGCTATGCTCACCGCCAGACGCTTATTGCTCTCTCCCTGCATCCCCCGCCCGCCCCTTTTTAATGAAGTGCAGCTCCACAAAGCTCTCTTCGGGCTCAAGCTGCAGTCAAACGACAAATGTTTCGTTTTCTTGTGGGCAAAGTCCCGGAGTGTTTTGAGTTCTGTGCTGCGCAGCTGTGGACAAGGGAGGGGAAGTCTGCTCTGTAACCTTTTGTGCTTTGTGGCACGTTCTGCCTTTGGCGTTCGCCCCACCATCTCGCTCTCGCTTTCTTTACAGCATACAAATTTTGTGCTTGGCTGAACTTTAAGTGGCAAATGCGTTAATTGGGCATTAAATGTAACAACGGAATTTTTTTATTTAGTATATCAAGCACCAAGCATCTTCGTTCCGCGTTAAGTGTTTTTTTATTTTGCGAATTTTAGGTAAAATGTTATTTGAATGCGTAAAATAATCAATTTTAAAGTCGAAGGCAGTCGAAACCAAGTGTGCAATTAATTGATATCAACTGTGGTTTTTTTGAAAGACTTAAGACTAAAAAATACCGAATTTCCCTAATAACAACGGGCTCTTTTAAGTACTTTTTGACATACACATTTGACAACACTGGCTTTATAACTAGATGCCCATCGTCAAGTGATTTAACATTTTATTTATATATATGTATATTTTGACCATTATAAATAATTAGAATACGTTGATTGCCTATCTACGGTCGCACCCCTTTCTTTTGGTAATTAGTAAACTGAAGTAATATCCTGGTATTTTCCGGGTTAGGCAACTCATTAGCAGGCCATGGACCAATTACTCCATTTTTAAAATTGCCCATTTAAATTTCCCCCGTAGTAGGCCCTGCATAGGGAATATGAACTTACTTTTTAGCTTAACCAATTCTTATTATTCACTTGCTTCACCGCTCTCGGCGGAAGCAGGTCTCCTTTTTTTTTGAGTGCTTCAATTATTTTTGTTGTGTGCTTGAATGCATTTTCTTTTTTTTTTGTTCTGTGTGCTTAGTTTTTCGTTTGTGTGTGTGTGTGAATAATTTTTCGTTTTTTGTGTGCCTAAATATATTTTGTATTTTTTGTATAACAAGAACCTTTGACAAGATGGTTTATTTTTTTCTAGCTTTTTTGTATTACTGTTTTGTTTCTTGATGAGCAACTTATCGAGCAGCAAAAGCCAAGAACGCCTTGCTTATATTTGTTATGTATGTATATTCATATTTGTTTTAATTTCTTTTTAATAGTTATAACTCTCTGTGGCTTGATCCTCACAAGTTAGCTGGAGCGCATGATAGAGATTTAACTACTATAAATTGTAAATCTCTTTGTACAGACCTCAAGTCTTTGGGTATCATGGTTAACGAACCGTTGCGTATTTACTTGACACGTGAATTCTTTTAAATTCCGTGACATCCGTCCTGGGAGACTTAAAGGCATCCTTACAAACAAATCTACCCATTAGTTATTCTCCGAAGTGCCGTGAATCCGCAGCCTTCTAAACGCGCGCTCCGTTCGCAAATTCTGGAGGGGGTAAAATCAGGCTGAAAGGTAAATGCGTGAATTCCCACGAGCCGGGCAAGCAAAAAAAAAAAAACATTTCTGGCAAATATTTATATGCGAGCTGCTCCACGCAGTGTGTCAATGTGGCAATGTGCTGCTCGATTCCTGCTGCCTTGAAGCCCGAGCCCAAGGACCCCCTGTGCACACGTATGTGTATCAATTTCAAGAGATTTATGCGCTTGGCAAAAAGGCCATAAAATATTTATTGTTTTATGTTGCATGTTGCCAATGATAAGCAGCAGATAAGGCTAAGGGGCAACAATCGGGAGCAACAGCTGAGTATTGACGTGCGCAGGATGTGCGCGCACAGCCGCTTCCATGTAATGCGATACGAGGGCGGAAAGGATAACACAGCGGTACACGGGCATATAAATGTACCATGAAATATTACCTTTAAATGCGAATTTATTTCCATGGCACTTTCGAAATTTAAATTCGAGCCAAGAATGCAGCAGTTTCTCATCTATTTGTTTTTCTTATCATTTTCTTTTCTCGTGCAATTTTATCTTCTTATTGCAAATGAAATAATAAATCGTTTCCTCTGCAGTTAGTAATTGTTGCTTAAGCAATTTTTTTCTTGGGCTTGGATTTGGGTTTGGTCGATGGTTTATTCTCTTTCTCGATCAATTGATTGCCTAGTATCGCTTTTAGCAACATGATTGTCTATTTTGGTAACTATAATACTTCTCGCATTGAATTTGAATGTTTCATTGGGAATTTATATATATTTCTTTGTAACATTATTATTTTTATTGAAAATCTGCCCGCTTTTTGGGCAATATTTAAATTTTTGCTGTAAATGGCAGTTAAGTATTGCGTGTATTTTTGTGTCTGTTTAGTGTGAAGGGATCTGTGTAAAGTGCGGAGTTAGACATATTTATTTTTGTTTTTATTTTCATTTTTCCTCTACTGTAAAGTTTGTTCTTATTTCGCTTCATTTTTTTTATAACAACCTCATGTATTATTATAAATATTTGCAATTTTGCGACTTAAATTTATTTTTCTTTTCTTATTATATATCTCCGATGTTTGCAGGCGTTTATATCGCGTTTATATTGATCTCGTATATATGTGTCAATTAGGACGCTGTGAATCTGCGAATGGACATATTCTTCATGGCCATCTGAAAGCCATTAAAGCAACGCGCCTTTGTAATCCAAATATCTGGGCAAGAGTTCGCCTCCTTTGTCTCCTGATGGGACGGGCATCTTGAAGGATGCTGACGAGCCTACTGGCGTGTGTGGCTAGCCGGTTGTTATATAGAGCGCAGTGGGTACTAATTTGCTCTTCGACCCAGGGGGTATCTAACAAAACACGGCGATGCTCAAGGTACTTCGTAGTTGACGCACACTTCAACGGGTTTTGTCTCTATGTAACAGTTCGGCTGAAGAGATCGTGGGCTAACATAGAAAAATCTTTTTTTCGATACTATTTTT
Source organism: Drosophila montana (assembly GCF_035044405.1). Taxonomy (NCBI): domain Eukaryota; kingdom Metazoa; phylum Arthropoda; class Insecta; order Diptera; family Drosophilidae; genus Drosophila; species Drosophila montana. The sequence goes on along the minus strand of NW_026998621.1, from coordinate 352,296 downwards.
ATAGTACGATTTGTCTTTGGCCTCAAAATAGGCTTCAGTTTCCCAGCAGATATTTCGTTACTTCCCTTATTTACTTCATTATTTATAAGTAGCTTTTCTATAGACCCCTTTCCACGACGATTCTTTGGTTTGGTCGAAGCGGATGCTTCTTCGGCTCCTTTGAGTCTACGGGTCCACTATTCTTCATTGGCAGCTTGGTTTTGTAACTATTTCAAAGAAATAGACGGCGGGCTTGTTATACATAATACGTATTTAAAACTGCGTTTGAGTATAAGATATCCTGAATAGAACTTTTCCGATTTTTGTTTGGTATATAAAACATGCCGAGGTTATGGTTCGAGCCGTTGTTCGTGCTGAGTGTGCCGACGCTTTATCCACTTGTAAGACTTAATCCATCAAAAAACTTTTGGGCTGTGCGTTGATTATCTGTCAGTAAGTCGAAGAAAATTCTTGAACATATGTAGACAGATATCGAAACGTATGTGTACAACATTTCAATTTAACTCCTTTAAGTTGTACTCTCTGTGAAGTTCCTAACAAGCAGTCTCAAGTTCAAAAAGACATGCCAATAGCCAATTCATGTCTGCTGTTTTATGTCAATAATTCCGTTGACATTCAGGTCGACATACATATTGCAGACCTAACCCCATCCCAGCCGAATTTTTGGCCATTATTTGGGCATTGTCTCAGCTGGCAGCTGGCGTCACCTGTGGATGCTGCCGTATTCAATCAGCAAATAAACCTGGATGCAGACGCTCGAAAGTGATTATTGATTTAATTACACATCAAAGTGATGCCAAACGAAAACAAAGACAAAGATGATGTTGCAGGGGCCCAGAAGGTGGAGCGAGAAGGAGTCTCCGCCCTTGGCTGCTGCGTCAAAGCAATAAAATGCTAATGAATTAATTTTCGCAAGAACTTTGCAATGAAGTGAATATTTCAGCTCTACATTAACAAAAACCCAGCCCCCAACAAGCCCCCAAGCGAAAGGCTTCCGTTATTAGACTGCCATGGCCCGAGGTATTCGAGTAAGTAGGCTGCTGTAAATTAAATGAAGTATTATTAAATTTAAGCCTGCAAATGAAGTCATAATATTATTAAACTTGCCTGTCGTTGCATCAAAGTGAGCTTCGAATATCGAATATTCCCTAAAATTGGTCAAAGGCCAAACTATTTTTTTAAATATAGCTCGGTTCTTTGGTTTGTGGCTCGGTTTAGGGTAGATCAAATAAGTGCTCTAGGTTTGAGTCTGGCTCGCGAATTAAACCTAGAATTATTTAAGATTTATGTTAATTTTTTTTTTTAATATAATATCAAATGAGTACAGGTCTTCTACCCTTTCCACACAGGGCATAGAAATGCTTTACTGTTCAATCAGTTTGTTTCGCTGAAATTGAAACATTTTCCAGCATTAGATATTCGTGCACAAAGCAAATACAAAACAGGCGAATGAGTGTGAGACAAGGGGGAGAAGCTGCGGCAAAGCAATTTCCTGGGCAGTTTTTGATTTGTTTGCGCAAGCACAAGGCATAAAACCAAACGAATTGGGAGTTTGGCTGGCTGGCGTGTATCTCAAAGATACATCGAATTTGGCTAATGCTAATGAAACGCACGCACCCACTCGAGGGCTGGCCAAATAGCCAGAGCAGGCAGGGCAACAATGGCACGGAGCTCGTAAAAAACTCGATGATAAAAATCAAAGAGCTCGGAGGGAAATAAAAAGAGCCAACAATTCAATACGCATCGCAGTCTACACAAAATTCGCATTTGCGGTCAGTGGCCGCAAAGCAAACTTTTTCCCGCCAGATTTATGCGGCAATATTTGGCTTTGAAATTTTCCCCGCTGGCCGCAGCCCACCCCCGCCCACTAGGATGGGTGCGAGTACAACCTGTGGCATTTGGGGTAAACTTTCGCTTCTATTTACATTTTATCGCTTGAACGCACTTTTTATGTTTGGCTTGACTGGGCATGCAGGGTTGCGGGGGCGTGGCATCTAAATTTTAAATTGAAAATTGATTTTTGCCAATATATATCCGCCTTTGCTTTCTCTTTTTTATTTCTGAGTGATTTGCCGTAGCTTTGCTTTTGGTCAAATATTTTGCGATTGAGTTCACTTTTGCTCGCAGGTCAGATTGAAGAACCATTTCGCAAAGTGCTGGGGGGCGGAGACTGTGTGCATGGGACAGGGGACAGGGGGCAGGGGGCAGTGAGGGGCAGGGAGGGGTGCACCAGAATTGGCATTTGGACAGCGTAAGTGCGCCTCACTGAATTTCCATTTTGCTGTTTAAACGAGCAATACAAGCAAAGCAGCGCTCCGTTGAACATTTTTGTGGCATACTTTTGGGCGCTCGGAAGTGACGCAATCGAAAATGTTAAATTTTATATCACGAGGGGGAATGAATATAGAAATAATATTTGTCTAAAATGGGGTTTGAATAAATTAATCAAATATTACGCAGTATATTCTTGCGGAGATGTATCCTTTCTCTCTGGCTCTCGTTTTGAGTGTTCGCCTCGTCTGTAGTTCAGCTGGCCACAAATGAACTCGTAGGTTTTCATACTAAGTCCTAAGTTTCCAGGTTGTAGGATCTCAGGATTCAGCCCGTTGATCTGTCCAACCAGGCATTTTGCTAGATATAGTCCAAGAATGGACTTTAAAAACAACCTGTACGTTTTAATCATCAATGTTAAGTATCTTAAGCCTCTCACCAAATAAAATCCCTTCTTTTTTTTGCGGTCTTCCACCTTTCATTTCCCTTTGCTGAATGGTTTTTTTCTAATTGCAGTGATAATACGTGTTATCATGTACATAGGTCAATCTCCGCCTTCGCCATTGTTGGCAGACCATAACGACGGAGCTCAGATCAATACTACTCTCTCTGGTGTCGCAGGTGCGCTTAGACTTTTGGCTAACTGAATGGCTGGTGGTCGCTCAGGTCCCACTCTTCCACACTCCAGTCATACGCGGCCAAGTGGACGCTGCTTCATTGACAATTGTTACGTCGATATCACTCTGTCCTCTTCGATTATGGAACGTGTGCACCTCGCTCGACGTTGGCATTGCTTCCGAGTGTTCGCCTCGTCTGTAGTTCAGCTGGTAGTCTGTAGTTCAAACTCGTGCCGTTTGCTGAACCACATGGGAGACACAGTGTTTGCGTCCAGGCTAAGAATCACCGGGGTACTGCTCGCCAGTAGCAGTATGGCATCCATATAGCTAAGTATCCTCATCAACTCAGCATGAGCATGGCGGTATATGGAGGCTAGGCAAACTGTGCCATGTTTACCCGTGACCCTCACACATACTCCAGCCTCGGTGGTCAGCATCTGAATCGACGATGACAACACTCCTCCGGTTTTCCAACAGGGTCAACTATGAATCCAATAGATGAATATTCAATTGAAGAGATTGCTGAGCTTGCTACAAGAGGGCAGCTACGGTGGACTAACAATCGCCCCGCCTGGCAGGCTTGGCACCACAACCTGGAGGCATCAGGGGATCATTGTCGCAATCAGGTGAGAGCACCCCAAAACTCCATCAAAACTCATCACAGGCCAGTTTTTGCCCATTTTTTAGGGGCAAGGATTCGGAAGCCACACTGTAGAGGACCGGAAAAGAAGCGCCATCATCGACGGCCCAGATGCCATCTGACTACCAGTGGAGTCGCTGACCACCGAGGCTGGAGTATGTCCAAAAACTTGGAATTGTAAGACTCATTTTCCTCAAGTGTGTTCTTCCGTCTGATCATGATGATCTTCAAGGTTGAAAAAACATATCTGGCGACTCGTCTCTGATGGAAGGCATTGCCTGTTCATGGCTGTCGCGTGGATGTCCAGAGAGGCACAGGTTAGTAATAAGTATTTTCTCTTAAGGCCGAAAAGAAATGCAATGCCTCACATTTAATTCCCTTATGTTTTTCTTCAGCTTCTTGGATGAAATTTGCTTTGAATTATGCGGACAAACAAACTCTACTTATAATAAGAAAAAAAACTGACAGGGAAACAATCGAATAAAAACATATGTCACCATAGAAAAACCAATATTGGGACATCACCTAACCGAAGCCAAATTTATATTTTAATAATTTATATATCGAGTTGGTGGCTCGGCCTTAATTCTGAATCTTAAGCCGAAGCTAATATTTTAAAAATTAATTTAGATAATTTCCAAAAGATTTTGAGTCGACACAAATGTCTTGTTAACTATTTATTAAAATAGAAACGAAACGACTAGGAATTATTTTTCAACTATTTATTTAAATATAGTCTTTGGTATTAACTGGCTTTGCCTGGGCTACGTTTTTTAGACGTCACATTTTCACACATTTTGACAATTGGGATAAAGAGAAATACAACTTTTAAATAAGTATGAAACGAATTGGAACTTTTACCCATAGAGCATTAGTTCCCTATATCCTCAAGTGAATTTTCATGAAAATAAGTCGTTCGGTTCCAAAAGGCTTGCATATATAAATATAGGTTACATTTTCTTTAAGCTCTGAAACGCCTTAAAGCCAAATATATCTGAAGTCTCTTAACGTCTATTGTTTTTCTGGTGCGTGTAAGGCGGGAATCCTTATCACAATTTGCTGTAACAGTTAGCAAGTAAATTTGAAATAATATCAGGACAGTCTCTTGGCGATTGTAACTGGTGTGGCAACATGAAAAAACCCGGTCATAAGCCTATCAAAACGTTTTTATTGGATTCGTGCACGCGGCAAGCCAAGCCAAGCCAAGCCCTCGCACATGGGGCTGGAGCCCTTCCACCAATAGACCCGAAAGCTCCGAAGGCAAAGTCGACGACAGTTTCGCGTGTGTTTGCACTTTTCCGGTCGTTTTTCTAGCTTTTCTAGCCGGCGTTTTGGGCCAGGCTAGACAAAAAAAAAGAGGGTTGGTTTTTCGGCTCAAATGTTTAGAAATTGATAGCGACGACAAATCATACGCGTACCTAGGCTGAGCTGCGAAGTCAACTGCATTTTTTGGGGGTGGCTCATAACTTGGTGGCAACAGGCCCCGCACCACCGAAACCGAAGCTATTTGTCGTCTTGCAACAATTTGCTGGCCTGCTAATAAAATTTGATAAGCCAAAGTGGAGCGCCAGACGCCAACCAGCCAGCCAGTCAGCCAGACAGCCAGACATAAAATGTTGCCCCACTGCACGCAAATTGGGGATAAATTTAATGCGACTGCGGCGGGGCGTGTAATGTGCGGGGAGTGACAATGCCAGCAGACCACCAAAAGCACCCCCAATCAATTGGAAAGTTAATTTGTGCCCGGGGCATGCATAAAAATGTGGCCAAATGCTGCCAGGACACGAGGGATACACCGACCGTGTCTTCGTCCTCGTCCAGGCGGCTGCTGCGTTCATTAGCCATAAAAATGTGCTCGCCTCGTCAGAGTTTGCACTTTCTCCCCCTCTCTCTCTCTCTCTCTCTCTCTCTCTCTCTCTCGTGGTGCTCTTTGATTTATTCGATGTGTTTTGATTTGCGCCATTTCATTCTATTCTATTTGATGGTCACCCCCGCGTTTCTCTTCTGGCCATTTGCTGCATGCGAAATGCATTTTTGATGACAGTTAATGGAGTTTTTACTGCCTTTGAAGCGCGCTTTATGGGAGACACAACAAAACAGAATACCCCCGGCTCCAAATGGGACCCATTCCCCTGACTAAGCTGACTTGGCATCTTTTTGTTTTACGTTTTTGGGGGCTTCGAAGTTGGTTGCGCTGGGCAAATGATTGAGGGTTGGCTTATTTTATTAAGGGCCAGCCAGACACAGAGTTTTATAAAAACTTTTTCAATTTTTTTTTTGTTTTTGAAAAAATCCACAGTCTATAAAACGATTTTTGATGCTGCTTTGTTCATTTTGGTTTTTATAGCTATTAATAAATAAAATTTGTATACTTTTCGCAAATTTATAATGTTCATAACAAAGACTATTACCCAACTTTGTTTAAATATAAAAAAAGCAAGAAATTTGAATTATATTTATGGCAAGCTTTTTTACTGTTTATGATTATGTTATTTTCTTAATATAGTCAAATTTTATGGAGACGCCTGGGAATGCACTATTAATTCCTATGCTCCTCCAGACGTAGTTAGTATTCTTGCCCTTCAAGAAACTATAAAAATATCAAGATTCGAAATCGTTTTATCTCACAAAGGATATTTTTTTGTATTGTGCTAAGAAAATGTATAAATTATTGGCATATTATATTAACAAAAAATTAAAATAATTTAATGCTTATTTATTTATTGAATTTTGGTCTTTGAAAATGTAGTTAAAGCAACTATAACTATCAAAAGTATATAAACAATTTAATTTTACTAAATAAAATAAGTATTTCAAATCAAAACTCAAAAAAATGTATATATACATATTTAATTTATGCTCAATCTTTTCAGGGAATACAGCGAAAAAACAAACTCAAGATTTAATTATTTTTTTGTTCACAAAACATAATTTGTGCTATATGCATACCAAATTTGTAAACATATGTTAATTTAAATCTTTTATGTAAATAAACTTTTAGGCAATGTTCCCTTGAAATATTCTATTCAACATTTTAGTTGCAGCATTTTAGGCGCACATTGAAAAAATGAGCTGTAAAGCGAATGTAAAATCAAATCAAATATTTGTGGAGCACACACACACACCCACCCACACACACATGCACAGAAATGACAATGTCACGGCCAGGAAAAGGCTTTGACAAACACACTCCAGTCAACACACATTTACACATACATACGCACACACATATGTAAGTATGTGTGTATCTGCATAGCAAACAAAAACGGAAAACAAACTTTTTCTTTTCGGCTGGGTTAAGGCTGTGTTGCCCAGGAAGTGGCACAGACGCAGCCAGGACACTTAAATGCTGCTCAAAATTGGATTTGTGCTGCTTAGGCGGCTGCCCCAACCAACTACCACCCCTCCCTCCACCATTGTCCCTTCGCTCACATGCCGATAAAGATTTTTATAGTTAGGCCTGCTGCCAGTTTGCCACAAGTCATGGCTCATCCTCAGCCTTTCTTTTTTCCTATTTCTTCGCGTTGCTCCGACTCTTTTCTATTCCCCAGCTGCACATTAAGTTTTTTCGCCAAGCGTGTGTGTGTGTGTGGGTTGTAAGAAAGGGCGGGAGCGGGGGGCAGGCTGCAGACTGTCCCTGTGTTTATGCTTATTTAAAAAAGTGGCAACGCTTCAGAGTTTTGATTTGATAAAGCTGAATGGAAAATGCCAAGAAAATGATAGCAGCAAGCAAGTGTGTGTGTGAGTGTGATATGGTAGGTGTGTGTGTATGTGTGTTTGTGTATTTGGCTGTGTTTAGGTGCCAGTTTAAGTCTGATAAAAAGTCATGCTCATGCCAGCATTTATGCAAGTCACATACGCACGAAGCTTTTAATAATAAAAACAACGAGCGCCTGTTATATGAAAACAACGTAAGCGATGCGCCAGGGGACGTGGGTGGGAGGGTGTCCGTGGCCGGGGCAGGGCTTTTGGCAGGGGCTGTGCGTGTAAATGTCTTTATGCGTCCGTGAGCAGCAGTGAAAGTGAAGGCCGACTGAGAGTCCTTTACGCAGCGCTTGCATTGCATTGCCACAAAATGTGCCACACACGACTTGATTACACTTTACCCAAAAGTTTCTCTTATCAACAAAAACCAAAATCATCATCAACATGAGAGACTGGCTATATTCGGCACGCCGAAAATTATATACTCTTGTAGAAATATGGCTTAAGGTTTTCTACAGCTGCGCGAAGAATTGTGAAGTTCGTAATTGCTGAGTTCGATTTAGATATCTTGGAAAACTGAATTTTTTGCCATAAGGAAATGCATTTTTCGTCCGATTCTTCCATTTAAACTTAATTTCCGACCGATCGTTCCTATGGCATTGAAACTGATCAAGAATATCTACATGGAGATGTCTTCTAAGCGATACACAATTCATGACATATTTAACGTGCCCTCCTAAAAGGGTATGCAAAAGCCTAACTTATACAAAATGAAAAGTAATCATTACATGCATACATTAAGGTAGTGATTATTAACAAAAAAAGAAAAATAAATAAAATAAAAAAGCTCCCTCAACTTCAACAAGATAAAGCACTTAGCTGGTACAAATACATCTGCGGTATTTAATAGATTTTAAATACAATACTTAATGTTATTATTACGACCTGTCCATGTTTAAACTGCACAAAAATGTTATAAAAAGAGGTCTAAATAAATGGAACATTCAGAAGCAGATAATAATATATATGAATATTCCTGATACGTATATACATATGTATATAGTCAAGTCTTGAAATCCATGTCCATCTGTCTTTCCATTCATATATCTATCATATTCGTCTGTGCATCTAAATTGACATTGGACTAATATATGAAATAGATCCTTGGGAGTTCTTGTTTTTACACTTCTTTACATTTTTGTTTTTAGAGATAAAGGAGACTATATTTCTTTTTTGTAAAAATCTATCAAAATCGGAAAACTATTATAATTTTAATTATAATTTAAGGTATAAAATCTGACTTATGCAATTTGTTTAAAATAGATTTTCCAACAAACTAAAATATTATTACTTTGTTTTTATTATTATTAAATTCGTTTTAATTGGCATTTTTATTTAACACGCGTTAAAATGGAAACTTTTGTATATTATTAGTTCTTCAGTCGTGTGCTGATTTTGGCATGTGAAATAAATATGTAAATTTTGATATAAAAAATTCATGGAATGATCATATTTCATAAAAGTTATATTGACCTGGACATGATTTCCTCCAAATAAATAAATAAGTCTGTAATAACTAAATAAACTAAAACCTGTTGAAATTTTCTATACCGAAACAATGTCACAGTGCTTAAATCAACCTAAGATCATTCTGTAGAAGCAATGGATTCGGAATCTTGTTTTAAACAGGCAGGAAACACATGAAACTAAAATCGATAATATCTCAAGAGACTAATATATTGAATAGAGCCTTCAGCTGTGGATAGGCACAACAATTGGGACCACAGATGATCACATCGGAGTAGATCTGATGCTCTCGACTGTAGGTCAAATTCTTGATATTGGTAAACTTGGGCTGGGTAACGCGCTTCAGCAGATCGCGAGACTCTAGCGCATAGCACAGTTTGCCGCATAGGCACTTGGGCGCTTCCGAGATGAGTTCGATGAGTATGGCAGGCAGTGTACTCGTCGAATAGGGCAGTTTATGTGTAGAGACCACGCGTGCCGCCTGCAACCAGAGCGGCGTGGGCGTGTGTGTGGCAGCTGTGCGTTGCACCTGTGTTTGAGCGGCTTCCACATTGAAACCTTTGAAGCAGTTGCCCCATACGTCCAGCAAATCTATATGCAGATCCTCAATGGCAGCGGGCAGTGATTCTAATTTATTGCTGGACACATGCAGCGATCGCAGCTTTTGAAGGCGACGTATGGCGAAGGGCAGGTGACGCAGCTTATTATGGTTCAGATTAAGCGTGACCAGACTCTCGAATCTGACCAATGGCGGTGGAAAGTAGCTGAGTCCGTTAGCCGACAAGTCCAGCTCGCAGAGGGACTGACTCAGTTTGCTACCACGCAGCCAGCACCAGTCGTTGAGCTCGCCCAGCGCATTGCCGCTTAAATGCAGCGAGGTGAGCGGCAGGCGACCCAATTCGGTGGGTATCTATGCGGGTAAATGAAATATTCATTATAAATCAACGCTAACAATGTGTATATTACCTTTGCTAGCTTGTTGCCACTGACATCCAGCGTGGTCAGATTGCGCAGTGTGCAAATCTCAAAGCTGAGCTTCATCAATTGGATATTGTTGATGGTCAGCGATTTGAGAGTGCGCGGAAAACCTTTAACTGGATACTCGCTGCGTTTATTGATGGTCATTCGCTGCTGCGGCTGTGCCTTCTGTGGTAAGGCGGTTGTGTTAGCTATGTTCAGTCTCAAATTGATGGCATCCTTGCCCTCCATGCCCAGCTTGAGCGTTTGAAGAAAACCCTTTAGCTGTATGGGATCACATTTGATGAGCAGATTCTCTGCCGGCTGCTTAAAGCCAATGGTGGCCTTGCCGTCCAGCACGAATTTGGTGTGTACGCAGTGTATATTATCGCGCACCTTGTACCGTGTGCCAGCCTTCACCTGGGGAGTGAACAGCACCATTTCCAGCTCCTTTTTGGTATTGCCATTGGAGTCGCGCGCGCTTTGCTTGTAGCCGATGGCAAGCGTTGATTTTACGGCCCGAGGAGTCCGATTTGCCTGCGTTGTGCGATTTAACACCTGCACCTCGCATAATATTTTCATTGCGTGGCTGCGTTGGCTTAAAATAAACAGAAATAACGCCAAAAAACGTAATTGTTATTTCTTAAGTTGTTAAAACGGCTTTGACTTGCTCGCGGTGCTGCCATCTGGTTAGTTGTCAAACAGCTGACGCTAGCCGATAGCTGCAATAATCGATAGCACAACTTGGCGCGTTTTTAAATTAAAAAAATAAAATATTAAGTAATGAAATGGAAATACAGTGAAAAGTGTAAATTGCAACACCAATATAATTTAATAAGTTATAAATTAATAGAGGTCACTAAGTTCTTAATGTTCCATGACACCAAATCGGCATCAGCTGATTGTTCAAGGAACTAGTTCAAATCTTAACAACTGCAGCTTTAAAGCTTAGGACTAGCCACAACATCAAAAGTAGTTATAAAACAAAACAAAACATTGAACCTTACTGGTCAAATTGCTGTAAATTTACTAACCAAAATCACGGGTTTGCCCACACAGCACGCTAAACGCAGGAAAATGATATTTCGGAAAGTTGTCCGCTTTCGTCGACAATTTCTACCATTTTATATGTTCAATGGATTCTTGTGACAACGCAACGACACGCGTTATCAACGCTTGCGTTATAACAATTGCGACAACATTCAACAAAGGCGGGAACTAACAGTAAGTGATTTATATTTGTTTATCAACGAAGCTGTAAAGGTGCAAATTTATGCAAAAGTCAATAACTGCATAACAGAAAACATTTGAAGCTTTTAAAAGCTTGCATAGGCGAAAGCTTTGCAGAAATGGCGGGCAAATTATTTGAACAAAACTTAACGAATAAGTAAATATAAGTTACACAATGGTTTCAACAGCACAACAGCCTACTAGACAACGATGTAAGCCGCAACGTGGTTATCAATATTGACAACTGTGCGCTTTATAGCACCAATGTAAGTAATATTCTGCATAATATTAATATTAATATTAATGTTAAACATTTTGCATGATCTGGCAACGTTAACAACGCTCAACAGTTGCGCAGTGTGGCCAACACAGCTGATCATCAGCATCGGCAATCGTCATCGCTCAGCTATCGATCACTCCAGCAACGCAAGCGCCAACGACGCGAGCGCGTTTTAGTCATATTTCGTTATTTTTGCGCGACAGTCGCATTCGCACTGACTGTCGCCTGCGTCAACTACACGTTCCACACAATGGGTTGGTTTTTTGCGGTACTCGTTGCGCTCATCGCTTTGCTGCTAACAAGGTCTTGGCGCTGGTTCTACATCGCGGGAGCAACAGCCAAACGAGATTTAACGTGAGTTTCGTGTGTGTGTGTTTTTGTGTGTTTCTATGATGTGTATGTTTTGTTGTGTATAAATGTGGTGTGCGTCCTAAGGTTGATTCGTTTACAATACCGCAAGTGGTGTGCATTTCAATACAATTTACATTTTCTTTTATAAGTCCATTTGAGCGTTCCCAACTCTCCTGTGTCTCTGCCACTCAACCGCAAACAGATCGTTGTCTGGACGTATACTTTGCCCATTGTACCCAAGCGCTAAACAAGTAAAAAAAAATATTATAAAAAAAAATAGTCATAGAAAAACTCGTTTCTGCCATCTATTTGGGTCGAGTGTCTGCAGCAGCCACTATGTACAGATTTTAGAAAAGCTACAGCTGAAGTTTTCTCTTTTCACAATTTTCATACATATGTTATCTGGCCTTTCGACTTGATTGCTATGTAAACAAAACATATGCTTGGATGTGTCATACATTTGGGCTATCAGTTGTGCATAGTTTTTTATCGTAGCTTCTTTTTTTATTGCCAGTCATTGACTTCGTCAGGTTCAAGGTCGCTGCAAACAATGTCAGTAGGTGGCAAAAAAAAAAAAAAAAACAAACCAAAACAAACTGAAAAATCAAATTCACTTTTAATACACCATTGAGCGGTTGGCCCAATCCATGCGATAATGCGTGAAGAGTCTCTGCAACGCATACTAATTTTTTTTTCTTTATCGTGTCTCTGTGCCTCTCTTTGAGTGGGGCGGAAGAAGCAGAGTTGTTGGTGCTGCTGGCACAGTTACTGACGCGGACGCCGACGTCAACGTCGACGTCGATCAGCGCACGAACTGTTCTTGAAAACGTCGTCGTGTCACTTGCTTTTGGGGGTTTTATAATTGTTTTATTTTTTTGTATTTTCGTATTTGAATTCAATTTAAATTTGCGGAAGTATCACATTTTTGTTGCTATGCTTAGCTAGGGTTGCCAACGCTCAACACTAATTTTATGTAAATGACAATTATAAATGCCCAAAGTAAGCAGAGAGGCCGCTGATCTATGGAAATTTCCGTGACACAATTCCGAAATGCTTGACAAAAAAATTAAAAAGAAAATAGACCATTGGGTATTATACTATCCTACACATGATACAAATACATGTCTGCCAGAAAGATCTTAAGCAACATTGGTCGCATCTTTAGTTGGTTGGTATGATATAGATTTGGTAAAATTAGTAGGATTACCTTGTGCTAACTAACTTTGCTCAGATTAAAATTGGTGTTATCTCTGGATCATGGGCTTAAATTGTCAATTCTAATTAACTTTATCTGAGCCTCTAATGCCTGAAGCTACTAAATTTAATTTCCCCTAAATTAATATGCACACAGTTTTAAAAAAAAGTAATTAGGAACTTATATAGATATTAAGTAAGAAATTCGAATTAACTATGAAAGTATTAGTTTAGCCGCTTTGCTCGTATTCTCCACTTCCAAGAAATTTTTCAAAAACATATTAGCGCTCACTTAAGTCATAAAAGATAAGTGCAGTGTAAAAGTTCGACTTTGGGGCCTTTAAACAAATTTTTTATATATTTAGAGTAGCAGAAATCATAGATCATTAAGGTAGCCAAACTATAAAGTGTAAGGAGGAATCGAAGGTGTATTCTTAAAGTAAAGAAAAGGTTCCGGCTTATAATTTCAATAATAAAACAGCTGTTGAATGACATTGCATGTTGTATATACTACGATCAGAAACTGCTAATTATAGTCTCTGATAATTAAAATCTTCTCCAAGTTTCGAAAATACAATACCCTTCGGTAGTTATATAGATCAATGGTATATTATATATACATAAATTGGCATTGAGTTGGAGTCGAAATTTGCGCACTGACGAATTGCTGAAAATCAGCTAAATTCGTTTTTATGGCACAGAAACACAGCAACAACAACTCAGATCGAGTTCCGAGCAACAAGGCCAGGTGTATTTCAAGTTAATGAACAAGATTCTTAAGATCGACCATTCCGCTGCAAGCGGTTTCTTGACGACCTTGCGTAACTCGGCTCTGTATCATGCGCTATTCACACACATGGTATACAAAGTGCACGAGCTTAGATACATACACGTACATATATAAGATGTTTTGTATATACATATATACGGCGTATTAAAATGCCAATTGTCACTTTATTGCTTGAATCGGCAGTCGCGCTGCTCACATAATTGGACCCCATCGGTAGCACTTCAACAAATTCCAATTACATATAGCTGAATTAATTTTTAGCACGTCGCCATGGGCAATAATCCCCAACTACTTAGGCGCACAATCTTATCAGCTATGCTACGCTTTCTATCAAGTCCAAAGCACTCTCGAGTGCTAGGCAAATCGAGTGCAGCTTAAAAATTCCATAGATTCGATAGATTGGGGGGCTGTATTAGCCGGTCGTAAATTATGAACGTTAAGTGAATTAACTTTCCGTTATGCTCCATATATGTATAAGTGTGTACAAACTTTCCTTAAGCCAAGTGGTTTTTAGTTTTTCCTAGATGGGGCTACCCCCGTAGAGGGTATTATAAATTCGTCATGCAGTATGTAACACATAAAAGGAAATGACTCTGACCCTATTAAGTGTATTTATTCTAGAGCAGCTTCAAGAGCCGAGTCGATATAGCCAGGTCCGTCTCTCTATCTGTCTGTTTCTATGCGAACAAGTCTCTCAGTTTTACAGCTATTGTCTTGAAACTTTGATCGGACCTCTCTATCATTTAGCTGCTATAGAAACGATCGATCGAAAAATAGATTCTTGTATGGAAAACTTGTTTGTTTATGAAGATATCTTGACAAAGTCGGCATTTATTAGTTTCACCACGCTCCCTACATATATGCCAAAGCTTATCAACATCGGACTACCATATCATATAGCTGTCTAGGAACGATCGGTCGAAAAGTAGCTTCTTATATGGCGAAATATTCTGCTTTCCAAGATATTTTCATCAAACTCTGCTCTTACAAGGTTCACTATTCTCACATATTTGCAAAAGGGAAATGTCTACAAGGGTATTCAATCTTCGACGTGCCGAAGATGTACCCTACTTTCTCGTTTTTTTATTTACTTAGTACATCGGAGTAACCTTTGCTCTGAGCTCATTTGATTTATATCTAAATGTTAATATTACTACGCTTTCAGCTAAATGTACTTTAGCTTCAGCTGTAATTGGCAAAGGTCTTATACAGTCTACTTGGTATGATTTTTATTTAATGAATTCCATATAGTTGTTTAGCTTTACAGATTATTCTTAACTGGTTTACGTTGTTTTTTACAAAGTACATACGTATAGGTTTTTACAGGGGGCACAGTCTTATTTTCAAGGTAACTCAAGGTATACAATCCATCCAATCCTAAAATAAGTTTATTTATATTGGTAATATATATCGTCTTGACATTTTGCTGCATTCATTTCATCTAGGGGCCCAGTCATCGGATTTATGAAATTATATTTGTTAGATGACAATTATGAGTAGAGATCAAATTTGTTTAGCAGTTTTTATATGAAAATACTTAGTTAATGAAAAATTCTTAATAAAAGGGCAATATATTTTATGAGAAAAAATAGCAAACCAAGCTTTTAAGTGAAAAAAAACGTGGATTCAAAAATGTGTTAATCTTTGGGAGTTGATGCAGTTAAATAAGTCAACTACTTGTTAGAGTAAAGCATACTTTGATGGGAAATATTCCATTTGAAATGAATATATTAAAAAATCGTTATAGCATATACATACATTAAACTTGTACTCAGTTTTCTATTGAAGAAACCAAGCCGATTAACAATTTCATTTACTTTCGCTCTTAACTTCACATAATTTTAGTTTTATTGCCATTTCGAATCACTTCAAGCTGTTTTCCCAGGCACATTTAATTGCAGTTGGCCCCCTCTTTGCCCCTCCGGCTGTTTGCCATGATTATACATATGTACTTTAGGCCTTATCTGGGTTATGGCTGCGCCGTGTGCTGCGCTTGTCCAACGCTTGAGCTATTTTGGTTTGTTTTCACAATCGGCCCATAAAACACGCAACTCCAGCAGATCGATTGATAATGTAGACACACCTGTATACTGTGCAATTGTGCGGCATATCGCTAATCGTGCTTGTTACTCTTCTTATAACAATATTCTTCTTCCCCTGCCCCTTGCAGTGCTTTGTGGGCCTATGGAAAGCTGCTGCGTTACACGAAACATCACGAACGCCTCAACCATACCGTGGCCGATGTTTTCGAGGAAAATGTGAATGCTCATCCGGAGAAGATAGCCGTGATTAGCGAGACCCAGAAATGGACATTCCGCCAGGTGAACGAGCATGCGAATCGCGTGGCCAATGTGCTGCAGGCGCAGGGCTATCAGAAGGGCGACGTTGTCGGTCTGCTAATGGAGAACCGTGCCGAGTATGTGGCCACCTGGCTGGGTCTATCCAAAATTGGCATCATCACGCCGCTGATCAACACGAATCTGCGTGGTCCCTCGCTGCTGCACAGCATCACAGTGGCCCATTGCCATGCGCTCATCTACGGCGAGGATTTTGTTGAGGCCATGGCCGATATAATCAAAGATCTGCCCAACAGTCTGACACTGTTCCAATACAATAACGAGAACAACAACACACAATCGGAGGCGGTCAAACAGGCCAAGAATCTGAATACGCTACTCTCCGCGGCCAGCACTGAGAAACCCGGCAAGGCGCAGGTGGATCACCATGACAAACTGGTCTACATCTATACATCCGGCACCACGGGTCTGCCCAAGGCGGCTGTCATCTCTCACTCACGGTTAGTCAGCAATAATGTTTCTTTTCTTACTTTTTAGAGATAGAGACTAGACATGAACTCATGCTTTACCAAGTATTCACAAGTACATTTGCAAGTTATTTTCATTTAACAAATGAATAACAAATATTTACCTTTGAGAAAGTTGCAGCTTACATTTATTTAATCTATTTGAGTGTCTTCTTTTTCTCAAGCAAGTACTTGGTACGAAAGAATGCAGGCTATTCATTACATTCACTTCATTTTCTATAGCTCATACTTAAAATAGGCAAAGCGTAAGAAATGAATGACGCGTTTGTCTAGTGTTCAAATGCTTTTGTGCAAGTCTTCTATTGAGTAATAAAGAGAATTGATAATCATGACATGCCAGCTATAATTATCTTGTAAATATTATATTTCTCTTATCTATAATTACAATTATTGATAGCAAAATATGCAGATATTAAAACATATAAAGTTTTTCATCAAATGATAGTTATAGTAGTCTATATATTTGTGGGATGAGGTCTTAGATCCATTTTTTATGTTATGCTTCATTTAGCATTTAGACCACAATAATTGGATAATATTTCTAGATGTATCACATTGCATATAGGCAATGATATTTCAGAGTGTGTTATATTTTTAGTATATATTAATTATTTGTATTCATAAGTTTTTTTTTTAAGGAATTATTTACTATAAAATTAAATATTTAGGTATTGACTTTTGAAACAAGATTTATAAATGGCTCATGAACTTGCATTCTTATGTAGAATCAATTGCATCAATTACAAAATTTCAATTTTCTATAAATATCCACTAAAACCCATTTTCTGCTCCCAGTTATTTGTTCATTGCCGCCGGCATCCACTACACCATGGGCTTCAGCAACGACGACGTGTTTTATACGCCTTTGCCGCTCTATCACACCGCTGGTGGCATCATGTGCATGGGCCAGTCGGTGATCTTTGGCTCCACGGTGTCCATACGCAAGAAGTTCTCGGCTTCCAACTATTTTGCTGATTGCGCCAAGTTCAATGCTACTGTAAGTGATTTTAAGTGCCGTTTATTGTCCATCAATCTAACCATCTCTGCCCGCACAGGTTGGTCAATATATTGGCGAAATGGCGCGCTATATCCTGGCCACTAAGCCTTCGGAGCACGATCGTGCGCATCGTGTGCGTTTGGTCTTTGGCAACGGTTTGCGTCCGCAGATTTGGCCGCAGTTTGTGGAGCGTTTCAACATAGCCAAAGTGGGTGAATTCTATGGCGCCACAGAAGGCAATGCGAACATTATGAATCACGACAATACTGTGGGTGCCATTGGCTTTGTCTCGCGCATATTGCCCAAGGTGTATCCTATATCGATAATTCGCGCCGATCCCGATACTGGCGAGCCCATACGTAACAAGGATGGCCTCTGCGAGCTATGTGAGCCCAACGAACCGGGCGTCTTCATAGGCAAGATCGTCAAGGGCAATCCGTCGCGAGAATTTCTGGGCTATGTGGACGCCAAGGCATCGGCCAAGAAGATTGTCAAGGATGTGTTCAAGCATGGCGATATGGCATTTCTCTCCGGCGATCTGCTGGTCGCTGATGAGAAAGGCTATTTGTACTTTAAGGATCGCACGGGTGACACATTCCGCTGGAAAGGTGAAAATGTGTCCACCAGCGAGGTCGAGGCGCAGGTCAGCAATGTGGCTGGCTACAAGGACACCGTGGTGTATGGCGTAACCATACCGCATACTGAAGGACGCGCCGGCATGGCTGCCATATATGATCCGCAGGGTGAACTCGATTTGGATGTATTTGCCGCGAATCTTGCCAAGGTGCTGCCCGCCTATGCGCGTCCACAAATACTGCGACTGCTCACCAAGGTGGATTTGACGGGCACCTTCAAGCTGCGCAAGGTGGATCTGCAAAAGGAGGGCTATGACCCAAATGTGGTGAAGGATGCGCTCTTCTATCAAACGTCCAAGGGACGCTACGAGCCGCTCACGCCCAGCGCCTACGAAAAAGTGCAGCGCAACGAGATTCGATTTTAAAGGACTGTAATTACCGCTCTCTCTTTAGGGATCTTTTTCTTTGGTGACTTTACACCCTAATGCTGTTAATTAATTTGTAAGCGTCTTCACCAACCATTCCCCCCACTTTCGGGCTTATGCACACATCCAAGGCTTAGCACTTTTGTATTGTTAAGATACACATATATACATATATGTATCTAGTATATAGTTGATTTGTGCATTTTTGTTTGAAACGCATTTTATATTGTTTTGTATACGAACCAAAACTTTGTCTAAGTGCAATTCGTATGTGCGAGTGAGTGTGCGTGTATGTTTGTAAATCTTATTGTTAGTCGTTTAGAAGAATTTTCTTACCACATACCATTTTATGTAGCCTGTACATATGAGCCTCTAATTGGTTTCTGTCCTTTATTCTATTAAACTCTACGCCCCAGCGTGTCTATCAAATAAAGTTCTACATCGATTAGTTTTATTGAAAATATTGCGTTTAATGCGTTTCTCTCGATTTGTCACGTTGATATTCGCCACCTGCATACAAATTATAAATTTTAGCAGTCTGGGCGAAACACGTAATCATGTGCTTGGAAGCCGTCCATAGCTTGGCCGCGTACTTGCGCTTTTGTGTTGCTATTAACTGCAGTGAACTTGAACCTCAGCAGCATGCATTATGATTGGAATTTTGCATGCAGCATGCTTTGTAGAGTATCGAGATGTTAGCAGTTAAATTTAACAGGTACTTCAACAAGTGGACAAAACAAAACAAAAAATAGCAGGTTGTTCATCTGTATGTTAAATATTTGACATGAAGATTATACATGCAAAAAATAGCTAATCTAAGCTTAACCGCACCATTTACGGTTTGTTTATATTTACTTTTCAGTTTGTACTTTGGCCCTATACGATCTTTAACCCTAACTTGCGCAATATACATTAGATTACATTACATTACATTACATTTTTTATACATTAGATACGAGGTTCCCATGTACTCAGATTTCTAATTTTAGTTACAATTATCACTTAAGTAAATCAATTCATTTGTGGCCGAATAGATACGATTTTGAACTTTCACAGCAAATTATTTTTTAGAATTAATAGAACATAATTGAACTACAATCGACACACAATTGAGCTCGCAACACTTTTATAGAGAAAATATTGTCTATGATTGATATCTGTCAAGCATGTCTAAGCTAAACCTAAATATATAAAAATAAATTGTAGTAAATATGATATCCTAATTAATCTAGCCTTCCAGATACACCTGTTCTTATTAGGGTATAGAAAGTAAATATATAAACATAGAAATAGAATACAATTTTAAAGGGAAAGTTTTGGACAGGTAAGATATTACTTTTATCAAAAGTTGATTCGATTTTTAACGATCATTCCAAAATCTAAGAGATATGATGTTCAATTTAGTCTGGGATATGGGTGACTTTGAAAAGTGTCGCATTGAATATGTTGTCATCTTTACAAGAATCTTTCCTCCGTTGGGCTTTAAACACAATTCTGCAGGTCTTAGAAAAAGCAACTAGCCCGGCCTAAGCAGGGCAACTAGCCGACATTGATTCATAAATAAACTAATCACTAAAATAAAATTATCCAAATTTCTGTATCATCTTCGTAGTAATTATACGGGGAATATCCGCTAAACAAATATTTTAAATTTTAGGTATTTAGTAAATATGATTATAATATTCATATTTATAATTGCCTAAATCGAAGTTTTTTGATACACTTCACAGAACCCATTAACTAATAATAAAAGACTACGATATCATAAAACAATTTGTTAATAACAAACAAGGTTTATTTTCATTGATTTCGTTTGAAGCAAATGCCTAAAAACAGATTACATATTTTCTTTTAAAGCAAAATTATAAAAAAACAAGATTTTTCAGTGCGTTGTAAGATTAAGTAAACAAGCCTGGCGGGCGGGCAGGGTGGTTGGCTATCCATAAAAAGGAACACATTAGAGTAATATGCCAAATATATATACATATATATATATATATATATATATATATATATACTAGTAGAGAGATTTGTGAGTTTTTGTGTGTGGGCAAAAACAAAAGGCAAAAAAAAAAACGTTTACAGTTTGTCGCTACAGCTAAACGATAATTATATAATTAAGTCTTTTATAAAAATCACAAAAATCAACACGAACGCTCCCACGGGGGGCAGCCCAATAGATCCCATGGGGATCACAGCTTGCACAGGCAAAATAGCAGTGGTATGAACGCACCAATGGCAATGAAAACTGGCATTAAAATGGAGGAGTCATCCATCGAATAGGGATTTGGCTGACGTGGTCCACTGCGCGTTCGCTTCGAGCTCTGCGTCGACTGTTGTTGCTGTTGCTGTTGTGGCTGTGGCTGCTGCGATTGCTGCTGCTGTGGTTGCTGTTGGTGCTGGTGACGTTGCGGCATTTCCGGCTGCGGCTCACCCTCCTCTAAATCGTATTCGTCTTCGTCCTCTTCATCCTCGTAGCCTCTTTGCACCTGCCGCTCATTGTACCGCACAATGCGCTCCTGATGCTGTTCATTATCACGTGGACGCGGCACACGCGGCTTGCCCTCCTCTTCCGGCTCGGCACGCCGCTCGCTGGCCACGGTATTGTGCAGGCGCGGCAGCTGGGACACGTCGCCCTTGAGCAGGGCGAATGCATTGATCTTCGGATTGTCCAGTGCGCCCTTGATAAAGTCAAGACGCAAACGACCATTGCGCACATCCGATGTCTCAATTTCACCCTCGTACTCGTAGTGCAGCCGTCCGTTGACGATCTTGAAGTACACAATCTCATCGTGGGCCGAGCCGCGTCCCACTTGATTGTAGATGTCCAGCTGCTTGACCACCGTGTGCTTGCGATTAAGCAGCACATCGAATACCTTGCGATTGGGTGCATCGAAGTAGACCTCGCAGAACTTCATGATGAGCGCATAGTCGCCGTCGCCATCGGCGGGAAAGTCGTAGCCAAAGGTGGTCGTGTGATAGCGTTCGGTGCGGTAGAGCACCTCGTCCTGTTCCGGCACGCGGCCGATCATCAGCAAATGCTTGCCATAGTCCGAGGAAATGCCCACGCTCAGCGGATCCGCCTCGTAGTGTATGCCGTTCTGGTCTGTGTGGTCATCCCCGCCCGCATTTACAGCGTAGATCACTTTCAGCGGCTCAGACAGGGCCACATGCAGCAGGCAGAATAACACCAGGAGCGGCAGCATTAACGGAATTGAACAACTTGCCCGCAAGTTGTTTACATTGCGTTTATCTGCAACGTTGCACATGTTGTTTCCAGTTGTTGTTGTGGTCGTTGCTGTAGCGACTTTGAGTTTGCACTGCATTGCGTTTTTAGTTTGCCAGCTCGAATTTTACCCGGACACGTGGCAGCGGTTTGATATGTGCCGCCTACTTTGTGCTGACCATTAGTTTATCCATTTATTGAACAATATTTTATTCTAATATGGGCTGCAATGCGCTAGCGGTAAAATACCAAAACTTATTACTTATCGATAGCCTACACAGCACTACAAGACATTTTGTATCACTGGCTGTTGCGCGGCATATTTGAATTAAGTTAGGATGGTTAAGCAATAATACTAATACAAGAAAGAAAAATTAATAAATATTAAATTGTTAACCTATTGACTTCAAACTGTGGGCACAGTTATTTTTTGCTGAGAATTTGCCTACGACTAAAGATAGTTCTATATTTCTTTATTATTTCTGCTTGGTTGAATTCTATTATACCTTAAGGGTACAGTGGGTCATAATAACTGTATATTTGCTGTCGCTTTCACCAACTAATTTTTAGCATTTCATTTAAATATGTTTAAGCCTGTATTACCCAATAAATTAAAATTTAAAAATATAATTCCAAGCAAATTCGATTAAATTTAAATCACTCGGCCTTCCCGCTTAATTGCTGTTATCGAGTTAAGTTGGCCGCTGCACATTCCGATGCAAGTTGCTGTTTATGAACACTGCTCCCACCGCGTTTAGCAACACTATAAAAAGCAGCTACACGTGCGGTTTGTGATTTTGTATGAAAGAACTTGCAGAAAATAAGTTGTTATTGCTAAACATTTATAAATTTAAAGTGTACAAGCAGTTGAAGCTGCTCCATAAGGCTGCAGAATTGGTACAGCCATGAATTTCGACGATGAAGACGGACTCGAGCTGCAGCATTTGGCGGGCGGCAACATTGTAAAACATGCGCCCGTTTTCTCTGCGCAGGGAAGGTTAGTTTTAAACTAACATAATGTCATATTAAGGCATATAATAAACCTTTCATGAATCTGCATAGATTCGTCTTTGTGCGCTGCGGTCTCAAGGTGCAGGTGTTTGTCACCAGCACAGGAGAATTGACACGTGAGCTAAACGATGCGACGGCGCCGTTGATCAGCTTGGAGCTGGACGTGCAACAGCCAGAGCTACTGTTGGGCTGCACCAGCACAGGGCAACTGCTGCGCTGGCATTGGCGCACGGGCGTGCTGCAAAAGAACATTAAGTTGCAGCTGGGCGCCGCCGAAGGACTGCAAATCCTCACGTGCAATCTGCTTAATTTGTACAAGGAGGGCGACACCGCGTGCGCCTTTGTCACGGTCAAGCGGAAGAGCGGGGAACAGATCAGCTGGTACGTGGTCAACACAAGCACAGGCACTGTCATCGACATTAATTGTGGACTCAGATTAAAGTAAGTAGTCGTTTAGTTCGAGATTTTTATAAGATTTTTGGTTGTGTGTTAGTTTTAAATCTGTTACTTACTTTTAGTTATTATTATCATAAGACACAAACTGTCAACTTCACCTTATTAAATGGCAATGTCTGCAATAGACTTCGACTAAGACAATCCCACATCCATACACTACCTTGGGATTCGCACTCTGTTCAAAATGCTGAGCTCCATTCCACTGACGAATTGAATCACAGCATCAAAATACTTTCTTACTGCTCATATAACATATAGCTTACGTAGCTCCCAGATATATAATCATAGCCAATTTTTGAGACACGTTTCCAATCATATTCAAATTTGTTTATTTTCGAAGAACCTTATTGAACTGATCTGAACAAACTTTCAATCATTGCAAAATAATTTAAATATTCTTTCCCATTCAACTTCCCATAAAACATTTTGAAACTGTTTGTCAACTGGTTTTTAGTCTTAACCTTTTTTTAAAACTCTTATAGTATATAACCCAAATTAAATTCTATATCTTTTGACTATATTCAGCAAATTACATTAGATATATTTATTTGTAAACGAACACTTCATTTGATTTCTCTCTGAATCACTATTGAATTTCTTTCTTAGCTATCATAGAGACATTTCAACCACAATCACCATTTAAGGATTTAAATAATATAATAAGCAAAATCTTATTTTCATAATTTGTCGAAAAATGTATTTTTGTTCAAAGAACAATTTTTTGTCATGTATCTTAACCAAGCTCAGCAAGTAAAGCCCTATCCTCATCCGAACATCAAATGGTTCCTTTAAAAACCTTCAGTTAGAAATAAGAAAATTTTGGGGTGCCGAATTCTAGTTATTCACTTGTTTTAATATTTGTCAACCTGTTGCATATCTATTTTTGCAGAGTTCGCGCCCCCTTGGTGGATGTGAGCAAGGGCGCCTTCAAGTACATAATACTGTCACAAGGCGTCTATGTTTACTTTCTCAACTATGTGAATTGGAAGTTTATGCGGTTTAAGAACACACACACTTCGCCCATAACATGTGTGCGTTTGAGTCCCTGCGAGGAAATGGGCGCCACTGGCGACGAATCGGGTCGGGTCATCATCTGGCGTCAGTTTGGCCATCAGGAACGTGTGCTCTGCACGGAACATCATTGGCATAGTACGGCCGTGACCAGCATTGCGTTTACGCCCACGGGCGTCAGTTTTTACAGCGCTGGCCATGAGGCGGTGCTGGTCAAATGGACGCTGGCCAATCAGGACGAACGACATTTTCTGCCGCGCATGCCCAGCATTATAAGGCACATTGTGATCAGCGATGGGAATGAGCATGTGCTCGCCTGCACCGACGACAATGCTCTGCAATTTGTGAGCCCCAGCGATGTGAGGCTCAAGTCAACGCTACAACATTTCACCTATGCGCTGCCCGACAAGACGGGCAAGAGCTTATTTCCCATTGGCCTTTGCCTCAATCCGCGCACAAACACGCTGGTGCTCAATGGGCGCATTGGCAATTTGCAGTTCTACTCGGCCTATACGAAGAGTTTGCTTTATAATGTATGTTTACTTCTCTTGATTAATCTGATTTTGGCTAATTTTGCCTTTGCTCTTAACGCAGCTGCGTGTGGTGGAGAACAATGTGAACTCCCAGGAGCCGCAGCGGATCATTTACAATACGTGTGTCACATGCGCCGCGTTCAACATTGATTGGATGGTCACGGGCGAGGTGTACAACGATCAGCGCAACTTTGCCGAGTTGCGTCTCAAATTTTGGCAATATCAGGAGCGATTACAAAGGTGAGCAACCCAATCTTTTGTTGCGGTCGATTTAAATGATAATACGTTAATGTTATAAAATACTGGCTTTAAGGCAATTATTTCTAAACTAGCTAAATCAGTCTCAAAACATATGTAGGTGGAATATGTTTAAGCACTTATTAAACATACACCAAAATGTTTTCTAATAGGCACAATATTGAAATCCACTTTAATTCTGATTAATTGAATTTATATTATATCCATTTCCTTAAAGTAACTTTTAAGCTTTCAAACGTAAATGCCTGATGCCTGCATGTCTTGTTAAGTCTTATTTACACTTTATGCTTTCATAAGATCATGTTTTAATTGCCGAGGCATTTTAATAGATTGAACGCATTAATAGTGAAAGATTGCCTTGGCTAGGATATTTAATTCTTGCATTTTTTATTCAGATCTCACTTTTTGTTTTCTCCCTTTGCAGCTACAAACTAAACACGAACATTGAGCTGCCACATGAGCACGGCTTCCAGGCGATCATCTTCTCCAATCAGTTTCAGGTGGACAATTTGCGTTGTGCAAGCGCTGGCAAGGACAATGTGCTCAAGCTGTGGACGCTGGGTGATTCGGAGAACATTTACAAGCGTGGCAGCATGTGGAGCTGTGCGGCGCAGGCGAGCTACAAGCGACAGCCACTCGGCTCCATATGCTTCTCCCAGGATGGCTCACTGCTGGCTGCGGGCTACGGCAGCACGATGGTGCTGTACGACGCACGTACTCTGCGACTGCTGCATGCGCTGAGCACATCCGCTGGCTACGATGGCGTCGTGGCCAAGGCACAGCTGCGTCTGGCCCAGATGCCAGTGAATGGCACACGCACGGAGGTGACGCAACAGCGCCAAAAGCTTTGGAGTCTGCTGCAAACGCTACTCGACAGCGACGACCAGACGCTGGTGCAGCAGGCGCGTCAACTGATGGCCAGTGCGCCGAGCAGTCAGTGCAAGTCCAGCGACGAGCTGACGCCCCAGGAAGCTGCGAAGGAGTCCGTGTACAAGCACATCATGCAAATGTCCGAGCTGGGACTGCATCAGAAGCTGCAGCTGCTGCGTCGCTTTGGCATTGAGTGCACCGTGCACGAGGCCTGCCAGCAGCGGCTCAAGGCCTATCTGAAGAACTGCCTGGTGGATCCCATTGCGGTGCAGCTGCGTTTGCGAACGCTTGAGACGCGCTTGCATCGCCTGCATCCTCGTCAACGCTTCAAGGCGAAACAGCGTCTGACACGGCTAAGTAGCCGGCGAAAAAACTACGAACAGCTGGTGCGGCAGGAGCTGTTGCCGCTCTTCAGCGTGCTGCATCTGGACGAGACCACAAAAGCGGCAGCACCGACGTCGGCCAAGCGCAAACGGCGGTCAACACAGCCCGGCAAGAAACTGGCCAAGGTAGCGCCGCTCCAGAGTGTTGCCCAAATATCGCATGTGCAATTCGGCGCTGGTGCGCAGGCCCACCTGGTGGCCGTCTGTACCGAGACGCGTGTGCTCATCTGGAACCTAATGACGCTGCGTCTCCAGGCGGGCCTCAAGCTGTCTGTGCAGCAACTGGCCTTTGATCCGCTCACCAATCTGATAGCTGCCATCACACGCAACGATGAACGTGAGTAGCTGCAGCCGGTTGGGAATTCCTTTATTAATGCCATGGCCTTGTTCCCTGTATCTAGTGCACGTCTTCCAGCCAAATGTGCCGCTGCCCGTCTATCAACGCAGCAATTTGCCCAAGATGCACGGTTTGGTCTGGCTGCCGCGTCGCCAACCCAAACAGAGCTCCATCAATGTGGACTGGCAGGCGCAGTCCACGCTGCACATGCTCACCCACGACAAAGAGATTGTCTACCTGGCCGCGCCGGGACACAGCACAATGGATGATGCGCCTGCGCCCATTTCCTTTGCCCAGCCGCCAGTTACGGATCAGCTGATGCAATTCGCCACCTTCGGCAGCTTTGTGGCCAAACAAAAGTCCAGCGACATCGCAGAAATTGCACAGAACAACGGCCCACTGATTGTGGGGCGTAGCGCCCATAGTTCAGTGAATGCGGTAAGTTTTCAGAGACAACGCAAATCATCGAGGGCATAAAAAATCGACAAGCCTATAGCTTATTGTACTAGCCTAATTGAAATATTTGAACTGGCCTTAAAACTGACATTTCAAAATGTATAATCCTGGAGAACTGAAAATTTTCTAAACTTTCCCTTTCACCAAAACAAAACAATCCCTTCAAAAGTCCACGCATAAAAGTATGTTAGAGGATAAAATGCTTAAAATTTTGTAATTCTAACATTTTCCACTGTATCAAAAATTTAAATTTCGTTTGAAATGTTATGAAATTGAACAATAGATTAGGTTTTATATTCTCAATTGTTTACAATTTGTCCTAATAGATAGTTTTTTAACAGACAATCTTACATGAAGTCAATTGCGACAATGTTTCATTCGCTCGTTCCTTTTTACTTTTCTTACGGCCTTTGTAAATCTGGGATATGTAACACCTCAGGCAACAACAATCAGTTCCACTTCCATTTGTTCCTAACTTGTTATCAATCGCGTTTTAAAAAGAAAAAGCTTTTAGAATTGTTAAATTATAAATCTAGTCTATGTAATACTACAATTAATTTGTTGTATTATTTATGACAAAATGTTCCATTTCCACTTGACCCTTCTTATCAGTCGTGTTTTAAAAAGAATTTAAAACAAGGTCGATTCTCTTTTTATTGACTGTGTACAAATCTGAATCCCATCCAAAATCTGATTGTGTTTCATTTCCGTTCATTACTTTCAATAGAACAGCACAGTTCAGATTCCAGATTGTCGATCTTATATAGTTTTATTTGGTTTCACTTCCGCATATTCCTTGTCAGTATTCAACATTTTTAGGAGCACTTGAAGCTTTATTTTCTATTGGTCGAACTACTTTAATTTTGATATAATGAAAACTTGAGGAAAAAACGTAAACAATTTGTGTGCTAGATTTGATATGTTTCTTTTCTTGGCTTATTTATTTTTATTTTTTGTTGTCTTTTTATTGAAACCTTACGTGCTATGAAGTACAAGTGGTTAGACTGTCTTAAGTTTAGATTAAAGATACATATATATATATTTATATATTGGTTTTTTTGTTTTTTGATTTTGCTTTGGTCTCGCTATAAATCCTGTTGGAATTCTATTTTTAATTGTAATTCGTCTTGTTGCTCAGTCGTGTGCAGTTGTTGTTGTTGTTGTTGGCTTAATTCATTGCCGGATAGCCACAATTTCTATTTCTTCCTCTTGCGTATAGGCCCATCCCCAAGTCGTGGCGCCGTAGGAACACGCAAATGCCGACAGCGCCTCATCATCAGCACATCGTGCTTAAAGTAGCGCAAACAATGCCATTGGGGCACCTTGGGCATTAGCTGTTGATGCTAGGGAAAAAATATATAAAATATATAGAAAGATTTTCATGTGGGAAAGTTATCAAAAGAGACCCTTTAAATAAATAAAACTAGGATCTAACCTGCTTCCGAAAGTCTTTATATCAAGTTCCAATATTATGTTTCCATTGTTTTGATAATTAAATATTTCCTTGATGGTAAACATAAATTACCCAACATTTCAACTCCTGCATAAATATGGTTTTCTTGGAATACGATCAAGTGAATCATTTTAGGTTAGGATCTACCTTTTCTGGGATAAGCTTTTTATCATATCTGGTGATTGTTCAGTTTTGTTGTGCAAGCCAAGTGGCTTTTTTGCTATTTTCAACTCAATTTGAATAATTTCAATTCATAATAATAACGCCATTCTCTTAAAGTCAGAAAGGCGCAACAGTTTATTTCTGGATGCCTTTCAATTGGATCTTATTTAAAGCTTGGCTGGAAAAATCTGCCCTACCAGCATGGCAACTAGATTATCATACAATTTATCGGGTTGGTATAGGTCTAGTTTGGATAGTTGTGGAGAGGTTTGCAAGGTTTCTTGACTTTTAGCTAACTTGTGCTGTGGTCAAAGATCATTAAGGGCTATGAATTAATCACTTTGTTATTTTTGAAATTTTTGAAAACACCTCGAGTTCTTCGCAGAGACATTGATAAGGAAAGTCACTCCGCATATTATATAAATAAGTGGAATATTCTGATCATATAAACAGTTAAGCTCTATAAATAGTCGTGCTGATTAACAGCCGCCCAAGTCGTGTTCACGGCTTTATTGTTTGTTAATTAGAAAGTAATCTTTTAATTAACAACTGCACTGGCAATCAACATTGTCGTAATTTTACAAATTGACTACCCTTTGTGGGTTAATACCCCGGAATACAGTAAAATCTCTTTGTAACAAAAAGAAAATTCCTTAGCTCGTAACTTCTTGCACTTCCTTGTCTTCACACTCCACATTTCGCCGCACGCCCCGAAACTCACCTCATTCACAATTGGCACGGGTCCAGCTTGCGCCCAGGCACAGAACAATGCAAGGCAGAACAGCGAAATGACGGCAACAAAGTTGGGCCACATTTCTGTATTTTTGGACTTCACTTCAGTGCACTTTTTATTCTTCTTCTTTTTGATTTGCCTCAATTGTTTAATAATAATTGAACGGTTTATTGTCAGCGACGGGTCAAGTGGCGTTTATGTGCCGTGAACTTTTTTTTTGTGTTATTATATTTCCGTAAACTTTGCGGCACGCGCTTCCGTTTGCCTGACTGCTTCAGTTACGCTCTCTCCGGCTTTGCGCTGCTGCTACTGCTGTTGTTGTTTGTGCAAAATACAACGGCACAATGTTGAACGGCTGTTGGCGCTCAATGCAATTTATACGCCGCACTGCTGCTACAGCGGCGCCAGCAGCAGAAGCAGCAGCTTCGTGCGTGCCGCTCTCTCATAATTCTAACACACGAAGCTTTCCACATAAAGTTCGGTTTGTTATTGTTGTGTGCGCGTGCCCTCTCTCTCGCTCTGACGCTCCATTTATCGCACTCCCACACATACATGGGCGCTGCATTTACTGCAGTTGCCAGTGCAAGCACACCCACTCCAATGGAGCTTTCGCTCACAGTTTCGCTCTCACATCACTCAATACACGCCACTCACTCCTTGGCTCTTTTGTTGTTCAATTTGTTTTGTTTATGCGGAGCTGCTGTTTGTTGTTATTGCGTGCTTCGCTCTTTCTAAGCTCATTATGCTGTTTAATAAATATATAGCTACGAGCATTTGTTGTGGCTACTTTATGATTGAGCTCTCGGCGAGTGTAATTTCCCCTGGGGCCCGCGTGGGTTGACCCATTGTAATAATTATAATGCGAGCACTTGTCGCTTATTGCCTTAATTACATTATATATAATGTAGTTACATTCGTGCATATACATAGGCTATGTACATATTTTTGGCTATATTATTTGAGTCAGCCTTCAACTAGATTAAGTTGGTTTCGTCAAGTTGCAATTTACGAGTGTAAATTGAGTATTTTTCAGCGGCTCTGACTCAGTTTGGATTCATTTGGACGCTGCTTCCTGCTGAAATATTTTTTTAATTAATAATTCAGTTGAAAATGCAACTGAGTAATGCGTCTGCAAAAGAACACATGCAAATTATAATTAAGTAAATAATTGGGCAAGACGCATGCGCGAAGGTTACCAGATCGCAGACACTTTGACAGACAAACGGACGGCAATGACAAACTCATAAGCCAATGCCAAAAACAACAACAGCCCGAAATAAGTCGTATTAGAGCATGAGATTATGAATTTTGAGCGCTGAACTTGAACCATAATCTGAACTGGCACCCAAAAAAAAAATAAAATAAATAAATTGACAAGTAATCGTAACAACAACAATAAGAAATTTAAATCCAACTAACATAGTTTTTTTTTTGTGGAACTTTGACAAGGTCAACGCCAATTAATGCTCTCTCGAATTCATTTCAGTTGGTCAACTTGTCCGCCCATACGATGCCTGCCATGAGCCTGATTTGCGGCGAATTCATCAAATCGCTGCTAACGCCTGCCGAGAGCACAGTTAGACATAACGCAGCTGCGGAAGAGACGCTCAGCAATGGCAAATTAAATGGCAATGGGCTTTTGAACGCAGGCAGCGATGCAGAGGAAGAAGACGAGGATGAGCAGGAGCCGACGCAGAAGGGGGAACAGCAGAATGAGGAGGTGCGCAAAACGTTGCTGGCGCATAACACAGCACTGGAGGAAGTGAGCACCCAGCAGGAAGATAGCCAGTTGTTGTTGGATGCGCGACTGCAGCGCGTTGCACAGCTCGACGTACAACTGGAATTTTAAATGTAGAATCATTGCATACTTCGCACAGAGAGAGAGACCAATCGATCCCTTACACGGTACAGCTATTGTAGGTGCTTACGTATATACTAGTTGTTGTAACAAATTTTGTGACTTTTTTGTATACAAACGAGACCTATTATTATGCGTAACAGTTCTATAATATATAAACTAAATGCAGTTATTTT
This sequence comes from Drosophila montana, assembly GCF_035044405.1. NCBI lineage: Eukaryota > Metazoa > Arthropoda > Insecta > Diptera > Drosophilidae > Drosophila > Drosophila montana. The sequence goes on along the minus strand of NW_026998621.1, from coordinate 320,990 downwards.
TACAAGCAAATGTCTTTTAAATGTGGAATCTATGATATATATGTATGATATGATAGATTATGTTACGGTTTTCAGCAAATCTTCTATGCAATGTGAGGAAAGCGTTTTTATGTTTCCTTCTATATAAATATTTCAGTTATCAAATATGTATAATATATGCTTATATATGCCTTCGAGTATACTTCAGATATTTAAATTTGTAATCTTATATGGAACCCATTTATGTTATAATTGATCAAACTAGTTTTGGTTCGAACCCGGGGAAACAATAACTCGTTTTAAAATTATTAGATCGTCAGCTATTTTTGCTAGAAATAAAACAATTGTTTCTTTTACCTAAATTAATGACTATAGCTTTAATAGATTCTGATATTTTATATAAAATATAACAAAATGTAAATCGAAAAATGTTTAGAAATATTTGCGACGTGGTATGAGACCTGCGTGGGAGAGCACATTATAGATTTCCATGCGCGGTATTTTTTCCGCCTGGCGTTCAAGAACCTGAGAAAACATTTAACATAGAGATACATATACGATATTATTATATATTATAATATACGATAGTAATAAGGGGCTCAGACTTACCACCTCCTCGCCGGGACCAAACCAGCTGGATCTGGCTAGGGCCTCCCTGACGCGTGGTGTCCTGTAGAAGGGATTCTGCAGTTGTTGCGGCAACGTTTGCTCCCAGGCGGCATTCTCCAGCACGGCAATGTGCTGCAAATTGTGCTGCGGACGTGCCTCGGCCAGAGCAATTAGCACGATCGCTAGGCAGATCAGGCGATACGGCGGGCACCTGAATTGGGAGTAGAGCAATGTTGGGCACTTGATAAAGTTGGATGCGTAACGAGATCGCGAGGCGAATGTATTTCACCTGCTCGTTAATCATTACATAATTGTGGCGTGCATATGATATTACAAGTTTCCGCCTGTCACGCATATGAACGCATGTACCCCCCTCCCCTCCCCACCCCCATCCACCAGGCTCCAATACCTGCTGCTCCCTCGCCAATAGCCTGGCTGGAACACGCCTAAAAACCCAAATGACCGCTTTTCACTGGACAACTAGTCAGCTGACTTGGTCCAGCAACACTTGTCATTCGGCTACATACATATACACATATATATATCTATACAGTTATATATCGGTCTGGCTGGTTAAAAGTTGTCGCCATGTGACCAACAGACGGCTCTCATTTCCTAGATGTCGCGTGCTGCGCCGCTTTGGTGCGTACAACTTGGATTTGTAGACGGCCCACATATGTTTGCAGCCAAACTATCCCTGATCTTTGGTTTTAATTGGATAACCGGCAGTGCAGCGCCTGGCTGCTTGATGCGCCACAATGATTATGTAAGTTTTGGACTTGATATTGCCACTCGAGGCAACATTTTCCCCAAGTGCCTTCTGTGCCCTTTATTCGCCAATTCATCAATTACGTGAACATCATCCGGCCTGGGGAGTCTGCATTCCAACTGGGCATATTTTATAATTCAATAAGCGAAGTTGATGTAATGCACCATCCAAAATTATAATATATAATAAAATTTGATGTTATTTTCGTCACGTTTAAGTACGAAACAAATTTGAATATATTTTAAAGTAGCTGATAAACTTAAGCAGGAACATTGGAGTTTAACCACACTTTAAAGTAGCTGATAACTTTAGCAGGAGCATCAAATGCTTCAAAATCAAATAGGAAAAGTATAAAAAAATAATAATAATAAGGAAATACAAAAATGACTTCAAAATTTTTACGAGTCTCAGCAGAAACACAGAGCTGTCAAGTAGTTTATAAACATTTAAAACAATAAACAAAAACGAGGGAATACCCTAATTATTTTACACCGTCGAGTAATTTTAAAATGCCCATGAATAGGCATATGAGCATATATAAAAGCTATTTTCAGCCTTTGAATAATTGCGGTTACTTCTTCCGTTTTGTGTAAAAGTGTGATAACGAATTGTTAATTTTAGGTAATCAACAATTACAATTTCGTATTTATCACAGCTTCAATGTAACCTCGTAAATGGTAAAAAGTTAAACATACAAAGTTTCACACTCTTTTAAAACTTTATGAGCTCATTAATTGCCAAAAAGAAAAAAAAATGTATGTAATGAGCCAAAATGCGGCGTCTTTAAGCCATGGCTAAAAATTCAAGGCCTTGAGGCCTTTCACTCTGTTCAGATCGCCAAAGTGGGTTCAGTGGCTGCAGTTGCATTTTGAGTTTCAGTTATTTTCCAGTTGTATTTCCTCATTGTATGCAAAAACCTATTTATGTGAGTGTAAACAAATTTGTGGGCACGTAGAATAACAATACGTCAATCTTTGTCAATTAACCAAGTGACCCAAATTTTTGGGAATGAACGAGAAGCGAAACTGCAACGCGGACTACGCCAATTGGATTCCATTGACCTAATCAAATATAACAACAACTTTTAAGCATGTAAGTAGAGTCCGAATCCAAGTCTGAGCGCGATTCCAAGTCGGACTCGGACGCAGAGTCACACTCACAGCGACAGTCTGAGGCACACTACATCACACTACATGAATACGCTTGAAAACCTGAAAAAAATAATTATATATATTTTCTCGGGGGCGCTCAGAGTTTGCCAAGTTGAGTTGCATCATGATGCTCATCATCATCATCATCATCATTATCATGATGTTGATCAGTGGCAATATTATGGGTAAATAGTTTTGTGAATGGAGCACTTAAGAACTTGATAATTTGGAAAAAAAACATCGTATTACGTTAGGAAATAAAGTTGTATGCAGCTAAATTCTAGTATTCATTCAGAAAGTAAATGGAATGCACTTTCAGGTTGTTCGGAAAACTCACTTCCGCATGTGACTATGTCATTTTTGTCACTTTTTATCAGATTTGTTACAGAAAATGATTTTATTATCAATTGGAGCCGTCCGCAGCCTCCGCATGGGCGGGATCAAAGAAAACATTAACTATATTTGGTTTATGATGCTCTCGTTGAAGACATATGAGAGGGTAAATATTAGCTCTCTATAATTTGTTTTGTGAAATTTTTATTTTTTTGTGAATAAAGAAGATTATTGTCTTATTTCTTATAATAAATATTAATGCTTATGCAAATAAAATAAATGCATTTATTATATACATATTTTATTTATTTATTTATTTTATTTAAATTTGTTATATGCATATTAATTTACTTTTATTACTTGCTTATTATATTTTATGATTGATTTTATCCCAATTTTTATGTATGTAGTAAATTTATTTATTTAATTTGCATTCATTCATTTAGGAGTTGCCCATTATCCAAAATATTCATTCCATACAATAAACTCTTAATCATATGTCATTATCTTTGTGATTATCCAACTTGTCAATTTTCACTTTCAAACAGTTTCACATATTAAATAGAATCACGAGTTGTTGCCCAAAATTACGATTATCAATTACCTCATCGATAAATTGTCGTCAATTTATAGTCAAAATTAATATTCACTTCTTGTAATGCCCTTAAGACATGACGATATCCAAGTTGTAGCTGAGCAGCTAGTATGCATACCCTGTATACGTTAAACTGGAGCTAGGCATGTACGGATTATAGACAGAGTTTGTAATGTATACATACATATGTACATACATATAATTATAATTTTGCCATGAAATGTTTAACGCATAGAAGGAGACATCTCCGATCCCATAATGTATTTATATTCTAGATCAGCATCATTAGCCGATATGCAAAATAGTCTTGAAACTTTCGTATTGCAACTTTTCGTGAGTCTGACTTTTTGTTACAGGCATCGAAACGGACCACTACATTATATAACTATTATAGGAACGATCGACCAAATATCTTCTTGTATGGAAAACTGTTTTTTATTCAGATATCTTGACCAAATTTGGCATTTAATATTTTCACTATGTTGCGTGTACGTATGTATATTTGAAAATATAATTTTTCAATTTGAACGTCAAAGAATAAACATAAAAGTAAGTCAAAAATCAATAGAAAATCGCTTGAAAAAAAGTGTAATTATTCTATAAGTCACATGTGTTCTTAGGTTCTTGAGGTCTGTTTACAGAGTATCTGCTAACTGAAACTGGTTGTTTCTTTATAAGTTTCTTCCTTTATGCAATTGAATTATAATGTATATTGAATAATTATAAAACTTAATAGGTAATATTAAGTATGTCTATCCCATTATAGTCAAGCTAGGTTAAGATGCTCATGTATAGTATCAATAAATTAGCTAATAAACAGAGAGAAAAAAAAAAGAAAAAAAATATGCAATTGAATGAAATTACATTTAACTTTAGCATAAACATTGCACACAAACGATTGTAGTATTATTTTGATATATTTATAACTTTATCGTTGTTGAGCATTTTGTGCGTTTGTTAATAAAACGTGACCGTTAAACTGAATTATGTGCCATGAACTACTGTCAACTGTTTATTGTTTTGACTCTTTGTTTAACGCTTGTCAACGTTTTTTTTGCGGTTGTTATTGTTGATAGGTCAAATTGTTTATGGTCATTTGCAGTGCGCCTTCAGCTGCGCAATTGTTGTTGTTGTTGTTGTTGCCTGCAACTATTTTGCTTTGGCGGACAAACGCGAATAATTTGAATTTTTATCAAGTGTTGGCAAACCTTTTCGGGGTTTCAATTGGTGAATGGCTGTTGAAAATGTATGGGTGGGAATTTTGCAAGGTTTACTTTTGAGAGATGTCTCATGACTAAGTAATTTTGTATTAAACTGAAATAACTTTCAGATAAGTTGTTTAATAGCTTTCAAGCTTCTTTCACTATATTTATTTAAATAATAATTGCTTAGCAAATTTTCAGTAATATTTCAGCAATATTAATTTTAACTTTCACATAAAATCTCAATTTCACCTGCGAAACTCACATTTTTATATTATTTTTACTAATTATTTTGCAGTTAAATAATTTCGCGCCTCTACTTGTTGCTTCTTCTTGCGATTTTAGCTGCGTAATCCTGTCAAGCACAAAATCGTTATGTTTTGAGATCTCTTAACGTGTAATTTGAGCCGCAACAAGTTGTTGGTATGAACGCGGCCGGTTGCCAACTGAATTGTGCGCTTCGAGCCAGCTATGAGCAGAGCGACAAAGCCCACGAGCAGCTTTAAAGTTGAAAGCTTTAAAGTCAATACCCGACTAGGAGATACGCTATCGATAGTTGGCAACCAACCTGATCCGTGATCGTCATCGAATTGTCTATTATACCCTCCCACTTATTGACATGTCCCAAATACATCGTATGCACTTGGCAAATCGATATATATCCAGTCAGAGGAGCAATATCTATCGATCCATAAATTCGATTTTTATCGATCATGATATCTTAATATTTTTGAGTTTTCATAATCGATGTTTTCGAGCTTGCAAAATTATGTTTACGAGTTCGAAAATGTATATAATCGATTCAAATATTTTCAATCTAGAAAATCGATATTTATCGATTTGGACATTCGAAAATGATTGATTTTATAAAACCATTTTTGTCAAGTGAATAAAGGTAGTTTTCTTTTCCTTTATTAACCGAAATTTTAGATTTAATTTTTCGTGCAATAAGTTATCCGAGAATTCAACATGATATTCAAAGGGATAATATTTATTGTATTTTAATAAGTACAAAATTTTTATATTTAAATTAAGCTTCATGGCAGAGTGTTTAAGAAATCAAGTAGATTTTTATGGCGATCAAGCACCTAGCCTAGTGTGGATTACGAAAAGTAAATAAGAAAGAAGACTATCCTGATTATCCTTTAATTTCAAAACAATATAAGTATAAAAATATATTGTAGTATATTTTTTTGTATTTTTTTTTTAAATTATGTTAATTGATTATTTACTAAGATTGTAAGACATAATGATCGACAAAGTCCTGTAGCATGTCCAGCATGCGATCTCTGTACAGTTGATCAGATTTGAAGGCTTTCATGCAGATCTCGATGCGTTTGCGACTGAAGAAATCGCTGAAGCCATCAGCGGAGCCGGTCAGCTCTTGGGTGCTGGCGGGCGGCAGTATAACCAGATGACAGAACAGGCAGCTCTCGATGAGACCGACAATGCGATACTCTTCCACTGAATCGTAATACTCTGCCTCTGTTATAAAGTGAGCTATATTCAAGCCGGCGCGCTTCAGAAACTCCGTCATAAAGCGATAATATTCGGCCAGCAGCTCGTCGAGATGGACAGCTCGGAATTGGCTCGTCGTGGGTATGGTTAGCACGGTGAGCAGATCCATGGCTGGAGGAGCGTATCTGGCCAGCTGGAAGTCGACAAAGCGGCACTGGAGCGGCGTCTCGCCATATTTGCCATACTGGAAGAGCACATTGTTCGCCCAGAGATCACCATGCGAAAGGGTGTTGAGCCGCGTCTTTGAGGTCTTGGCCAGTTCAAAGATGCGTGACATACGCTTGGTAAAGTTGGCCAATATGTAGTCCAGCTGGCTCTGATACTTGGGCAGCGTTTTGATGAACTCCTTCAAGACCTCACAAGCCTGATTAAAGTTAACAATTCGCAAGTGCTCCGGCGGCACATTTGAGGGATACGCGTTCTCCTCCAAGTGAAGTCTTTGACTATTGCCTTGATCCCTGATAATGGAACCCGCGTGCATTGCCGCCAACGTTTTGAGGCAGCAGTGCAGCTGCTCAAAGTTGAGCAGACCATCGCGTGCTGCGCCCATGCGGTAGCCCTGATCGATGAGATTCTCGAAGACCAACAGATTCTTGTCCGCATAGTAGCATTTGGGCGCTATCTCTGCGCAGGCTGCCTGCAGCTCGGGCAGCACATGCTGATAGACGGCAATCTCCTTCTGAAAGACACCGAAATTCTCTAGATATTCCATGCGCGAGGCATTGCCCTCCGGCGCTGACTTGCAGAAGAGGCACAGCTGCTTCATCTCGCCTGTCTCCTGCAGTTGCAGGATCACCTGCAGATAGAAGTGACTGCCCAGGAAGCCGGCGGGCGCCTCCGATGTGGGCTGTAGCTGATAGCTGACAACCTCGAATTTGGCATTCATCTCGTTCTGGTGCAGATAGCTCTGGCACAGGCCCTGTAGATCGGTGCTGCTCAGCTCCAATGCCGTTGCCATCTTGATTCCGACTGTTTCGGCCACTTCCAGTGGGGCCAACGCTTTATACATTCGCCCCGTGGCGAAATATACAAATGCAAAGCTGTCGCAAAGCCGCTATAAACTTCTCCTCTGATAAGCGCATCAGCGTGATCTGAGAGAAAAGATTACTAATGCATATTCTACCAGCTTCTAAACTAACCTAGTATCAGAAGAAGCAACTGTTTCTGTGCCGCCGAAGTTTAGATACCCTTGCAGGAGTTTATTTTCTGTGAAAATCAATTCTTTATTAAGGTTTTTCTATTCAGTATTCTCGAGTCCACTTAACTGTTAACAAATGGAAACAAGAAGAAAACAAAACTCAACTCTACTCAGATACTCGTGCATTGCAGGCAACTGTGTAAAGCCTAAATATTTTCATACTGACTTTAAAATATATGTAAAAAACGAGCTTTAAAGATTTTTTACATATGGTTTAAACTTTCAACAAATTTTTCCTTGTAAACATATTTAATTGACAAATTTAGTGAATATATAAATTGCAATACAACAATTTAGTTTTCCACCCATTCAGTATAGGGAATATTATATTAATTTTATAATAGTTATATATATTAAAGTTATAGAAAATCGTATAGCTTCAGAAAGGGTATGATGATTAGTTAACGAGCAGACATCTGGTGCTTCATTCATAATAAAAACGTATTTTAATCCATTGAGGAAAAACAGTTAGGCTTCTAATTCAAACAAAATGAACAGACGCAAATGGTTTACGATATAGGCTAGGTCGTATGATACATTAGCTTAACAGCTGGTGAACAAAATTTAATTTTTTTTCTTTTTCTTAAATGTACATTAAGGATGTCAACAAAAGTAGGTAGTATATTGTAATATAGCGCCAAAGGCCTAATCAGATTAAACATATTTCTAGTAACATCGCCGACGAGATGGGTGTGTTTCATATGCCCCATGCGGACAGCTATGCGAATATCAAATACCCTAAAAGGAATATCGTAACGCTTGGTTGTGATGATCCGAAAATTGAATATATTTTATATTTTATTTTTAAATAAGAATAAGTCCTATATATACCAAAAAAACTAAAAAAATATTCAATTTCTTTATTACATAAATATATTTTCTTTAGTATTTATTTTTTATTAAAGTGAAACAATATTTTGTTTCTGTATTATCAGAGAGAGAGAGAGTAATTGGTTTCCTATAGAAACAGACCTTATTCTTATTTTGGGGTGAAAAACTATACATAAAATTAAAAATATATTCAGTAAAGCTCGCGAAGTTTTATCACGTACGAGATAAGTCTGAAAAGACCGTTAAAGCTATATAGAAATTATTGATTACATAAGCATAGATCTTTTTTATGACATTTCACATCTTCCAATTTCTAGATATGATTAATTAAGAAAATACAATATTTGGATTACTTTGATTGCAATTAAAAGTTACAGCAAATTGAAGGTATAGCACATCTAAACCCATTTAAAACAGTATTCCGCACCAGCTGTTGTCATGTGAAGAAGATTTACATATACTAAACATCTACATCATTAGGGTCTGGTTAAACATTGTCATAAGGATTAACGAGGCGCTTGTCGCGCACCTCAGACGCGTGCTTATCATGCGGAATACTATCTAAAACCTGGACCAGGTCCATTGTTGACTTATGGCAAACAAAACTAATGCAAGAGATAATATAGCCGTACGCTGCGTAATTAAGTTGATCTTTAGATAAATGTTGTCTAATAGCTGGGAAATGGGATTTTTATTTCAAATGCGTGTCTGGATTGCTGGGAAAGTCAACAGCTGTACTGGAACTTTATCGAGATGGAAATAGTTAATTATGATATATTGATTTGGTCATGAGGAAGTAATATTTAGTAGCTAACCAGAGCTCAAGGGAAGTGCTTCACAATGCGCTTGCGAAGAAGCGTCGAGGAATATTTGAAGAATTCTACGCTGCATGGAGCGCGTTTTATAGTGGATGAAGATGCCAGCTGGCTGGAGCGCATTTTTTGGGTCGTTTGCCTGGCGGCCTCTTGGTATGCTTCCTGGCTTCTCATCAAAGCATCGCTGGGTGAGATTATAAATACTTGGGAATAGTTTAGGGTATATTCATATCATAATTTCAGCTGCCTTTGAGAATAATGCCATTAGCTTTGTGGTGGAGAGTTCCTATCGCGATTGGAATACCAATTTTCCGGCCATTATAGTTTGCGAATCGAAGAACATGGATCGCATACAGGAAGTAGCCGAACAGTAGGTAGCTTGTGTACCCTTTATCCTATATATAATTCCTAGTCCCGACCAGACTCTGGGGTGTCGATCACGACTTCACTTTGGAGGAGGTGCTCAGCGAGATTGCCTTCTTTCGCGGCGAGTCCTATCACACGGTGCACGAATGCAGCGGCGAGGAGTCCACAGCTGCCTGTTTCTACTCCAATTTCTCGTACTACGCCCAGCTGGTAAGAAGTAGCTGTGCGGACTCCATACAGAGCTGTGAGTGGAATAACACGCCCTTCGACTGCTGTACATATTTTCAACGCTTGGAAACGGAACTGGGCATTTGCTATGCCATCAATTCAATGCAGGCGGGGTTTGTAGGGTTAAGTATGTAAAATCTGTTATATTTGCAATATTTTCTTATTTTTAGCAAGCTCAAGGGCCCAAAGCTCAATATGTACTCCAACCGTTATACGGGCCCAGGGTCCTTGAAAATGGAACTGCATACAGAGGCAACGGTAAGATAGTTTTGAATATTTTGATTAGGATATAGTCTGTGCTCAGGTCTGAATTGCCTTGGTGTTATTACATTCTTACCCAAACGATTACATCTGTTAGAAGGAGGGAGATATACTTCAATATACACGAAGCTTTCAGAAAGTGCAAATAAGAATGAGAATATAAGCAGGGATAAAGATAATTAGCTTTGCAGGACAAGTTATTAAAATATATATATAATATGCGTAGTGAGAGAAAAAATTAGATATCTGTAAGTTGTCTTTTCAAAGAGTTATTAATTAATAATGGGAATCTTCTTCCCTAAAAACTCTTAAGAATTAATCAGCTATGCTTATTTGTCACATATTGTATTTATTTTCACCTGCAACAGGTTTTTATATTAGGAACTGAGGAGGTGCCCACTTTGGTGACACCCAAAACAGATTATTTCGTCGTGGGTCCCTACATATCGTTTGTGTAAGTACCGCTACCTGCTATATTTCGTAACATTTCTAAGTTGATGTCCACCAGTCGCTATGTGTCCAAGCGTGATATTGAGAACGATGAGCAGATCCGCCAGACGAGCGTCCAACAGCGCAACTGTCGCTTTCCGGATGAGAATATTCTGGATGTGCATCGGTATTACAGCTATAGCGCCTGCACGGTGCAGTGCCGCAAGGATAGGCAAATGGAGTTGTGCAATTGCTCCAGCCACTTGACACCCAACTCGCCCGATTGGCAGCTGTGCAACATGGATGGTCTAGAGTGCCTGAATCGCAACTACGAGGATCTCTCGGTGATCATTGCCAAATGGTCACGTCGCCGTGGCCGTAAGGGACTAGTCTGCGATTGCCTGCCCTCCTGCACTGAGGTGGACATCACCACCGTGTACGACAGCAAGGATAATATATATGGAAACCAGAATCCCGTGTCCAAAATTGAAGTAGCCCTCATTGAGCTACCCACAGAGCGCTACAAGCGCAACCTGGTGCGAGGCAAATTGGATCTGGTTGGTAAGTTGCACACAGAACTGTCCGAAACTCTGCGAATTGTTGCTGCATGTGTGTCGTTTGCAGTGTCTATCGGTGGCACAACGGGCCTCTTTGTGGGCGCCAGCTTGCTGAGCTTTGTGGAGATTATATACTATATGACCATACGACCCTATACCAGCTACATGCACGAGAAGCGACGCCAGAAGCGACTCAGCCAGCTGAAAAGTGAACACTAAAATCGATTGCTAATTGGCTAACACTAGTTAGCACGTTTTTAGTTTTCCGGAGCAGGAAAGAAAGAAAAATATTCAACGGATTTTAAAGGAACAGGAATACATTTAAGAAATTAAGTTTTCTTTTAATAAAAATTTAAACTGCAGCTCAATCTTAGTCAATTTCTTTGCCGATTGCTGAGCACGGTAAGTAAACTTGAAGGGTGCTGGTTCTAATCCCATGCTAGGCTGCTTATTGACTTAGTAGCCATTGCTTGTGAGCTCACAGCTTACGATTAACAAAGAGTGAAAATATACCCAAATAAATAAATAATATAAAACAATTTATTTTGACCAAAGATATGAATACTTAATTATATCCTAGGCTTAAATTTGAATTGCTTTTATTTTTCTTTGTTTCTTTTGATAAGGCGCGTAAATTTAAACATGAGAAAAAGTATAAAATGCTCGCGAGGTGTATTCAACAAGTGTGCATATAGTCAACGTATCCATAGGGGCCACACGTATATATCTTATCGCGAGAAAACAACGAATCCCATGCATACCGAACAGTTCTCAGAGATTCGGTAACTGAGTGAATTGTAAAAATAAATGTGATTTTTCGCTCAGTTTAATCGCGTTGCGCAGCGCTAACACACGGTTAAATTGTGGCGTGAAAATCGAATTTGTTGCTATTCAAAGAGAAAGAGACCGTGCGTATACGTAACGGCGCGTATACGCAATATGCTCTTAACGCACGAGGAATGTGTGCAAATCTTAAAGAATCTATTAAATGTTGCAAATGAGCAACTGCATCTGCTCGATTTTCAAGTGGAAAGGGATAACAGTGCCGTTGGTTATCTGGGCGATTATTATACGCTAAGTTTAAGCTACTGCACTGTAAGTTAATACAAATAATTATTGAGATTATTGTCGCAGTGATCTTTCATTGAACTCGGTGTATTAAACTAAACGTGATTATTAAATGATTACTTGGTTGTGGTTTGGCATAAGCATATACTCTTTTTGTATGTACACACGCTTTTCAATACTCTACTTCTCTCTTGGTATACAACATTAGCTTCTGCTCTTCAGATTTTGTTGATCTTATCCATATTTATAAAAACTTTCGTTCATTTCTGCAGATTAGACTGCTATAATATAATCAATATAGATAATAATAACGAGGATGTTATTTAAAAATATTTCAATTTACCCAAGTATATGTATGTAGTGTCTCTGAATATAATTGATATAATATATATAGTTAACATTCATATAGCAATTTTAAGAAATATAAATAGCATTCATGCACGTACTTTTTGTTGAACTAATAAAATTATATTCAGTCATAGCCCCTTATCAGTAAATTAATATTTAAAGGGTTATTTATCGCAGCCAGTATTCGAAATGTAACAAAATGCGCATTAATATTACTTACTACCAGCAGGTGAAAAATGAGCTTTTTAACGTAAACTGTAAATGGTTCAATATACACAATTCTTGAATTATCAAGTGTGCGTGACGTGAATGTTTTTAATCAATTTTAAAAGAAATCATCAGTAAGCAGATAAAACAAATTTCGTTACTTTAGCTCAATGATTGTGGAAGTTATGTATAAGGTGATTTTGCGTCGGATAATTTATGGCTCTGTCTTAAATGGACAATTTTACCATTACACATCATTTTTATCATAAAAAAAAGTGAAATTAATAAATAAATACAAAATAATAAAAAAAAATTATTTTTGAATTTTTATGTATTATCATTTATTAGTAAGAATGCCCATGCCCACGCTCTTGTACACAACACAAACAAAGTAATGTAAACATTTACAAACAAATAAAACATACATAATCTGAACATATAATCCTGTTTAAGATTTCTTTGTGAAGTAAAAATCATATTTATTGCATACTTTTAGGAGGACAACAAAAGTCCCCAACAGCAACAGCTTTTTGTGAAAGCGCTGCCAGAGAAAAGCGATGAGCCCGAAAAAGAGGCAATCTTTCGCAAAGAGGCGTGCCTGTATGATACCTTGCTGACTGACATGCAAAGATATTGTGCGTAATTACGAAAAATTAGCGCTAAAAAAACACTAAAAATTAAGCTGTTAAACATTTTTATTTCGGTTTTCAGCCAAAATCAAATGGAGCGCCATATGTTATTTCACGCGCTCTGATCTTTTGGTGCTTGAGAATATTAAGCACATTGGCTATTCTGCAGCTTCGGAGAGACTGCTTAACGCGGAGCAGCTGCATCAATTGCTGCGCTCCCTGGCTGCCTTCCATGCGTCCAGTTTGGTCTACGAGCAGCGCAGAGACAAAAATATTGGCCACGAGTTTGGCGAAAGCCTTACTGAGATAACAATTGCACCCGATATATCCTGGTACACCACGGGCCTGTCGGCCATTCTGGCCGTGATTAAAAGCCTGCCACAATACCAGACGAGCCAATATGTTGGTGGTCTGGACGCCCAGTTGGCCGAGATTGCCCGGAGAACTTATGAACAGGTGGCACCCTCCAACAAATTTAGAAACGTAGTCTGCCATCGAGATCTATGGGCGGGCAACATTTTCTTTCCTGCTGATTCCACAAATGCGGGCTTGCTTATTGATTTTCAGACCTGCCGCTATTCACCACCAGCCGTCGATTTGAGTTTCAGTATCTATTTGAATCTAACAACCATGGAGCGACGGCGTCTGGAGGCCAATTGCATTGATTTATATTACAATTGTCTGCAGCAGAACTTAGAGGACTTTGGCTTGCTGTCGTCTGAAATAATATCCAAAACGGAACTGCTGCAGTCCTACGAAGAGTTCCGCCTCCTTGCGGTTGTCTACAGCGCAGCTGTTGCCACAGTTGTGAAGGTGCCACCCGCATTCGTTACCAACGAGTTCAAATATGTGGATCGCAGTGAAATTATATTGGATTATATGCGGGAGAACGCAGAGTTCAGAGCCTCCATGGAAGAGTGTTGCGTGGAAGTCATGGAAATCGCTTCGGCTAATTTATAGAACTCTTTTGAACTCTCTCTACTCTTACCGGCACCGATAAGATTGAATTCCCTGGTCTATTCACCTGTGAGCTGTGAGAGCGATAAGCTGCGAAAAAAAAACTACAGAAAACAAAACAAACAAACAACTCACCGAGCCGTAAATACACTAAATCAACGAAGGATTATTATTAATATTTTAAATGTATTATCTTATTGGCTTGGAATGGAATTTACTTAAGTATTCAAATGAAGTTCAAGTCCAAGCCTTATCAAAACGTATTTTACGATTTTTTAATAGATATATATATATTTTTTGGATAAATGCATACAATTAAATAAATATAAATACCATCTATCTTGACCTTTCATTAGATCAACCTTATGTTTGTTATCGCGGCTATCGTGAACATACCCTTTGGGTTAGGGTATAACAATAAATGATTTCTTATGTGCCAATGCCTCGAAATTGTAATTAGTTGGACACGGTCTCCCGCAGAGTACGTTCGAGTTTTTCGCTGTGTACGTAATTTTAATTATATTAGACCGACATCATGAGCGAAGACATCTACAATCCCGTGCTAACGCGTGCCAATCGCCTGGATCTGTTTACGGTTGAAGAATGTGAGAATATACTGAAAGCTGCGCTGGAAGATCAGAATCAAGAGGGGAGCTTAAAGGAATTTAAAATTGTGCCAGCCATAGAGAATATGGGCTTCCTAGGGGAATATTATCATCTAATACTCAGCTATCAATTGCAAAATGAGTCGGAGCAGAGCACAATGCGTCTCTTTGTGAAATCTGTGGCATACGAGAATGCAGATATGTCCTACTATGAGGAAAAGTCTAGTATCATAAAAAAGGAGGCTAAGCTCTATGGATTGCTGCTGAATGAACTGAAAAATTTGTGTAAGTGCTACTTAACCAAAGACAAAATTATGTGTAGAGAAGAATAAAACATCTACGATCATAATTTATATGTGTTCACTCTTGATCAGGTTGATGATATCAGTCGATATACTCAAAATCTTTCGTCAAAAATAAATAATTATTGTTTTTTAATATATTGAAACAAATTTATGGCGATACAATTATCTGACTAAATGGGATTACTTTATTGTGTTTCTTCCGTATAAAAAAGATTTGTCGAAAATAGATTTATTCTGTGCGAAACCTTTCTGTTGTTTAAAGATACCTTATCAATTTAAGCAATTACAAGTTTTATTATGTTTTTAATACCTTATCAAAATTTGCACAATGACGGAACTTTATATCAGCGCTTAGTTTCTTTTATAAACATTTTACTTTGTATTTCAAAAAGATTAAGAAAATGCTCCTACTACAATTATCTATTACACAGATCCCATTTCATTTACATTTGTTATCTTTAATCCCAATTAGCTGCTCATGTGTGGTGTGCCAAGTGCTATTTCACCCGGGATGATCTGTTTGTAATGCAAAATATCGAGGATCTGGGCTACAGATCGCTGCCCGCGAAGACGCGCTTCCTAAGCGAACAGGAGCTGCGACCCATGGTCAAGGCATTGGCTACCCTACATGCCAGCAGCGTGGCCTATGAGCGACGCCATCGGCTGACCATTGGGGTGGTATTCAGGGAGTGGCTGCTGGAGAAGTCAATCGATCCCGATATTGTCTGGTGGACGACCGGTTTAAAGGTAACAGTTGGGGCGCATACACAAAAGACTTTAAACCCAAATTTTTGCATTTGCAGGCTGTGCTGGCTGTTGCTGCTGCACATCCCCAGGTGCGTAAGGATGCAGCTGCTCAGGATTATGTTGCCAATGAGCTGCCACGTTGCCTGGATCGAGTCTATTTCATGGCAAATCCATCGCCCGTGCATCGTAATGTTTTCCTGCATCGTGACGCCTGGTTCGGCAATGTGTTCTATCACAAGGAACATCCCCAGGATGTGGGCTGTGTGCTGGTGGACTTTCAGCTGTGCCGCTATGCACCGCCAGCTGTGGACCTGCTCATGGCCAGCTACCTAAATGTGGAGCCGGACCAGCGCAAGCAGATGATGGAGCGCATAACGGGCTACTATTATGAGCATTTGGTAGCAGAGCTAACAGACATGAATATCGATGCGCAGCAGGAGAAGCTCAGTCGAGCTGACTTCGACCAATCCCTGCAGGACTTTGCTCTCTTCGGTGCCACCTACAATTGCATAGCCGCGACCATGCTACGACTGCCCGAAAACTATCTGAAGCAGCTCAAGGATGAGCAGCCCATGGAGTTTCATCGTTTCTGTAATGTGGATCGCACCGAAGCGGTGCTCAGATTAATGAGCGAGCATGAGGATTTCAGATGTTATATATATGCCTGTGTGGAGGATTTATTGGAGCTGACATACTCTAAACAAGCCAAGTGAAATGGCCCTGTCTTATCTTCGAAGTTTACACAATGCTCACCTGGTAACACACACATCTTATCAGCTCTGAAAGTTTCTGCTTTAATATTATCTTAGCGCTGATATAATACAAAAAACACCAAAATTGTTAGGATTGTTAGAAAAATAAAAGTATTTTATAATCAAAAAGATAAGTTCTGTTATTTACAAAGTTCAACGGCTTTTGGGAGTTAGGAAAGATAGTTAAATTTCGCTTCTCTTTAGTATGGATCTAACTGCCAGCATCCATGGAACTGCTCAGCTTGGAGGAATGTCGCTTGGTAGCATTACGTACGCTTCACCTGGAAACAGACGATGATAATTTGGTTTTATTGGAGCGACAACTCGATGCGGGCTCGAATGATCTAATGGGCTACATGGGCGAGTACTATAAGCTGCGCTTGGAATTGGAAGACACAAGAACTAACTCCAAACATCATTTGCAATACTTTGTTAAGAGTATACCCTACAAAAATCCACCGCAAAGAGCCGAATGTGAACGAAAAGGGGTCTTTCGCAAGGAAACGGCCATCTACAGGCAACTGCTGCCCAATATACAGAGATATGGTGGGTTAATATTTACTTTGTAGACTAAGTTTTAGTGAGACAAGCCAAGAGTTTATCTTATGGCTTAACTAAAATTTGTTACTATCGATTATTCAGTATCATCTGTTAGGAAGGCTAGACCAAGTTATCTCTAAAATCCAAGGAGGTTTTCATTCAATATCAATATTCCATAATCATGATATAATTGTCCGTAGGTAGTTTTTTTTGATGGTTAATTTCTTTTAATCTTAGCAAGCCGAAAGCTCTTCCCGCAGTGCTATTACAGTCGAGACGACATAATGGTGCTGGAGGATCTCACGCCGCTCTATCGACATCTAAAACCCACGGAGTGCTACATTTTCGAACATTATAAATTGGTGCTGGAACATTTGGCTGCTCTTCACGCTGCAAGCATTGCCTGGGAGGAGGTCGAACAATTTAATATTGGCGATCGCTACAAGAATGTGTTCAACGAGCTGCTTATGAACATGCAAAACGAGTGGTTTATCACAGGCTTAAAGGTGCGTAATCTATATAGCTTATCCTTTACGCTGAACCTTATATAAATATATTTCAAATAGGGCATCGTTTTCTTAGCAGCACGACATGAAAAATACCAAACGGACAAAGCCCAACGATTCATCAGGGAAAAACTTTACCAGCTGCTGACCAAATCGGAACATCTAGTAGAACCCTCGAAAACCATTCGAAATGTGCTCTGTCATCGAGATACTTGGGATCGTAATATACTGTTTGGTTTCGCCAACAAGGATGACAGCTTGCCCAGCTCCTGTTGCATTGTGGACTTCCAGTTGACCGAGTATTGCTCCCCCACATTGGATGTGCTCTTCGTGCTCTATATACTCGTGCCCTCGGTCAGTGAGAGACGTGAGATTTATGAGCAGGCACTGGAGCATTATTATGATTGTCTTCAATCCGAATTTGTGCGACTTGGCCTACCCGTTGGTCTGATTAGCAAGGAGAACTTTATGGAGGATTGCCAACGCACACGCCTGTTTGGTTTGATAGTTAAAGCTTTAACCGAGCCACAGACAAAGATGTCGGCGAGCATATCCAACAAATTGCGCGCGGAAGAGCCCGAGAAATTCGACTCTTACCTTAACTGTGATCGTAGCGAAATGTATCTGAGAGTGATGCAGATGCAGCCGGACTACGAAGAAACGATAATGAAGCCCATCGAGGAGCTAGTTGATTATCTGATTGAGCACGAGAGCCTGTACACCTAAGTAGATGGGTTCCTTTATATTCTCGTTGTTAAGAACTCGTAATAGCTGTTATAGAAATCTGTTACGACAGAAGTAAAGTTCACTTGCATTATCCAAAACTTGAATCAGTTCTCAGTTATTTAAAGGTTGATTTTGTATTCTAATAAATGTAATATATATGGTTGTGAGATTAATTAGTAGGCATGAGAATTTCAGATTTTATATGGGGACTATTTCCTGCAGCTGACATACTATCAAAGATCCAAATGAAAGGGAATTTCTTATATTTAATCTTTACACAATGCAAACCTGGTAACCCCATCTTATCAGCTCTGAAAGCTTTGAATATGCGATTAAAAAAGCTAAAATTTTGTTTGATGCTGGGAAAAATTCAAATATTTTTTGATCAAACAAAAGCGAAAGACGATTTATCGCGAACAGACGTGTTTTCTAAATTGCGCTCCGAATTATCTTTGAGTAAAATTACAAAAAATTATTAACTTATAACCGAAAATCGTAATAGAACTGTTTTCCCTTCAGCAACAGTTGCTTAATCCCAACTTAGAACTAACAATTAACTTTAATTTGTTATTAATTATTTTTTTGAATAATTAGTGCATTTTGTTTTGTGTGCTGTGCTTCGCTGTCAATTGCTCTCTTCAGTTTTTGGTGAGCCTGTCTAATATATTCGGCTTATCTCTTTAGCACTGCACCTGGCTGCTATCGCGTGCGATTGTTGTCTGTAAGAAAAGATAACACTCTCTCGGTCAACAGCCTTAACTCAATCTCTTCTCTCGCCTGCTCTCTGTTTTTCGCCGCTCTAAAGCACTTCTATTTGTATGTGGTTTGCTCTTCGCAATAGAATGGATGGTTGAAGTTGTCTGCCACGAAAAAAAGGCATGTCAAAGGCAGATTAAAGCCAACTAATATGTATACTATATTTATATACTATAATATAAATATATACTATGTTCTATACTATATACCCTGTTGTGTGTTCATTGGTTATACACATGAACTAGTTGCGTCTCATGGGAAGGTTGACCTTGTAATGTGATAAGATTAGAACTGGCTTGCTGCTGATTTCCACAAACTTAACGATCCGTTCTTAGACCTGGGCACTCAATTAAGTAGCTTAAAACTGATTCCCAAAACAGCTCAATTCCTTTGATAGCCCCTGTAGATACGAGGTCTGCTTTTGATGCAAGTTTTGTTTGCGGTGTGTGTTATTTTATATGATTTGTCGTAGGTTACTGGACCAAAGGAAATTTTAATCTTGTTTCTCTTTAGTAGATCTAACTGCCAGCATCCATGGAACTGCTCAGCTTGGAGGAATGTCGCTTGATAGCATTACGTACGCTTCACCTGGAAACAGACGATGATAATTTGGTTTTATTGGAGCGACAACTCGATGCGGGCTCGAATGATCTAATGGGCTACATGGGCGAGTACTATAAGTTGCGCTTGGAATTGAAAGACACAAGAACTAAAACGAAACATAATTTGCAATACTTTGTCAAAAGTTTACCCCGTAAAAATGCACCGCTTAGAGCCAAATGTGAACGCAATGGGGTCTTTCGCAAGGAAACGGCCATCTACAGGCAACTGTTGCCAAATATACAGAGATATGGTGGGTTATTTTTGAGTTTGTAAGCAAACGTTCGTTATAACAAGAACGCAATGCTCTTTCAAGATGTCTATTAACAAAAGGAATATTATATATTTTTTTATAACACAATAAAACTTCCGAGTGTCTATTCCGAGGGCCAAAATATAAAGTAGTCCGATGTTGATTAAATTATGCGCAAATATATCTCAAACAACAACTCGAATAGCATCTGCTCGTTCTCCTGACAGTTTTATATATACATATATAATAATAAGTAGTCTATTTTTTAAGAAGTACATACTTGAATTCCATAGTAACATAAAGTTTTAATTCATTAGCAAGCCGCAAGATCTTTCCGCAGTGCTATTACAGTCGAGACGACATAATGGTACTAGAGGATCTCACTCTGCATTATCGACATCTCAAAACCACGGAGAGTCACACCATCGAACATTATAAATTGGTACTGCAACATTTGGCAGCTTTGCACGCCGCAAGCATTGCCTGGGAGGAGGCCGAACAATTTAATATTGGCGATCGCTACAAGAATGTGTTCAACGAGCTGCTAATGAACAAGAAGTCTGAATGGTTTGTCACAGGCTTCAAGGTGTGTATAACTTATAGATAGCACTCCTCAAAAATACAACTTAATAATAAAATATTTCTTATAAGGGCATCGTTTTCTTGGCTGCACGACACAAGAAATACCAAACGGACATCGCTCAAAGATTCATCAGGGAAAAACTTTACCAGCTGCTGACCAAATCGGACCATCTAGTAGAACCCTCGAAAACCATTCGAAGTGTGCTCTGTCATCGAGATACTTGGGATCGTAATATACTGTTTGGTTTCGCCAACAAGAATGACAGCCTGCCCAACTCCTGTTGCATTGTGGACTTCCAGTTGACCGAGTATTGCTCCCCCACATTGGATGTGCTCTTCGTGCTCTATATACTCGTGCCCTCGGTCAGGGAGAGACGTGAGATTTATGAGCAGGCACTGGAGCATTATTATGATTGTCTCCAATCCGAATTTATGCGACTTGGCCTACCCACTAATCTGATTAGTAGAGAGAACTTTATGGAGGATTGCAAACGCACACGCCTGTTTGGTCTGACAGTTAAAGCCTTAACCGAGCCACAGACAAAGATGTCGGCGAGCATATCCAACAAATTGAGCACAGAGGAGCCTGAGAAATTTGATTATTACCTCAACTGTGATCGTAGCGAAATGTATCTGAGAGTGATGCAAATGCAGCCGGACTACGAAGAAACGATAATGGAGCCCATCGAGGAGCTAGTTGATTATCTGATGGAGCACGAGCATCTAGATGTTTAAGTGAATACAATCGTGTAATCTTAACAGCTGTTAAATCTGTAAATTCGTAAATCTGTAAAATATGTAGCGTTATCAATAGGCATTACCAGAGTACATTGTGCGAGAAATTATAGCAGCGAAATATAAGAATAATAATGCCAGATTTAGATGCGAATTTAATCTAAAGCCATACCTAATGAAAATGTGGCAAATTTTGACCTATGTCTATTTAGGATATTTCAGGGTACCATTTTTGCATGAATTTTTACCAAGAATAATGTTGCCAGATTTAGATGGGTTTTTTTTTTTAAATATTTAAGGATTTGGAATAATACTTGTAAGAAATATATAAAATATTCCTTTTAGACTTCAACTTCATCCAAATTGTTGTTCCACCAATTACAATAGGTTAGAATAAGGCCACAGAGTGTACCTATATATTAATAGCCCTATCCTAAATTTAAGTACATTTCCGTACAGCTATTTGGACATTCATTATTTATTAGAAACTAGAAACATATAGATTTGTTTGTATATATATAGACTCTAGCTAGAATGATGGCATACATAAATATATAAATTTATAGTTTTTATAATACTAGCTTCAAGCAAGATTCGTCATTGAAAATCCGCATTCTAATAGTTAAAAGCCTAGCTACATTAAAAAGGCGTCACACAAAGGCTGCCGGCTAGTCAGTCCAGCAATCCTCGTTGGCATCATCATCATCGTAGTCGCGCACATTAAAGTCCTCATGGAACAGATCCTCGCCCTCCTCTTCGGAGGACTCTGACTGTCATCTGATGCCGCTGACGCGTTGCGGCAAGCTAATCACACCCTTGGGCGGACGGGGCATCCTAATGCTGGTGGCTGCAACCGCCGCCGCCGATGTCGATGCCTTGCCGGAAACACTGGGAATCAGCTGAGCATTCAATATGGTTGTCTGCTCGAAGCAGTTGCAGCAATATTTATCACAGCGCATCAGCAGAATGAGTCCGCCGAGCAGCCAGACGAGCACGCCAGGCCAGGAGTGGACCGCACAGGCCGAGAAGAAGACAACGCTGAGCAGCAGGCACATGGCGCACAGCACGGGACTCACATTGATCACGCTGCCCGTGTACTGCGGTATGATGCCCATCATAATGGCCACAATAAAGACGCCAATGGCGCCGGTGAACGCGGCAGGTGCCCAGCGCAGCACCAAACCAGCCACACACAGTGCACTCCCCAATCCGATGACGACAATCGCAAAAATGGTCACCCTCCACGAGCTGACGGTGGGCACCCGAACGCTCCGCTCCAGCGGACCAGCTGTGGTCACCTGAAAACAAAGCAGAGTTTTAGTTTGGTTTGAGCGAAGGTTGAGCATATACTCAACTTACCTTTACCTTCTGACGATACTCATCGACTATAGCATCGATGTCCGTTGAGGTATCCGAATCGCTTTTGTCGAACTTATCAGGGTACTCAAAGTCAGATGGCTGTCGGAATAGAGGAAAAGTAATTAAATAATAATAAAAAGTAATTAATTATAATAATGATTAAATAAGGTGAAGGGCTTCTTGGACCTAATACTCGAGTCTCATTAGCATTGGGTAACTCTTCAAAAAGATCTAAGAGGAACCATCATCAATATTTTCATGGTTAGCTCAAAGGATAAGCTCGAAGCTTGAAAATAAACAGTTGAACTGTCTTCAACAGCTCTCGACCCACAACAGGGCAAAACTGTGGCACTTTAGAGTGCTTTGTTAGAAAGGACTTCGACAAACTAAGGAACTAGAAATTCCACCCTGGCACAGAGTATAGCCTTTGATTGGAGAAATCCGACACAATGGCCCCTCTCCTTTGTGAGACTACCTTTCCATTATTATAATAATTATTATTATTACAGATGTACATCTTATAATAAAAAATATCTTTCTTATTTGCTTCTAAATGCCTTTTTTGGATCGAATATTCATCTACACTCACCGGCGGCTCGCTATCCGACAAAATGGTGGACTCCACATCTCTGCCCTCGCGCTGCGGACAGGGCGATGTTGGCTCGCCCAGCAGTAGCCATTCCTTTTCGACCTCGGGCTTATTGCGCTGCTTGTTCTTCGGCTTCTTCAGGCCCCGCTGCTTGGGCAAGCCAATGTTCCAGAGACTGCGCTTCACGCGACTGGAGCCGGCCGTGGCGGCGCTGCTGCAGCTGCTGCTCTTGGCAATGGGCGCCGTGGAGAGGCGACTGTAGGAGAGGGAGGACTCGCTGCTGCTGGGCTGCATGAACTTGGGTCGATACGGGATGTACAACAAGTAGAAGGCACGCAGAAAGACGGCAGTCAGATGACTGGCCGCCAGGCAATAGCTGAGATGCTGCAAGGGACAGGCGAAGGCCAACATGGCGCACAGGCTGCCCGCTATGAAAACGGCCAGAACGGGATTGCCGCTGTCCGAGCTTTCGTAACTGATTTGCTTGCTGAGAATGCGCCACTCGGAGGTGGCCAGACGCACCACAATGCCATACAGCTCGGGAAAGATTTCGAGAAACGCCGCCGAGCTGGTCAACAGCAACATGCAGGCAGAGGCAGGCACCAGCTTATGGAAGCCACTGTCATCCAGTATGTTAAAGAGCGGCACGGCCACATAATCTTCCCGGGTTCTGTTTGTAAGGTAAACAAGGGGTTATCTTTCTTTAATTTAATTGACGAATTACTCACTTGAAATGCAGCACTGTGGACAGGCAAATGGCGGTCAGCAGCAGCGAAATGCACACCAGAGCCACGACCATGAACGCTGTGATGCGGCCACCGCGATGCTGCTGAGGGTAAACGCTGGGAAACGCATAGGTTAACAGTGCGGTGGTCAAAAGGAACTGTAAAGAGAGAGATTTCAAAGGTAAATGAGAAATAAGTTGTGGTAGAGAGGGAGGGAGTGATGTGTGTGCGGGGACAGAAATAAAAATTGTGGCTTATTCTCAATCCTATGCGGTTTCGCATTT
This sequence comes from Drosophila montana, assembly GCF_035044405.1. Taxonomy (NCBI): domain Eukaryota; kingdom Metazoa; phylum Arthropoda; class Insecta; order Diptera; family Drosophilidae; genus Drosophila; species Drosophila montana. The sequence continues at coordinate 296,876 of NW_026998621.1, read as the reverse complement.
CTTAATACAAGTTTCTGTTTTATATATACTTTACACTATTGCTTCATCGTGTACAATAGTAGACAATTTATTCTACAATATATTCTCGTGGAAGAAATGTATCTTTACAGGCTTTAAATAAGCGTGAGGCAACATAGAGCTAAAGATCTCTGTAATGTTAAGCTGTACCTCAACTAACATAACCCAACTTAACATAGCACAACCCAACATATCCTTACTTTACATTACCTATCATAACCTTACTTAACATAACCAACATAGCCTGGCCTAATGCTACACAACCAAACCGGGTACAAAATTCTAAAGGGTTTATTTCACTTAATTTCTTAAATAATCCGCATGATCCACATATTTAGTTGAATAAACTAAAATAAATGGACTTTACAGGAGCTAGAAAATTATATGCCGTACCCATAGAAGTTAGGGAGTAAGAGGGAGGAATAGAGAGTCCACTGAGTCCACCGAGTTCTAAGCAAACAATAATTAGACCTACTCACAAAAACAAAACAAAACTCTAATCCTTTTACACACCAAAAAACCCCGAGGAGCAGAGGATCCGCTGCAAAAAAAAAAAACTTAGGATGCCGTGTCATAATCAAAAGCTCACATCCTGCGGATTCAATTGCCGCCAGTCACGAAAGCCGCCGGCGTCAATGCGGACAAAAATCGATAAAAAAAAAAGCAAAAAACCTAAAGAAAGGGCGCAAAGTGCACTGACCTAAAAACACGCCCATTAGCCAACTGTCAGAGACAGACTATGAACGGGGGGCGGTGCGGGCCGGGTTGAATATGGGGATTGATCCACTTACGCTGCTTATGCCGTTTGGCTGAAAGTAGTTCTCCGACCAGGCCAGGAAATCGCCACGCCACCAGCCGACAGCGCTGAGAATTGCATTCAGACCGAACATGCCGAGTGTCATGATGAAGCTGAAGGCCTTCGAGTGCTGCAGCAAGAGAGGCAGAAAAATTGGTTAGGCAAAGTAAAGGCTTGTTGCAAGATGCAGTTGCAAGTGGAACGCACCTCAAGACCCAGCATAAACATGCCAGTTACCAGAAAAACAACGGCCACACCAAGCACATCCGGCCAAGGTTCATTGGCGGGTGAATTGCGGCCTAAAAGTAGGCAACAAAATTGGTTAAGCTCGCTACAGTGCAGGCCGAAATATTGTGCACACATACCCAGTATAAGTATTCTGGCCAGGCCGCCGGTCATGGCATCCAAACAGGCGCTCAATGTGCGAGCGAGCGCCGCACAGGCGCACATGGCCGTCAGTGCATCCATCCAGGTGGCCAGAAATAGGCAGCCAAAGTCAAATTTATTTGTGGCGCGCACATACGGCATTTGCAGGCTGCGCAGACTCGACTTGCAGCGCGCTGTTTCGAATAAGATATATATATATATGTATAAAATATATAGAAAAGCAACGTCTGGCTGCTACTCACCTGCCATTGCGCCATAGATAGTGGCCAGCACTGTGCCAAAGACCAGACCCGGCGCGGCGGCCTCATTATAGGCTATCAGGTAGGCAATTACCGAGGTGCCCAGCGCCAGGCGAGCGCCGCTGCCGCAGCAGAGCGCGTCAAGCAGGCTGCGAGGATGATAAAAGTCACAAATTAATTAAATCCCAATGGCAAATATAATTAAAGCTTAATGTAATGCTGGTCGGACAAGCGTCGACACATACACACAAAAAATAAAGGATCAAGCAGGACACTTATTGGCGCCAAGCCGACGAGCTGGCCGCAATGTGGGCGTGGGTTCGGTTTGCTCTCCAGCTGTCGGATGACTCATTTAAAATTCAACCATTTGGCTTTTGTCCTGCACAGTGTCCTGTTTCGTAATTGAAGCCCTGCTCTCCTCCTTTTTGGCCAATTTGCTGTTTGCTGTAAGTGTATGCATAATTCGTGCATATTTTAGACGCACGATTATCCCTAATTACATGGCAATTGTCTGGCTAGCTTGAGCGAGATGTTGGCAATTTCAAAGGCGCCAGCTAAGTGGCCCAAATGTACTAAATTGGCTAACTAACTGCAGTAATAATAGTTTGAACCCTTTTTACTGAATTTAAGTGACTTCTCCCATTTCATTAGAAATTTGTCGCATTTTATTTTCATGACTTGCAGTCGCTTTTCGCATTTTCATTTCGATTTGTGACACTCGCTCGTCCTATTTTTAGCTGGCAGCTAGACCGAGCACAGCACGAGTAAATAATAATTTGCAAATAAAACACATCCATTCTCAATGGTTCTCATAAATGTCAGAGTCATGTCTGTCTGTCTGTCTGTCTGTCCGCTGTGTGGCTTGTTGGTTTAGCTGTTTAGTTTGGCAAAGTGCGTGACCAGCCAGCGACATAAACAAGTCGTTGAAGAAACTTTGGACATAACGAATTTCTATTACCTACATATTAGCTCTTACGAATGATATCAGTTAAGAAAAGTTAATTATTTCTACTAATGTTAAACAAAGTTAAGTTTTATAAAGCTGAATAAATACAATATAAATTAACACTTTTGGGCGTTTAAAAAACTACTTAGGGCTCAGCTGACAAATTAAAATGATATACTGCCAGGATAAAAACTTACTTTTTTACAACATTTTAAAACAATTAAAATTCATTTAAAAAACTGAAACAAATACTTAAAACCGGATCGGCTAATAAAATACCTTCATCGTGTCTGTGATGCAATTAGAAAACCCATAATAATATAAATAATACAAAAAATAAAAAGATAAATAAATAATAATAATAAATAAAATATTTTGTACGCCAAATTTAATTGAACATAATTTACGATTGAGGCATTTGTGCATTTACAAAATGAAGTACGTGTTTTTTTTTTTCTATTGTGCCTCAAAAAATTATTTACATATTTTTTATTTACTTTTTTTTTGTATAATAGTAAACAGATTTAAAAAAAAATATAAAAAAAATTTAATTTCTTATATTTAAATCGTGTTATTTATAAAACAAACATTATTTAATTTTGCATATTCACGTCATAAAAATAATTCTTACAAATTTTTCAATATTTTCTAATATCCAAAAAGAAATGTATTTGATTATATTTTCTCAAATTCCATTCGATTCAGCATAAGCTTTGGCTATTCTTTATCCTGCCCAACCGATTAATGGGTTGGTTAATCATAAATGGAAAACTAGAATTCCATGCTTGAACCGGTTCGAAAGTGGTTTGCAGCCTTGATTACACATACGCACTGTTGTAGCGCACACAAAAGTCAAATGAATGAGAAAAGGGCACAAACAGTGCCAGTCAATGCGACGCCGCAACAAACATGGAAAATGGCAAAAAAAAAAATATACGAAAAATAAATAAAATAGAGGAAAACAAATGCTAAACAGACAATAGGCGTGTGGGTGGACAGATAGGGAAAACCCAACCAAAGCAATCAAAAATCAATTTATTGATTACACACAACAAATATATGAAAAAAACACAATATCAACGTCATATGCATGTTGGCCCAAACGGCTTGACCATGAATGCAAGATATGACATGCCCAATCTCTAGGGTGCTGCATGGTTGTTGGGTGTTGGGCTACCTGGCGCTCGACATGGTTGGACGCTCCTCTCTATGTGTGTGTGCGCGTGTGTGTGTGTGGCCTGTGTGTTGTCTGCCTTCTGTTAGCTGTTTTGTTGACTGCGGGTTACGTTTGCTGGCTTTCTGCCAGCCAGAAGCTCAGTGGTTGGAATTTATTTGTATTTGACATTTATTTGCTAATTGCATATTTATTTCGCGCAGTGCATTGCAAGCTTCTCGTTCGTTCAACAATTAATTGAATTGATAATTTTAAAGAACTGTTGTGATTGAGTCTCCGCGAGTTTGTGTCACTTGTGGCTTGGCATTGCCTTTAATTAGCCACGTCGACGTGACTAGCGACGCCTTGACGCGTAACAGCTCGCACAATGGGCCAAAAACGTTGCCAACTATTTCGTTATGGCCCGCACTCAGTACGTTTAAATGCCTGACAAAATATTTAACGTAGCGTTCACTCAAATTGGCCGCAATTGACTGAGTGCTCACTTGAAGCTTTTCGTTTTCCGTGAAAAGCGAAAGCTTTTCTTCACCATTTTCTGAGCACAACGTGCGGCTCCTGCGCACTGCCGATTGTTTACGTTTGCAATTGGTTGCACCGCTGTTTGCTCTCTGCCTCTTGCTCTTTGCTAGCGGCAAGCGGCAAGCGGCAGCGTCGCATGTGGCACGTAATCTGATTCGTGACTTTTGATGTGGCTCAAGTGCGGGGCAAGTGTCATTTATTTGTGCACATAACTGCGCGCCTTTTCATAGAAAAGCAGAGTCAAAAGAATTTAATTTTATTCTTGCAAGCCCGAAAAAATGTAGTAGAACATATTTGATACAGAAATAATTATATATATATATCGGATTATCTGACTCTGCTCTCAAAAATATATCTGACTGTATATTTAAAGAATCTCTTGTGATAAAAAATCTCAATAAAACGCATATTTTTGTGATGCATTTCGCATCAAAGCGCGTTCATCAGTTTGCAAACCGGTTTAATCAACTGTGTACAATAAAAAAATGTTTTATACAAAAAATAAATAAAAAAAAACTGCACCTCGTTCCATTAGCATAACTTCAGAATCTAAAGACTTGTTTATACTATATCAAAAGAAGCAGACAGCTCATTGTACAGATAAAAAGTAGATATGCATATACATTATGTGACTTATAAATAAAATATAAACATTCTTTAAAAGCAGTTTTCTTAAAAATAACATTTGAAAAATTTGTTTAATAAATGCAAAAATATATAAAAAATATATCTCTAATATTCGCTTGAAGCTCTTTCACAAAAATCACTTGAAAATATTTATAAATGTAACTAAATGTTTACTTATTTGTGCTGACTAAAACACGGTTCAATTAAGAATAAAAATAAAAAAAGAAGAAGAAAAATTTCATTGGTAAAGGTGGAATATTGGTGGAAAATTTTTTTATGCGATTTTTTTATTTTGTATCAAATCGGCTATAATTTACAAATATCTATGTAAAAAAATATTAATTTATATAATAAAGTAAGAATATCTAAAGAAGAAGAAGAGAAACACACTTGTAGACATAAGATGCTGAGTTTGGTAAAAATATCTTGAAAAACAGAAAATTTTTATAATATTTAATTTTTGTATTTACATTTTAATTCCTTTTACAAGGTTTAATAAATGTAGGTCAAAAATTAGACATTTCTTTTTGCTTGTCTATTTAATTTTTTTTTTTTTAATTTTTATAGCTAAAAATTATATAAATGATTAGATACAATTTAAAGATAACCTTTTAAGTAGGCAAATTGGATTTGAAAACTAGTAATTAAGTCATCCTGTAAAACTGAAGACACATAAAAGAAAGAAAAAAGTTTTTTATAAGTGTTATTTAAATTTAAGTTAGATTTGACGAGCCCTTTAAACTGCTTATATATCATCTGGATATTACGTGTTTGGGTAATAGTGACATCAGTTTTAGAGGAATGAGCAAATAAACGAGAATTCCCGTGAATTCGACTAACACCCACGCAAGGTGCTAAGATTTAATCTAAATAAAAGAAAGAATGTGAAGAAGAATGTGCTAATCGAAGGCATCTCAAATATATATATTTAGAACTATTCGGAGTTCTAGTTGAAGTGTTGTACGATTTCAGACTGCGAACATTAAACTGGATTAGTCCAGATGAAAACAAGTTTGAGGCGACTGCCAGACGGTTGCACCAAATTATGTATTTAACGTTCGTATATACTTATCTATATTATTTAACAAATTCCCCGCGCTGAGGTAAAAACTTTGGACTTGAGCATTTGTATCTTTCAGCTTTGAGTTTGAACTGAGCTTTGAATTTTAGAGGCTGCGGTCACTTAGCACTCATCAAAGCAACGACTCCAGCAATCGACCTTCCATCCAACTTTAGAGTCATTTTTATTTTTGGTACATTCAGTTACCTGTGAGATATGTGGGCATTATATTGTTTATAGCTCAGCTGTTGTATAGTTGTTTTTATTTTTTATTTAATAACTCAGCCTCAGTTGTCTGTTTGGCCTTTTTACTTATGATTTGCCTACTAATTTAATTAAAATCACATTTAATGCGCCGCTCTCTCGACCGGCGTTTGGCTTATTGTTAAGGTTGTTAAAGTGGACTTTAAATAGAGCTGAGGCCCATTCGCTGTGACCTATAAATAACTCAACGCTCTGGGCATTTCTTCAATATTTGCCAACATCATAGGCATTTATATGCCCAACAAGTTTTTACGCATATTATTTTTATAAAATTTACATCAGCTTTTGCATATTCATTAACAAATTCGTAAGCATTCACATGTCAATTAAAGTTTTTCTTTTATTAAATTTAAATATTTTTATATTAGGTATTCATAATAATTATATATTATTTATTGTGGGTATTTCTTTATAATGTATACAAAATTCTGAACATCTTTAATTTAATCAGTTATGAGGCGAATTATATTACATTATATATTATATTTTTGTTCACTCAGTTTCGACACGTTTCATATACATTTACATACTTATCCAATTCTAATATATATAATTATATATCTTGCACGTGTCATAAGCGTGATATCTTTATCAAAACTCATATATTATTGATAATTTACATATCCATAGATGGAAAACTTTGTAGGGCCTATGAGTTGTTTGAGTCGGTTGAGTTTTCAAATAGATGTTACAAACCAGACAATGTGTGTGTAAAAGCTAATCGATAGGGCCTTAAAGAAAAGCCATAATTAAGATTCAATGTCGCTTGCATCACACTCTTCGAGTTAGCTCAAATAAAGTAGGTCAATTTCGGCGGAAGTCGATGACAATTTGGAACCGGAAAGTATTCGTATACTACCACTACAAGGGTATCTAAGCTAAAATATACAAACTTTTTGAAAGATTTGATCTTTGTGTTGTCAGCTGATAGATAAATCTTATGTGAAATAATAATTAAAAGCCAACGAATATAATTCTGAATATAGAAGCTCTAACGATTATTCGATTGATAATAAATAGGTTTACAAAAGGTACTACAGGAAACATAGCTCTACAATAGACTTATACCCACTATGGGTATTCCAAAAGATTTTTTTTTTCTGAAAAAATAGATAATATATGCGTTACCATATTTAAATGTTGTATAACATTGTGTGCAAAGAATAAAGAATTATTCCAAAGTTTATTTTAAAGTATGCTTCATTGATTGGTATAAATAATCTTTAAAATATTAAAATAAGTTCTTAAAAAAAAACGCCACATAAATTTGAGCTACCTAAAACGCAATTTTTAAAACGGGTTTCGTTTTGAAAAGTTCACCCAAATTAATTGCTTTATAGCATACAAAAATAATGAATTTCAATTAACATGTTGAAAACTTTGATCATGAATACGATAAATGGAGGTGGATTCTCAAGTTTGGCAACGTTTTGACCTTGATAGTTTCAAGAATGAGTGCTAAGAAATGGTAAATGAGTTTGGCAGCCAACAATTAGTAAGCTTATAATTATTGACGTATCATATAGGAATTACTTATTTTATTATATTTTTACAAACGCTCTATACGTGCTACGTGGTTCTATCCAAACTATCCAATTAAAAATAAGCAACATGAAAAATTTTAAAGAATAAACATAGTTCAGTTCAATGTCTAAGCCAAGTTCCAAGTCATCAGCCAATTGCCATCGACGCACATGGCTTAAAACACGTTCCATGGAGCCTTAGCCGGAAGTTTTCATAACTCCACGCTTTGGAACGAACGAGAATTCTTAAAGCAAAAGCTGCGTGTGTATATATAAATTGATTGTTGTCTATGTGTGCGAGTGAGGAAGTAAATAGGTTAAAGTTCGGCGATTGGCGCCACTGCTTGAATCTTTGACAAATGGCTGCGTTCAACAAATTACGCTGATTTCGATATGAGGTTCTAACGGGTTTTGCACACCCGTCAAGGTTAACCGAATGAATCTTTTACTATTTTCAAAATGATTAGGTTTTTTTTATATGCTGTGGATTAACATATTTTTAGCGCGCGGTCAACAGGGCACGAGGTCAAATTGTTTATGCAATATTTAGAAAAAGGAAATACATTTGTTAGAGAATGTTGTTTTGTTTCTATAGCTAATAAAGCGGAAATTATTAAATAACATAATTAAAATTAGTTAAATTTCATAACAGGTGATTTAGCCATAAATGTTTGATGCGCAATTATTTGAATAAACAAAATACCATAAAATATTTGTTTTCCTTTTGCTCATATGGCAACACTGGTAACAGCTGTTTGCCGCTCAGCATATGCTTGCGCTCTCCATTAATCCTGCTCTCTTCTACTTACGGCCGCCGCCAAAATTAAAAGAAACGAAATCCCAGCTGAGCCTTTTATGTTGCCTGCTCTCACGACTGACAATGCCGCTTGCTCTTTCACTCTCTCTGTCTCTCTCTGTCTTTCTTTTGGTTTTATTCTTGTGTTTTGCGCATGCGTCACAAATGTCAGTTGAAAAGCGAAGTGTCCACAAGAGAACGCTGAAAAAAAAAAAATATAATCAAATGCAAAAGTAAACCGCATTAATTTGTGTACAAAAGTGAATAATGCAAATTTAAATATGTATTTGATTTATTAATCGCAGCATATTATCGAAAAGCCGGCTATCAACATTTATTGCGTGTTTTCAATTGAAGAACGTGTATGTGTGCCTGTGTACTCGGTAAATATTGCGAAACCGAAAGCAAGTGGGCTATGAAATGCCGATATGTAAATTAAGTTCATAATATTGCACAATGCATTTGAAGTTTAGAAGTGCTCTCAACAGTCTGCAAAAAGTTCGAGTGTCTCTTATGTATCAAAACGCGCCTCTCGAGAATTATGCAACTCACCATGCGGGTCACAGTTCCCATGCTACCCCCCACCCACACACCCACACACTTGTAATTTTGCATAATCATGCATGCAACTGACCAAAGACTAGACGGCCTCTAAATGTTTTTGGGGTTTCTTGACCCCAGGCAGTCATTGCAAATTCTTGTTAAAAATGCAAATTAAAAGAGAAAAACGCACGTAAACAAACCAAATCTTAAAAAAAAAATATTAAATGAGCGCAAACTACATACATATGTGACGAAATTGACAAGAATTGGAAAATTATCTTATAAAGATTCGCAGATTTGCATAACTTGTTTGCATTTGAAAAAAGTTTAGGTTGAAAACAAGAACATTGCATTTAGGCCTTGATAGGCTAAAAGATATCCTATAGTCAAGTGGTGCATATAGTATAAAATTCACAATATTCAAGGGTCCAATTGAGTTTTTTATTTTAATTTAATATTGATTCACTAAGTGTTCTAAAAAATGAAGAAAAAAGGTTTTAACCTATTTAACTGCTCAAAAATACACCCTTGCCCTGCAATTATGCAGGGTATAATCATTCAAACATTCTGAATGCAGACGAGAACTTGACGCCAGCAGACGGAGAAGAAGCAGCACAAAAGAGAAGACAAGAATACCAACAACAAAGAAAATTAACGCAAGTGCGTCATTTTACTTTCATTTGGCATCTGATTTGGTCTGCGAAATGCGACTTAAAGCATAAATCAGAATTAGGCCGAAGGAAAGTGAAAAAATATACCGTATGCCAACATGGGAATATTGATAGGACAGCTGGGAAAGTAAAATACTGATAAGTTTAAATAAATGAGCGACTGAAGTGTTGGAAAGGGTTTAAAGCGGTTTCAAGCTACAGCTTTGTATAACAGCAAAGTTAATTAATTAATTAGAGAGCAGCAAGTACATAAAAGAGTACTTTTCTTAGAAAATGATCAGTTTAAGCAATGCTTGAGCTAAGTAACAAACAAGCGAAAGGAAAGTTCAAAAGTCAGCATAAGTTCGTAACTGAAATATAAGCATCATTAAAGAGCGGCCAAGTTAATTAAAGGAATGAAAATATTAGATTTTTTAAGATGTATGTTTTGAAATGGTCTTATTAGCGCGTCAGTAATGTTTTTTTTATGACTTTCCAACTTTTGTTTAAGATTATTATTCATAAAGATATCTAATGGCAACAAGGTCCGAAGTTGCAATGAAGCTTACTAATAAACAGCCTTTTTTATGATTAATATGTCAATTAATCAGACCAAGCTAATGAGCTTGCATAAAAAATATGCCTTTGGGCGTCCTTCTAATGCAGCTGGTATTAAAATTATTAAAGCTTTCAGCTAGCATAACTTGCAATTTATTTGTGTGAACAGTGGGCAACAGTTAGGAAAATGACAACATAAAAGTTAGAGCTTTTATTAAATTACACAAACTAAAACGAAATAAGTAATTAGCGTAAAGCGTTAAGCGACAGAACGCAGTCGCTGCTGGAAGCTCTGCGTAAACCTGTAGCTTTTTGTTGCCTTTGCTCGTGTCGCGCAAAACAAAAACACAAAAACAAACAGTTAAAAGCCGCGACTCAAGCTTCGTGACGTCACAGACAGCTAAGCTTCGGTCAGCGCCAAGCGAACGTCGTCGGCGGCGTCGACAGCGACGTCAACAGCGATATCCAATAGCGCCCCAAAATAAGAAGTCGAAATTCATTCCTTTCGTTCAAATTCGTTTGCTACGCTCACGAGAGCGGACGTGCACCGCGGAAAATCAGATACAAAAGCCAAAAACGCAAAAAACGTAATAAAGACAAAAAGTAAAACAAACAACAACAACAACAAAAAAATATATTTCGTAGTCTCGCTTATTGTTATTATTGCGATTGTTATTGTTTTGCTTGCTTGTGTTTCGTTTGCAGCAAGGAATTACCGCTAAAAAATTACGAAAAATAATCAATGTGACCAGATTTTTGCAGAAAACATAAACAAAATAACGAAATTAAGTGTTTCAAAATGGTGAAGAACAATAACAATCTGCAGGCGCTCGGCAACGGGCACGCCCTGCAAAATGGCAATGGTACGCCAGTGGGCGTGGCTGCGCCCGTACCAGCCACCCCAGTCAGCTGGGGCCAAACACTTTGGAATACCTGGGATGCCTTCGCGGATGTCATGTGGTTCATCATCTGCAGCATAGGCTACATACTTCAGGTAAGACTTAACAGCACATTGGCGCCTTTGTGCATAAATTGATTTCTAACAGACCGCAGGGCCTTTGTTTACAACTGTTTAACAAATTTGAATTGTATACGATTTTTTGCTATTGACTATTTGAATTTTTGATGCTTCCGTATGCTTGAGAGCGACTCAACGACTTAATTAACAGCATTGTGTGATTGAAAGCTCAAATATATTCAAGTTAAAAATAACAAAAAAAGATACGTATATTCTGAATTATTGAAAAAATTAAAATAAATAAGAAACAGAACATTTTAAATTAAAACCTTAGTAAGCTAAGGAAGTTAGCTAAGAGATATATTTTAAGACCTAAGAATTGTTTGAAATATGAATTAAACTTTTTTTAAATATAACTAAATATATTAAGGGTTATTGTATTTTATAATAATTGCTTGAAATTTCTTTACAAGAGAATATTATTGTCTGATGATTTACTAAAGTTAATTAATTTAAAATGCTATTCAATTTAATAGGTAATTAGTAATCATTTTGAATATTGTTTAAATTTATGTGTATAGACAGATAGAATATAGAAATATTTGTTTATCTGTGGGCAGATAGATGTTATATCAACAAGATTTTTAGTAATAACTGAAGAGTTGGTCTGAATACAATTATCTTTTAAACTGATAAAAATGCATTTAAAACATAGCTCATGTTTAAATGAAAGGGTTCAAATACATTATTATAATAACATTTTGGCCAGATTTGAGTAAAAGCAATATAATATTATGTAAATGCGAAACCACCCTTTAAATATATACCCAAAAAATTAACATCTTATTTGGATAATAATTCTTGTAGATCTCTTAAATTAGTTAAACAAGAACACACTTTAATATTGAAATTAACACAAAAATATACCAATAGTTATTTAGTTAAACAAAAATATATATTTTAAAAATTGTTCGTGTCATCGAATTGTCTGGCAAACGACATTTACTGTCGACTGTTATTCAAGAGCTTCACTTGATAAATGAAATAAAAGCAATGGCAAAACTCGTTTTCGGGCCACTCATTTTCACTCCCTGAATTGGTAGGTAGTGCCCTTGCTCTTGGCTGCTTGTTGTTACAACTCTTCATGGTTAATTAATAAGACTGCAATTTCATTTGCCCATTTATGGTTGCCAGCGTCGTGCATATAAATTAAACGACACGCGCACGATCAATTTACTTTTGATCTTTAATCTGTAATTGTTTTGCCTTTAACTTGCATAACTCAGCACCTTTGTCTAGCTAGTGAAATTAACTTGGCTGCTGCTGCTTATTAATTGTACAATTCGCATTCTAATAACATATATTAAACGCTTTAACTTATAATAATAAGAGGAGCTATCAAAGTTGATCTAGAAAACTTACAAATCTATCTTTCAGACAATATAAGTTTTCAAGCAAAATAATTTGAAATTTTCTGTTCAAATTAGATCTTTTGTATAAACATTTTATATTGTAGAGTTGTGTCAAAATATTCCTAAAATCTTTTCACTTCGCTGGTTTTAATGGGATTACACAGTATTTTATACGAACAGATAGGCTGACGGAGATTCGAACATTCCTGCATATAAATAATTATCCTTTACAAAAAGATCACACAAAATAGTCAAATTTTTTACAGATTTAGCAGCAAGATTTTTCTTAGTACTAAGTACTTAGTAATTAATGAATATAAATTTGTAAGAAAATAATCTGTCTTATTATATTATTTACTTCGCGAACCCTTTTGCATAGTTTTTATTTTATAATTCCCACTGTAAGCAAGGCTGAAGAGAATAATTCTTATCAGCCGTAAAATCACATCTTGTTGATTTATCTAAATTGTCTAAACGATTCATTGCGAAGCTAATTAAAGTAAACAAACAAAAAAATCCCCCCATTGAATTATATATAATTAATTATAGCTTAGACAACGAGCACTTAAAGAGATTGCACATTTAAGATTTACGTAGACTAAACGTTTTAAAGATATAACATGATTTGCACTTACGAGACGCCAAAAGGGCCGCTTCAACACCAAAAACAAAAAAAAAGTTAATTGCTGTAAAGCGCACAAATATTATTTATGGCTAGTTAACAAAGAATTTGGATATTGGGATGCGGGGGAAAACGTTTTTATAAATATTAAATGTGTTGATTTTTAGTTTTTTTTTTTTTGTTTGGTTGAATTGACACGCTCGGCTTTATAAGCAAATTTCGCAGCATTACATAAGCCAATAATTTTTTAGGTTTTTTGTTGTGCTACATAATTATATTAATTTCACTTTGGCAAGAGAGATGAAAAAAAAAACAAAACCTTTTAGTTTGCGGCGTTGTTTTGCGGTGTGTGTATGTGTGTGCAGATATGATCATTAAATATAGCATGTATATCATGTATTTGCCTCGGTCTTATTATGCATGAGTGCCATTAAATTGCCGAGGTAACTCTTTTTGCCTGAATGCTTAACTAGCGTCGACGATGCCAACTGCATAGAGACAGAGTAAGGGCGGGAGGGAACGGTTCGCCGGGGGGTGTATTGGAGGCGTTGCCCATTAAAAATGTTGACATTTGCATGCTGAATGCAATATCAACGAGTCATGAACGGGCCAAAACGAATTTGCATGTAAATCTTTTTACAGATTCGCTCGAGACGACACTTCAACGATGACTTGCCAGTTGTTGTTGTTGTTGTTGCATTTGCCTATCGATCGATTGTGCTAATAATGGGCTTTGGCTAGCCGGCCAACAATCAACGCAATTCAGGTCGATATTAGCCTGGCTTATGTGGATGCATTTTTGATTTGTGGCCCACATGCAAAACAAAAGACTTAGGCAACAAACTTGAACGCTTGTAGGCGTGCATATGCCTCAAAGCCTCTAGAAATGTCGCGCAGCCGCATGTAATGAGCTTTGGGGAGCACATCCAAAAAAAAAAACCAAAAAAAATATTCCCAACCGCAAAATGTTGGCAGTAACGCTGGCAGCGCTGTCAGCGTCGGCGTCGCTGCTGCGTTTTGGCTTGTTGACCCAGTTCAACTTTTGCATTTTGCCGGCTTTGCAACGCTTTGAAGCCTGTTTTTATTAGCTTGGCTAGTTGTGGGTTCGGCTGCTGCTGTTGCTGCTGTTTTTGCTGTTGTTGCTGTGGCAACAACAAGCAACACATTTTTTCGCGGGCAACCTGCCTGCCCGCCTGGCTGCGAGTATTATTTTGAGGCGTGTGTGTTTCTGTGTGTGCGTTTGTGTGTTTGCAACGGCGCAAACACACAGAAAAAGAAGAAATATAAAAGAAGTAAACGCAATTGAAATCGAAAGTGTTGGTCAAACAACAACAACAAAAGTCGTATAACTGCCGCTTGGTATTGCATATGTGAGCATAACGTTTGCTTTTGTTTGAAGCCGTCTCGATGTGGAGGTTATTTGAAGCGCAGGCTCATACCCCATAACGGCCTTGGCTCACTTGCTTGGATTATCTTTCATGCGAAGTGGGTTAGGATAGTGTGTCACTTTAGGGCAATAAATGGTTATGTTAGATAAAGTGATTTATAGGTGTTTTTTGCTTGGATGAACAAAGCTAAATATTATTTTATTTCTTTTACTTATTTTACAATAATATTATTGTTATTTTACAAATATAGTAAATAGACTTACATTTGGACATGGCATATTTTTAAAAAGCATAATACAATTTAATACAATTTTTATTTAATTTGTCAGTCAATTATATCTTGATTTAGGCCAGTTAAAAGCGAAATTTTTTATAAAATATAAGACGTTTTGTATATATATTATTGTATTGAGAAATTCACATTATAGTTGAAGTATATTGAAAAAAGAACTAATTGTATAAGCTTGTAGTTGGGCATATAGTCTCAGGTCTGCTAATCATATTATTATGTGTCTTTGACGTAATCTTTATAAAATTTTGTTACTATGTTTAGAAAAGTATCTGGTAATTTATATTTATAATTTTTGTATATAGCCAAATATATATACATACACGAGTCTTTCACAAAGTTTGTTGAATTGAGTTCTTTGCCTAAAACTCTTTTGTTCATATTGCCAAGCGAAAATCTGACAAATTATTTGTAATTATTTGCGGACTATCATTAGTCTTCATATCAGTTTCACACAAATCCCACATCCGCTGAGTACGCAGCTCAATTTGCAACAATCTTCAGCAAATTCCACTTTTGGCCAAGCTTGGCGCAATGCTGGCGGAGCATAGAACTTGATTGCCAGCACGTCTAGCCGCACATCAATTGCGAGCCGTTGTTGTAGGTGCTAATTTCTGCTAGGCAATAAATAAAAATGGCTTTTGAAGGCCGCTTGGTCGAGTGACCAGCCGCTGCAAGCGGCGGCAGCCAAACAAAGAAAACAATAAAAACAAACAGCCAGACAAATACAAAGGCAAATTCATTGACCAGCTGCAAGGCAGGCAAAACTTTGATTGTATACAAGGCAACTGCCTCGATGACGCCTCAAAATGCAACGGCTCAACGGCGCAGCCAACGCGTTGACGGCATTCAAATGGAGTTCGCGTCATGCCTAAATCGTTGCATGGGTTGTTCAATTCGTAAACCTGTTTCAAATAAAACACAATATATTCAAATTTTAGGTCGTTAAAATTTAACCAATTATTTGTTGATTTTTATCAATGAGTTAACTGTCAGTTCCAGCTGACTGCAAGAAATGACATTGAAAAATCTTTTATTTTTAAATTAAAATAATTAAATAAATTTGAAAAAATAAAGCTGCTTCAAAATTGTGAAACACAAACCTTTGTATTATAAGGAAACGTATTTTAAATATAGAAATATTCTCTGCTTATACAGCTGCATATAGGCCTATCCCCTTTAGTTAAGCCTAGACCAACTAAATATCAAATATTGATTATACCTTTTCACACAACTACAAATTAAGAAAACATTCAATATGCGTCACTCGTATATGCCTTTAGGCATATTGTCTCCACAGATTAAACAAAATTAACCCACCTCGTAGCTCACTTATTTCATTAGACGTATTTTATTATGAGCTGCAATTTCAGGTTTATGCGTTTTTTGCAAGAGTCGCTGTCTGTTGCGCTCTATGAAACACTCTCAGCTTCTCATTTTCTCATAGTTTTCATTTATTTATTTATTTTATATAAATTAAAGCTGTTGTTTAAGAAGGTCACAATTTCGTTGCAAGTGTGAGTGCGTGTGCGAGTGGCAGCAAATGAAAATTGCAACAGTGGTGCACAATGCAAGTTCGTGTCTTAAGTCTTTTGTATTTAAGCTCATTGAAAAGCGCTCAGCGTTTAGCGCTCAAAATATGCTTTTGGCCTGTAAGTTATAAGCGGGCCAATAAAGGCAGCTGTCGAGTCGAGTCTTGTTGACTCGAGCCGAGTCGAGTCGAGTAGAGCGGCGAGCATGGATATCGCTGCAACCGTGTGTTTTGTTGTTGGGCAAGACACTTGGCTTGACGGCGAGGCTTGCAGCTTGGCGCACCGGCTGGCAGTTTCGCTTTCAGCTGGCTTAGAATTCACCTGGTCGCCGCAGTCGTTTAGATTTTCAATTTTTCGCAATTCTCCCGGACGACGCAAACAAGTTTTGCCGCACCGGCTGCCATTTGCTTTGCCCAAGCGCAGCAACAACATTAACAGCAACAACACAAACAAACATTTGATTACCACTCGCTCCTCCGCTGTGGCAAATGGCGCCTCTAGAAGTTAGCATATCGATAAAAACGTGAGCGTATGCCAACTTCCATAATTCGAATTTGTTTGCGGTTTTGTCGCATATTTTGCTACTTTGTTTGAATGTGCATAATTGTGCAAGATGTGCCCCTGCCTCCTCATATGCTGATTGTCAGCTTTCGGCCGATTCATAAAATCACATTGTACAGTTAGAAACATTGACTAATTTTTAAAGTTGTGTTTAAATGTTTATTCAAGACTAACGAACAGCTATTGATAATGAGCTGGAAGCTCTGGCATCTGCGTTGGCTCTCTTGTAATTGCTGGAGTGCCTTTTTTTTTTTGCATTTGCATTTGTTGAAGCAGGCAGAGTTTTGAGCATCACAATTAGGAAGCCACTTATAAGCTAAACGAATGAGCTACACTTAGAAAAAGGGAAAAAGGGTAAACTACTTATTAATTAAAATATTCTGAACTACCAAATTGTATTTGTTTGATGAAAAAAGAACTATTACGGTATAAAGAATATTCGGCACGCCGATGATTTTATACCCTTGTAGACATATTCCTTACGGTTTTGCGGACATCTGAGAATACCGAAGCTGGTTTGGTCTAAATAACTTTAAAAACAAAAAGTTTTTCATACAAGAACCTACTTTTCGAACGATCATTTCTATGGTAGCTATATGATATAGCGGTCCGATCCGGCCGACCTTTATACTGCTTGCGATAGATAGACGGA
Organism: Drosophila montana; assembly: GCF_035044405.1. Lineage (NCBI taxonomy): Eukaryota > Metazoa > Arthropoda > Insecta > Diptera > Drosophilidae > Drosophila > Drosophila montana. The sequence goes on along the minus strand of NW_026998621.1, from coordinate 279,362 downwards.
ACTATGTTTCAAGATAATAGATTTGAAACTGAGAGACAAGTTCGAATACAAACAGACAGACGGATAGACGGACCTGGCTAAATCAACTCGACTGTTGATGCTGGTCTAGAATATATACACTTTATGGGGTCGGAGATGTCTCCTTCTATGCGTTACATATTTTATAATATAATTATAGTACAAATTATAAAATATACATATAAATCAAATATTTAAAAAAGAAACTAGAATTGCGTATCTAAGAAACAGCTCGAGTGTGTTACATTATTAAGGCAATTATCATATTGCTATTTGACCTTCATTAAAAGAATAAATATCATAAAATCATTTTCTAAAAAAAAAATTAAATCGATTTTACATGCTGTAATCAGCATGAAATTACCTGCATTATTAAGGCTAGATTTCTGAAAGGAATATAATTGGCGAAAAGCATTATTAAATTCATTTCACAACATTTTATTAGACTGACTATTGGTAGATTGTAATAAAAACTAATGTAATCAATAATAATAAGTATTTGTATAAGTATTTATTAGAGCTTAAGAGCTTTGCTAGAAGATTTAATTGAAGAATTGTTTTAGGTACCAGAGAACTTTTACTTGTTTAAATTTTGCTTAAATCCAGTCGCATTCACTTTTAATATTGATAGCCATATAAAAACATGTTTAAACAGTCGTAGGTTTCTTCAATTTCGCAGTGCCGCTTAACTTAAACCTAATACACCACAAGCTTATTTCTTTTAAACAACCTGCCCAGCAGCTTCACTTACTGACCATATTACAACGCTCTCGTCATCAGCTGTAAGCTTTTGGTATTTTTCCGTTTTACAAAGGTCAATGCGTTCACCTTGACAATCAAATAGACAATCTAACAAACCATAAACAGCCCAATAAACCCAAGCCCTACTAGTTTGTTGCTGACTAAGCAGGTTTTTCGATTTTACAAAAGACACATTGTGAAAAATGAATTTTTTCCAGTTTTTTTTCTTCTTCAAATGACATGGCATATATGCGAGCACGACTATATTAATATTTGTATTTGTTTACATATGGCAAGTCATGATTGGAGTATATTAGCCAGAGACCTGGCAGAACAAGCAAACGATTTGCCTTTAGAATTGACTTCCGTGATGTTTCGTTTTATACAGATTAGTTTTTTTTTTTTTGCAAAAACTTGAAATTATGAATAAAAAAGTCAGAAGAAAGGCAAAAGTCTTGGTCATTTAGTTCACGTTTCATTTGCTGTCCCATAAAAATGGTGTTGTAAATATTAATAAGAAAAAAATAATAAAAAAATGATCTCATGGCATAAATCGCAGCATAAACATATTTAAGTTATTATCATGTTATGCATAAATTATAATGGGCCATTTCCTGCCCTTGTTAAAGTAAAAAAAGAGAAGAGAAAAAGACACGCACGAATTGCATGTTCAATTATGTGACAAAATGTCTGTCAACAAGGCAACAAGTGAAAGATGCAACAGATCATTATTATCATATCATCATTTTGATAATAATCATCGTCAGACACCAGCAGACATGTTACCTTTGATGAATTTTCGTATTATTTATGAGTATTTTTCGGGGCAAGTTGCAGTAAACTAACAGTCCAAATGATCAAGCCCAGTTATTTCGACTAAGTTGATACCCTTTACTAAATTGAAAACTAACATCAATTGGCCATATAAAAAGAGAAGCACGCTTTATGCATCCGCATCTGTTTCCTCACAAAATGTAGCTATAGAATCATAAATCAATATCTTCATCTTCACAAATAACATGTTTAAATATATGAGAGTATCAAATAGCAAGGCTGTAAATTTGTATAAATTTTAGTCCCAAATTGTCTTAAGTTTACAAATTTTCAAATTCTTTTTAAATACTTTACCAATTAATGGTATTTCGATTAATCTTTTTAACAAACGTAATTAATTAAGATTTTAAGTAGCAATTGGGTATTTTCTTTATTTTATATTTTCAAATATTTGCTTAAAGTAATATGCTTGAAATGCATATGAATTTGTTAATAAATAAACCAAGAAGCATTAGACAAAATCAAACCTTCTAAAGGTTAAATATATTTGAAATCTGTTAATATTCGATCTTTTTTTACACAAACTAGATACAAAATCGTAAAGGGTACATTCTTATAAGTTTATCCATAACAAATATTAAGCTTAGAATTTTCAAAGTTCAAAATTGATTTATATATTCATTTGTCTAGTAGTATTCTATGATATGTTTTTCACTTCCGACTATCGATTATTATCGGCATTTTCATGGGGCCGTATAAAAAATAAAAAAAATAAGAATAAACTTAGAGGTAGAAAGTCACTTAAGCTCAAAGCACTTGGCTGTAGATGCCTTACATATCATTTTAGCTTCATAGTATGGAAAATAAATCTTTCTGTTGCATGTAACATACACCTGCACAACTATATGATACCCTTTTCGTCCAGGCAGGCTACAGAGCATAACAACGGCGGCCACGTTGCGCCACATTCATTGTTAATGTCAAAATAATTGGACACGCTTGCCAGTGCTGGCCCCTGAGCAGAAGCCGATGTTGCACCCCAAGCCGGAGATCGGTTCGAGCGCCCAACGGCTGCGGGCAGCGACAACGTAGCGTGTGGCACGAAAATTTATGAGCCGCCTCTGGTGGCAAGCGAGATGGAAAGTGCTACTGTGTTGCCTTTTTGTTGCCGCCGCTGTTGTTGTTGTTCTTCTTGCTTTTTGTTGTTGTTGCATTATTGTTTGCTCCCCAAAAAATATGTAAAATGTTATGTAAATGTTGTTGCTGGTCGCTGGCAAGTTTGTTGCCCGCGCCCCTTTTGTTATCTTTATGCGACAATGCAGACGTGCGAGCCATAAATTTTGACAGCTTATTGACACTAAAACAACAAGAGCCGAAAAAGAGACTTGACAGATTTTAAGAAGTTGAAAATATTTCAACTATTTACCCAAGCAGAGGCGTCAAATTCGACGTCTATTAACACGCTACCGTCAACTGGCAGACAATTCGCATTGTCTGCGGCTTGTTTGCCCATTTATGCTTTTTGTTGTTGTCGTTGGTTTTTTTTTGTTAAAGTCAAGATTTGCATATGGAACAACATGTATGTGCACTAATATTTGGCATATTGCCTGTCAGTTGGCAGCGTTCGCAAGAAAAGCCCAAAGAATGGCATGGGCCAAAACAAAAGACTTAGGCAACAAACTCGTTGATGTATTTGTCATTTGACAGACGCGGGCTTAGCGGAAAGCTAAGGGAAACCCGCTGTTAAAATGTTGCGATGAGGGTTTTTTATGGTATAAGTTGGTGACGGACAGCTAAAAGTTTTTTAATGAAACGGTTTTGTAAAACTATTCTTGTTGAATGTTAATTAACAAAAGTTATGTGTCTAATAGCCTATTTTTAAGAGTTTAACAACTAAGCAAGTCCTTTGGAATGAAATCAAGGAAATATTAAAGCTACGAAATATTCGAGCTCTTATGTACAATTTATTTCTATTTATAAATATATACTCTAGAAATTTCTGCAATTCAATTATTAACAAGTGACTATTTAAGAACCTGTTTTTGAGTAGAATAGAAAATAAATTAATTAAGTGATTGACTTTAATCTTGAGCTCTGCATTTTTATTCATTTATGAAGTCTGTTTGCATATTCAAGCTTTTTTCATAGTTTTTTTGTAACTTTGAAAGTTAGCAATTATAAAAAACGATTTTAGGCATCAATTATTAGAAATTTTTGATTAATAATTTAATAATTTTATTAAAATTATGAAAATATTATAAATGTAATGAATAAATGACTCGCGAAAAATAATTAAATTATTATCATAATTGGTGCATATTTAACTTTAAGTAATTGCGAAGAGTAGCTTTGCCAGAGATTTCGAGCTTCTGAAGTTAGGCAGTTGCTTATACAAAATATGCCAATCCAAAAGGTGTTTTTGCTGCCTGGCAACATAAATGCAGGACTAATATACGCAAAGATTTAGTTGCAGGCAGCTGAAGTCAGTTTGCATGGCTTATAAAAACGATTTATTAAATTGCATTAAGGACTTATTGCAGGCATTTTATTACTTAAGATAAGCTCTATACAAAATAATAAAATTAAAAAAATATTGTTTTATAGGTACATTAAGAAAGCCAAATTCATCAACTCGCATTTTCAGGCACCCTTTATTACCTAGCCATAAACCTTAATTAATTTACGCTGCTTCCTGTATAATTATCAACACCTCTCTTATCTTTTGCTTCCTGCAGGACCTTTATTATATCGCCTTTGGCTATCCCGAAAAGGAACTCAACACGGACATTGCATTAATAACTGGTGGCGGCAATGGACTGGGTCGTCTGCTGGCCGAGAGACTAGGCAAAATGGGCACCAAAGTCATCATCTGGGACATTAACAAAAAGGGTAAAGCAAATTGAGAAAGAGAGAGCGAGAGCGAGAGAGAGAGTTATGTAATTTTCTCAATCTTCAGGCATTGCGGAGACCGTTGAGATCGTACAGGAGGCGGGAGGCTACTGCAAGGGCTATGTCGTAGATATATCAAAGAAGGAGGAGGTCTACAAAGCGGCCGATGTCATCAGAGAAGAAGTCGGTGATGTAAGTATCAAAACCAAAAGGGGGAATCATGGGATGCAGTTGTGGAATGCGTGCGTCAATTGAAGCATAAAACTCTAGTAATTGACGTTCACAGTTGAGCGCTCGAAATAGTCGCCTCTATGCGCTACGTAATTGTTTGTTGAGGGGCGTTTAATGGCCAGAACCCTTTGTGGAACACATGTAGGACCAACACTCTTCATACTGCCACGCCCCCGAGCAACACATTTATGCGTATACTTATGTCATAAATTTTGTTCACCGGCCCCCAAGAGAAAAAATTCGTATGCATGAGCGCATCTTCAACGTTCACCTTGAGAAAGCAGGGAGAGAGAATGAGAGAGAGAGAGAGAGCGATTGCTGGACGAGTCTTCAAACTGGTTGCCGCTTGCGTTGCATCTGGCAATTAATCACAATGTGGAGCACCGACTGCCTTATTCTTTTACCTGTTTACCCCTGCCCTGCACAGGGCAACCGCAACTTGCATTCAAATTAATCGCAAGCGGCACGAGCTGCCGCACTGCCACGCCCATTTGGGAGACACATTAAAAATGCATAAAAATCGCAGCCACTAATTGTGTGACTGCCCCGAATGCATCTTCTGTGTGCCATGCATAAATCTTCAGCATATCTCGGCTCCGGCCAAGACGAGATAGCATTGCAACAGCATTCGACCACAAATCGTGTCACGGCATTCATTATCACTGTGAATGCAACTGTGAATGCTGACTGCCAACTGCCTGTCGAGTGCTGCCTTCTGACTGCCGACTGCCGACTGCCGACTACCGACTGCTGACTGTTTGGCGAGTGCCCAGCGCAGTTGCTAATGTGATTAGCGCAGTTTTGCCAAAGTGTCGAAAGTCTGGCAAGCGCATCAATTTTCATCATTTACATCATTAATGATGCCCTCCGTCGGCGGTTTTGTAATCATCTAATGAAATATTCATACCAGATTGTCTACACAAAAATAACACGTCTTTATCTAACTCACTAAGATAAAGAACTTTGTTTAAAATACCTGAGTTCTCTGCTGTACCTACATATAAAGCGTATATTGCATGTCGGCTTGTTGAACCTGGTGCTGAAAAATTCGAGAAACACTCGTTTATAACCATGCCAGATGGTGTTAAGATTATTTGACTACGCCCACTTGGGGCGTGACGAATCGGAAAAGTCTACATTACTTACATTTTATAAAGTAATTTTATTTTAGGCGCTATTTAACTCCGTGACACGAAACTTGGCCTAAATGTTTACTCGTTACATCAAATCTGCAGATTATGTGATTACGCCCCTTGGTGGAGTGGCATATCAGAAAAATCGATGTCTTTTTTAGTTCGTAGCTGGTGAGACCAAACTTTAGAGACTATCATTCAACTCCACTTGGGATTGATCAAATTCTTCTGCCTACGCCCACTAAGAAGGCGTGTCAAATCAAAAATATCGTTATCTTTATAAATTTGGCTTTTAACTTGATCCAAGCTGTTGTTAGGCTGTGAACGAATATTACGCACTTGGTTAAACAACTTCTTACTTACTTTTGTCTATGTATTGCTCGGCCAAACTCTCCATTAAAAAAACCATTAGTGTACATTAGGTAATTTAGCAAATTGATTTGATTTGTACTGAAATTTAAGCAACAAAATTTAAAAAAATGTAATCCAAAATGGTGTAAACATATGTAGCATGAAAAGATGAGATCATTTAAAAATTTTTGGGTAACAGTTGACTAGCTGCCGCTTTGCCTGCTAATTAGTTTAGTTCACTTCTATTTGTCGGTTTAATTAGAGCTCTCGAGTTTCTACTGCTAATAAGTTAAGGTTGAGGCTAAAACTATAGTCATTATTACTACTTTTATTATTCATTGATCGCTCTTGTTTGAATAAAAGTCCGATAAAAACGAATCATTTTTATAAATGAACAGTTCATTTTTAATATCTTTCTTTATTCATTCCAATATTAATTTTGTGCAATGTTGAAAAAGAAGAGATCTCTTTTAGAATGCAAACTAAGTAAAAGGTAATAAAATTGAAACATATATAACTAACGTGTATTAAGTATATTCATAAATCAATTGAATACAAACATATACAGTCGGACAATAATTAACATTTGAATATGAGATTCCATTTGTTATTATACAAATTGAACTGAAATTTTGTCTGACATCTAATTTTATTTTATCTATATTTGAACTCCAAAAGACTTGTTATATATGTAATTATTTTAAAGAGCTCTATAATTATTAAAAACGAAATCTTTTGTTCTATGCAACAACAACCCCAAAAGTATCAACAATTTTGGTCAGTTAATTGTTGCAAAGCTTTTATCAACTGACTTTTAAAATGCCATCATTAGGAGGGTTCAAACCGTTTTACGCTTGGCCAGCGGCTGTTACCAAATGAAATATTAACGCACTGACAAGTTCAACAACAACAACAGCAGCATTGGAGCCAAAAATCATTAGTGTAAAAATGGTTAAACCCAACTTAAACAAGACACTTGGACATCAAATTATACTGCTAAAAAACTAAATAAATATTATAAATTGTTAGAAGTCAGCAGCTTGGCCAGAACCCAATAGACTTATAAAAAAAAAAGGGAAGCAATTGAGGAGATTGCTTTTAAGACTTTCAGAGAAACGAACTGATCTCGATTTTCCTTATACACTTCTCTATCGCAAACTGGGTATCTCCAGCTTAAATGATATACATATAGACGGACCGTTGGTCAGATGGGCCTGGCCTGATTAACTCGGTTTCAAACTGGTTCGAACCCTTCAATTTATATTTTATTCATATTGGCCCAAATACAGCTGAGACAATGTCCGAACGGAACCAAGTTTAAAAAATTACAGGGTTTTGGCTTAACATAAAAAAGGTTTGAACCCGAAATAATAAAGTAGTTGGTTCAACTTCTATATGAAAAGATCTAATGCTTGGAATATTGTCATTGTAACGGGCAATAACGGGCTGTAAAAGATCAGTTTCACGAATCGAGCCAGTGAGTTAGTTCGAACCGGTTTACAGTCGTTTACAGCCCTGCATTTGATATGCCTTTTAACAGCTTTGCACTTTTACAGGGTATAGCAAAAGTAGCAATGAGCAAAAAGCATTCAACTGCTTAGTAAGTCATGCGTTATGCAGATGACGCGTTGCTTTAGTTGTTGTTGCTGTCGTCTGGTCTCTGAAATATTACATTTAATATTTTTAATAGCTGCTGTGCCTTTTGCTGTGTTATTGTTGTTTTAATGCACGCCTCGTTAAATGTTTTTTGTGTTGTTTATTTTCTGCTATTTTTTTTTATACCCAGTGCTCGCAATTTGAAATCGCGCATACGCAACGTGGAACCCGCAGCCGCCCGCCGGCGCCCATCTTCGGTGCACTTGAACTCGCTGTGGCCTGAATTTGTTGTACATACTTGTTGTGGCTGTTGTTGCTATGATAGCTTCTAGTTGTTTCTTTTTGTTGTTGTTTTTGTTTATGTAAATGAAATGTTGCACTTGTTGTTAACTTGGTTAACTAGCAACAGCAACAGCAACAGCTGAAACGCCGCATATAACTACTGAAATCATATTTAAATTTCAAGCATTTTACATTATTTGCAATTAGACCTTGACACGTTACACTTTTTGTTTGAATGCATCTTAATTAATATTACGCATAGAGATTTCACTTGCAAACAGTTTTGTAGGCATAATTACACTTTTTCGCTTTCCGGTAAATGATTTGGAACCGTAACGAACAATTTAACAAACGAGTGGTAATATTTATAATAGGAAACGGAACTGGAATTCAGTGAGTTTTGTTTTTTTTTTTTGGCTAAAAGTATAGAGAAAGATAAGCAACAGAGCACAACAGATATTTGTGTTAATTAAGTCAAGTTTTAATAATCTTAAATTATATGAAAACTTGTCTGAATTAACTTAAATTTCTTTTGTGTGCCAATTGGTAGCGATTTGTATAAAGAATCGTTAAACTTTTCCTTGGGAAATCTGTCTAGATTTCGCTTCTATAGATGTAATACATTTCTTTTTATTGCGGTATCTATTTTTTTTAGCGACATCATAAAAAGTATTTTACCTGAAATCGAATAGGTTCAACATTGAGAGTATTTACTCTCTGGCAAAAGTTGGGTATCACTTTAGTTCAGCGATTCTCAAACGTATTACATGCCCAGCTATTTTGAGAATCAATGGATTCTAGTGTCCGCTAAAATTGATAATATGTCAATTGAATTATTTACTTTAATAGCATACATTAATTAAAGCCTGCCTTACCCTGAGCCTTATTTAGCTACTGTGTCTTTCAACTGACCCTCTGTAAACCCATTTGAGAAACTCCTCTCAAAGAAATCGAAAACATATTTGAAAATTATTTGGTTATTTAACAAATATTATTTGTATACCCTGAATTGAATATTGTTTTTTAAAAAGGCCTTACAAATAATTTTAAATCATATTAAAAGCATACAACTCAGTCTTGTTTGTCTGAATATAAATATAAAACTTAAAAGACTAAAAGCTTTTCATTCACAAACTTATGTTTCTAATGATCATTACAATCATAGACTTCATTATATAGTCTTACGATACGTGAAATTCTCACAGATGTCATTTCCAGAGGCAGGAAGCATCTGTGTATCTGTTTTAAGTTATTTTAACTAGGTCTGATTAAGAATATACATACAGATATTCCCTTTTCTTAGTCTTTTTTATTGCTTTACATATTAAACGACAAATATATTAATAATACGGCCTGCTGAGGTCAAGACGCACAGCTTTAAAGATGCTTGAGCCAGATTATATTTTTCCAATCAAAAATGTCTTAGAATTGATTTTCGGCAAGTGGTTGCTATTAACACAAAACGACTAAAATTTGTTTAGACATAAAGTCATAAATAACATATTTTATAGAGCTGAACCAAGTCTCTGCCATGTCAATTGATAAGCCAAAACAAGTTGAGAATTTTTGTTGATGTTAGTAGAACGCAAATTGCGCAATTTCCGCAGCTTGTAAATTATTGAAAAAATACGTATATTCAAAATCTTATGTGGCAAAAAATATCAAATAATTAAACAGAAGTCAAGAAAATGTTTACAGCAGCTCATAAAAAAAACTTGTATTTTTATGCCTTTCGCAGGTTACTTTGCTGATCAACAACGCCGGAGTTGTCTCTGGGCTACATCTGTTGGATACGCCCGACCATCTGATCGAGCGCTCGTTCAATGTGAATGTTATGGCACACTTTTGGGTTAGTTGAATACACACACGCACACATGCTTGCTTTAACTACCAGTTTACATTGCACAGACCACAAAAGCGTTTCTGCCCAAAATGATCGAGAACGAACGAGGACACATCGCGACGATAGCCTCACTTGCCGGCCATGTTGGCATTAGCAAATTGGTCGATTACTGTGCCAGTAAATTTGCAGCGGTTAGTACGATGCCCTCACTCTTTCTGCTACACTGTATGCAAATGACAGTGTCAGCTAAATGTATTTTACTACATGCTTGTGCACAATAATTACAGGTGGGCTTTGACGAGGCACTGCGTCTGGAGCTGGAAGTCCTTGGACATACGAACATACAAACCACCTGCATTTGCCCGTTCTTTATACAGGCAACGGGCATGTTTGACGATGTGAATGCCAGGTGAGTCGGTTTAGGGCGTGGCACTTGTGGTAATATACTGACAGTTAAACTGTTCTTGCAGATGGGTGCCCACATTGAATCCCAACGATGTGGCCGATCGTGTCATCTCGGCCATTAAGAAGAACGAGAAACTTGCGGTCATTCCGGGCTTCCTCAAATTCCTGCTGTCCTTCAAATGGTGAGTAAACACAAACACAAAAGAAATGTCTTAATGGGGTTCCCAAACAAACGACCATCTGGGCCAGATATGTGTTCAAGTATTTTAATTCAACATCAACTTAAGAGTCTTTTTAAGAAATGCAAATTAGGGATATTATGAGATTAAAGTAAGAATTAATAATACGAGCGGAAGTCTAAGGCTTGAAGTTTAGCTAAGCGTATTCGAATAAATTAATTGGGAAACATTTGCAAAGGAATACCAAAGAGATGATCAAAATAGGTAGAAGTGCTCTAGTCGGGATTGTACGGCTAATGGATACCCTAAATCTTCCTCTATCAACAATATAAAACCACACGTTTTCTGTCATAACTTCTGTGTTTCTTAACCGATCATATTTGAAATTTGCAGCTGTAGATCATATTAAGCGATAGATAAAGATAGATTTATATATTCTCAAATAAAATGCTAGGTGGCATATAACATCGGGGCGGAGGCGGGGGTGTAACGACAGCTATACAATGAAAGATACTTGATTTGTATAAACTATTCTAGAAGCGACATGATAAATTTGGTGAATTTAGCTCTTTAAACCTAAGAGATCACAAAAGGATTTCGATATCAATTTCTATCCATTTTTTTAAGTAAATGGGTCTATCCATTTTTTTAGTAAATGGGTCTATCTATTTTTTTAGTAAATGGGTCTATCCATTTTTTTAGTAAATGGGGCATGTTATCGATTATCAGAAACAAACTTGTACTGCACGGGCACTAGAAAGACCTACGTTCAAAATTTTAAGCTTTTATAGGTTCTGAAATCCTTGCGCTCATTCATACGGACAGACCTACATGTCTGGATCGACACGGCTATTGATGCTAATACTCCATATTTACTATATGGGGTATGAGATGCGTCCTCCTGCCTGTTACAAAAATTTTCCCAAAAACAGTATACCCTTTTTACCTATTGCAGATTAGAATTTATAGTTTTATATACGCGTTGGGCTTTCTTTAAGAAACTGAAACATGAAAGATTATATTTGAATTTTGAGAAACATTAATCACTTCATTAAAATTCTCGGAAATGATTTCCTGCTTGTTTAAATATTAACAAGTGCCAAATTACATATTAAAGTTTTAGTTAGTCAGTTTCATTAGGCTAATTGAGAACTTTTTACAAGAAAATAATACAAGATAACATATAAACATCTAATTATCAGATTTAAATGTTACCTAGCATTTCTTTAGAATGCTCGAATAAGATTTCATGCGTATTTTTGAATTAGCAACCCCCGAAATGGATATTAAAATATATTGTCTAATAAATTGACTATCGCCAATGTGATATGCATTTCCATGCCATTCGCTTACCGCATGACAATTCAGACTGTGAATTATTACCCATTTGGAAATCAGTGAAACTAAAAGGCTGAAGCGCACCCGTCCCCGGCTCCCCCCTGTCGTGGGCCATGGCTAATGGTCTTGCTTTAATGTGTTTCACTTTAATAATGCATAACATTTACCTTTGCCTTATTCTATATTTTGTCTCTTCTCGTTTTTTTGTTTTTGCCTATTTGCAGGACCTTCCCTTGGGGTTGTGTTGGCGGCTTGTTGCGTCGCCTGGTGCCGGATGCCTCGCCCCACGGCCTGCCCAGCTCCGCGGCCAGCTGCAACAACAGCAACGGCAAACCAAATGGCAGCATCATTTCCTCCACCACCGCCGCGGACATGGCCGCCCTCGATGCTCAGTTGAGCAGCGCCAGCGTCACGTTGCCGGCCAAATCACCCTCGATGCTCATCCAGCGGACTCCTTCGCTGGGGGAGCGGGTGCTCTGAGGAGTGCCGCTTCACGTATTTGTTGGTTTATTTTTTTTTGCATTTTACGAGTTATGTGTGTAATTGAATTTGTGCTTTTGGCATTATTTTTATTTTGTTTTTTTCCGTTCTTCTCCCTTTTTTCGGGCAAGCGACCATCCGCGATGAGAGATTTGTGGTCAGCAGCCCATTTAGTAATTTTAAGCTACGAGTCTAGTGATATTACATTTAGTTATGATGGGCCTCGACGGGCCCTCAAATACGATTAGTTCTTTAAAATGCTGATTCGTATTTTTGTACAGAAGCGACAGAAAGAGATATAGAGTCGAGCGCAGTCAGGATTAAAAGCATTTCTCCTTCGGTTGTAGACTTTTTAAGAAATCCACTTGATAATTGAAAACTAGTTAATTTGTTTCTCTATATTTTGGGCATAATTCTCTTTTTATTTAGTTTAGCATAGGCCGCGTGATTTCTTTAATCGACTTTTGCCGTAGGTAAACTTTATATAAGAAACATATTTTTCTCTAATTACTAATTAGCGTTATTTTTACTAATAATAACTCAATTAAACCTTAGTTAGCAGGCAAAACCATTTGTCAAACATACAAATACAAGTTGAAAAAGTTTTCATATTTCTTAGCTAATACCATTTTGTGTGCATAGAATGTTTAGTTAATTCGACTATCCAAATAATTTATCGAAAAAATAAGAAACTATTTGAAAAATATATAAATATACATGTACTAAAATGAATTTTTATTTTATTCAGCAAAAGTGAAATCTATATTAATAGTGAAAAAAGCTAATTTTTTTGGAAATAATTAAATATTGCTTTGAAATCATTTACACAGTTATATTTTACAGAAATATTGTTAATGCTGTTAACTTTAAGGCAGCATTCGAAATAGCTCATTAAAATTATTTAAATTAATAGCTTTGAGGTTGAACAAAAATGTGTTAGTAGAAACCCAAATTGTGAAACATCTCATACTTTTAATAATATCTTACTAAGAGGTATTGTAAATTCGCATTTTAAATATAAAGTTGAATATGATTTATTTTAGGAGCTGTACCTAACAACGCTCAAAGCTGTTATGTTAAGTTGGACGTTATGTTAAATCGATTAACAGAATGTTAATACCGCACTTAACTTTTCACAAACGTAAAATACCAGCTTTCGGAGCTGTAATGTTTAGTTGGATGTTATGTTCAATTGAATCAAAGTATGTTAAGCCCCACTAAATATTGCAAAAACTTACAATTTCAGCCTAGCAGTGCGCCATTATACTTAACATGAAACATAACATGAAAATGTTAAAGTGTTAAATGATAAGAAGAATACAAATGATAATAATAGTATTTTTGAAAATATTTGATATAGAACAGAGAGCAATGCAAAAGCCAAGTTTACTTTCTACAATTGGAAAATTTTAATAGAAAAGCACGCCATTTTATACATTACTTTAACATATGATACTGATTTATTAAGAGTAAATATAAATTATTCGCAATTCATAAGCATCAACTTAAGTTGAATGCAATAAGTATCTAAAATTTGATGCCAGGCAACTCGTTTTGGAGTTCTCATTTGTCTAGATGCAAACATATGTAGAAATCAAAGCTTATCTAACTTTAGTGACAGTTGGGAGCTGTCTTAGCTAAAGCTTTGGCACATGCTGACCCCTAATCTACCCAATATACATATATATACTCTTAAGTAATACTAGATAATACATGTAGTTTGGCGACGCTTGCAATCAACTGGCAAACGGATTCTCATCGTTGTTGGCCCTCAACGCTCTGGGCACTTCGTAATGACCTATGGGATCTACGTATATGGGATTCTCCTGGCGTGCACTTCCCGCCTGCTCCTCGTTGAAGCGGGCATACTCTCGAGCATCCTTCATACGCAGGCACCACCAGATTAGTCCAATGATGATCAGACCCAGCAGCACGGTTATCAACGATATGTAGCCAAACATGGCATATAAATTGACGGGCTCGCAGTCGACAGCCTGTATGGCCAGATAGTTGGTATGATCGACGACCTGGTAGCTAAAGTAGCTATCACACTGGATGCCATGCTTGTTGACAATGCGCACCAGACAGATGGCCTCCGCCTCCAGTTCGTCGACAAAGAAGTACTGGGCGCTGGAGCAGACCTCGTTGAGGTTTTCGCAGTGGCCCATATGCTGTTTCTGTACAATTAGGCAGTGCACGCACGGCTCATAGAACTGGCACACCTTGTTGTCCTTCTCCGGATCGATCTCACAGAACTCGCCCAGATACGGCTCCTGGCAGCTGCACACGCCGCAGTCACAGCTGCCGCGCTCAGAGCATATCTCGCCGGTTGGCCCAATGCAGCCGTCCGTGGACTCCTTGCAGTTGCACTGTGTGCCCGACCAGCCATATTTGCACACGCACTGTCCGCAATAGCACTCGGCCCGCTTCTCGTCGCAATCAACGCACTCCAGGCACTCGCAGTACGCGCCCGTATAGCCCGCATCGCAGCTGCAGCTGCCGCAGTCGCATTCGCCGTGATTGGAGCAGACCTGGCCGGAAATGTTGCTGTTGCCCTCATTATCGACTGGTGGGCGACAGGTTTTAAGCAGCGCCTCGTTGGTCGTGGCGTTTGTGAGATCGGTGGGGCAATTGCAGAAAGTGCCCGTCCAGCCCTGGTCGCAGACGCACATGCCGCAGTTCAGGTAGCCCTGGTTGTCACATTGAAAGCGTGCGTACTCATCGTCCGGCTCCGCGACCTCCACACAGGGGCAGGGACGCTGCAGCTCCACATCGATGTCCATGTACGCGCTCAGTGAGGCCTCCTCCACCCGTATTTTGTGATTCTGCAAGGCAACGCTCTCAGTTGAGGCTCATCAGATCGGGAATCGACACTTACCAGTACCCCATTGTCTGGATAATGCGTGAGTGTTACATCCACATAAAATTCAATTTCCTTGCTCACATTCGCATTGCTACAATAGTTGCGTTGACGCAGACTGGGAAATTGTCCGGCACAGTCCGTAAAGTATTCCATTTTTATGAAATCCGGACTGTTGTCGCCAAATTGAGTGCGCTTTATGAAGCTCTCATAACTGGCATGGGGCAAGGTATGGGAAAACAAACGATCAATTAGCAAAATATAAGAAAAGCTGGTTTTATTCACTTTTAAGAATATGCTAGTCCCTGCTCGGGCGCCAAAGTATTTGGTATTCGGATGATTTCATGATCATGGTAATTTTTGTGCTTCGAATTTTCGGTATAACTTAACAATTCTCGCACTTGGCTAACTTAAAAAGATCTTTCGAATAGTGACCCCTAAAAGGAATCAATCAGTCAGTCATTTAGTCAGTCAATCAGTCAGTCAGTCAGGGCAACAAGTTTTATATATAGAGAATCCTCAGCATGTATATCTTCCTCTTTGGTTCCCATCAATCCAATTTATATCCCACTTACCTCTTTTTAATCAACTCCAAAATGTTGGATGAATCGGCGCTCAAAATTTCCACATTACTGATCTCCTGCATGAGTCCGCTGAGCTCCTGGTAGGTGCCGAACACCTGCTCTGTGACGGCGAATATGACATTGATTTTGCGCCGCAACAGCTCCCGATAGATCTCCTCCAGCGATGGATAGTCATAGACCAAGGAGCCCGTGTACTCGCCGGCCTTGTTTAGGTGGCACTTTCGATCGTTGCGCTGCACGATGCCGGCCAGGAGACCGTCGCCAGCAAAGTGCATGAAGCCATCGGTGACCAGGATGACCACCTTGCGCGCCTGTTGCTTCCAGCCAATCTGCTTGGGGCACACAATCACCTGCATAAGTGCATCCAGGCCGCCCTCCAGATTGTCCAGATTGCCAGTGATTCGGCTGGCCGCCACGGCAGCTGTGAAGGCCTTGATATCATCCGTCAGCTGCAGATGATGCCGATAGCCGTAGGTGGGCTCACAGCGCTCGCGTTCGGCGGCACAGGGATTGTCCCGCAGCTGTGGCATTATCATCGGCATCGCCGGCTTGTCCGCAAAGGAGCCAAAGCCCAGGCGATAGTTATCCGTTAGATTGTGCAGCGTCTGGGTCAGCTCCGTGCCCAGCTGCTCCAGCGTGTCCTTGTCATCGCGCATCGTCCATGTGAGGTCCATCAGCACGTACAGGTCGAGCGGGTTGTTGCGTGCCGCCCGATAACTCAGCTTGATGCGTTGCGTGTTGCCTGTAAAAGATATTCCAATTGGGCAGCGGGCGACAACAACAAGAAAAATAAGAAGAAAATAAAAGAAAAACGGGGTTTACTACTGGCTGTAAAGTCAAGGGGTTAAGTGCGCCATTTACGAGCTGTTTTATAGACTGCGATGCCATTGAAAGACAGCCAGCAGTAGTTAAGCATTGTCTGCTCTACATTCCACCATTACACATTCCCCTCCACTCCACTCCCCTTCATTCCACTGTACCATTCCACAACCCTTCATTACCACTTGAAGTTGTTCGCACCCATGTTAAATGGTTTTGTCTTCCTTTAATCCTTAAGCCTGTAATTTTCCCATCGCATAACTGCAATTCGCGTTTTTTTTACCGCTCACCTTTTAATGACAGTCCATTGCATGATCTTTCCCATTCGATGGGTGCTCATCTTGGCACTCAATTGGACCATAAGCAGCTTGATTGGACCTGCCCCAACTAATGATAAGGTTTCTTATCTGTAGCACAGCAGCTGTATCTAAATTTAGCGCAACTTTCCCCAACATATTTTCATGTTCAAATTTAAGGTTTTTAGTTGGCTTGTTGCCAATAATTTAATGTATCGCTTTCCCATCTTCCAGACGATAGGAAAAATGGGCTGAAGTTAGTCACTTTTTTGATAGACGAAACGAAGTTTAAAAGAATAGATAGAAAAGAGCTTTATGCAATGGGAAAGCGTTTTGATTGGTAGGGAAAATGTTACGATTTCAGTTAATGATAAGTATCGCCTCTGCGATACATTGGCGATGATAAATGCATTTGCTTTTTCATTTTTTTTATATAACTGTGCTTCATTTAAAAACCTTCTTATGAGCCTTGCACGCTAATAAATAATAATAATAAAAATATAACAATAATGATAATAATAATCATAATAATAATAGTAATATATATTATATTAATAACAGTTATAATATAAAAATAAAACCAATGATAATGATAAAAATAATAATAATAATAATATAAATATAAAAAAATAACAACAATAATAATGAAAACGCTAAAAATATATATATTAGTATAAATTAAAAATAACAATTAAAAAAATTGTTAATTTTCATCAACCTTGTCTATCTCTTTCTAAACTAACTTTATGAAACTTACTCTTTTAACAGTACCAAATGGTTTTTATAACGCTTGAATAGCTTATAAAAAGATTGATTTTCAAGTTAATTTAAAATTCAATTGAAGTCTAATTTAAAGATTACACTTTTAGAATATTTTTAAAGGGTTGAACACTTCGTATTATAAAAGGCAACCTTTCATCGAACTTTAGAGAGATTCGCAAAGAGTGGAACTATCTCTGTTTCTTTCCCTTCCCCTTTTTTGTCACAGGTTCAATGACAGATTGGGTCCCCGAGCTTAGTTCGAATTAATACTTCGTAAGCTCGGGGGAGGTCAATGAATTCTCACGCTACCCGTTATATCAATAATCGTGATAAGAATTGTTTGAGGAATCGTGACACACTAATTGCTGATAAGCCACACCTACAGACGCACACACGCACACATTTAGACACACTCACACCCCAGACCGAGTGTAGGAAATGATGTGTGACAAATCAGCAGGGCAAACAAAACACCAGATCGGGCGGTTAAAACTAGGTAATATTCTCGTAAATGTAAAACATGTAGGGCAGATAAAAAACCTAGCCAGAGTGAGAGCGGGAGAGAGAGAGCGAGGGAGAGAGAGGGAGTACTAGGGTATTTGATAAGCTGTGGATAAGATAACGCACCTTTGACCAGTTTGAGAAAGACGCGCTGTGGCTTCACCTGCACCGCCTGCTCGTCCCGTGTCTCATAGTCCTTGAGGGGGCGCTGCTGCAGCAGCTCCAGCTGCGGCTGGTTCTCATAGATGTTCGCCTCGCTGCAGTTCAAGCTGAGCAGCGTGGCGCGGGTGAAGCAGCGAGAGCGCACCTGATACGTCTGCCGAGAGAGAGCGAGGATTAGTTAAAGAGAGGGAGGCAGAGCCGGAGAGAGGAGAACCTTGTCCGTGCACCAGGCGCAGCTGAGGTGCGTATTTAGGCAGCGATCGCAGCTATCGATTGAATGCATGCATTGCTCATCTGCGTGCGAACGGGAAGAAAAGAGACAGCGAATCGTATTGGTTACATAACAATGGCAAACGGTAAACACTAACCCATTGTTATGGACGCCACCTCGCCTAGGCACAGTAAGACGAAGAAGAGCCACAACAACCGGCTAAATGACGGCATTTTTTCGCGTTCTCTTTGATTCGCACCCTCTTCACTCTCTTTGTTCAAATTGTGCAATTTTTCAACGTTATTGTTTTTTTCACTTCTGGCTCCACGCGGTTTGGGCCGTAGAACTTGCCCGCGTCAAAACCAAACGGCAACTAATCATATTTTTCACATACACAAAAATAAAACAACTCGTGCATTTGTTAATAATTCTATGCATGTGTGTGTGTGTGTCTGTGTAATCTTATCAATGCGTTAAAAAATAATATGTAGTATAGAAAACGCTTGTTAGAGAAATATTGTGAGTAGGGGGAATATGTGACGTCACGATTTCAATTATTTCCATTACTGTTATAAAATTCACTCTCACTTTTTGCTATATAAGTAGCTAGGTATGTGTCCTCTGTTAGAATTGTTTTAGCTAAATATTAATTTTTTTTTAGTTTTTATAAGTAAAAAATTGATCAATTAATGGTGTCTTTTAAAATTAATTTATGTATGTATATTTATTTATCTGTTTTTGGCTTAGGTAAAGAGTTCTTAGATTTAAATAATTTTTAATGTTTTCGATAAGCCTAACTATAAAATTTAATTTTAATTTTAAAAATTTTTCATTTGTATTTTACGATTTTTTAAAAATTGTTTTGCTATTAATGTTTGTGCTATTGTTTTTGCTCTAATTTATAAATTGAATTTCCAAATTTAAGCGTTAGCCGTTGGCCATAGTCATCGCATATCAAGCAGCTTTTTGTCAGTCATCACGTAGACCAAATATAAAAAACACTGAATACAAATTGAAAACACCGGGCACAGTCTGTACTGTGCGGTATTCATTGATACTATTTTTTTTAATAATCAGATTTTGTTAAATTAAAATAACAATATTATTAGTCAATTAAAATAATAAACAATAACTTATTGGAAATACTTAAATCGGCAGCTCTTAGCTACTTTGTGCAACCATGCGAAACTGGTATTTTACTAAAAATAAAATACTGGACCTGGCAGTATATGGTCACACGTGTTGAGAGCGCGAAACTGTTAAGTTAACAGACTCTCAGAGAGCTTAACAGCGGTGTTACCAATGGCCAAAAAACGGCTAGATAGAAATTGAAGGAATTTATATACGATGTGGAATAATATATAATATGAATATTTCTTTTATCGTGTTATATTACGTACTTACTCAATAGGTGATTATTGAAATTCTTTGAGTTGTGTAATTATGTATTACTATATTAGCTAAATTTAACAGCCAACATTTTACAGCTAAACTGCGCTGGAGATAACAGTTGAACGCTCTTGTCCATTTTGAGTATAACAGTTGCCTTAACATTTATTTAATAGTCTGGAATTGACGGCGATTTCGAACGGTTGTGTGCGCGCGTGTACCGGCCGCATCATAGAAATTTTGTTGTGTTTTTGCGGAAAATCGAATAACAAAAATAAAAAAATTTCAAATGTTTATCAAATGAGCGTCGGATCGTTTGCAACAATTACTCCTTAAGAGTGTGTGCAAAAGTGAGAGTGTCTATTCAATCGTCAGCTGTAAATTACGGTGAGTGTCGCAAAAAAAAATAAAAAATTTACGCGGCGACTGGCGACGTTGGTATTTGTGTGGAGAAAAAAAGGTGAAAAAGTCATTAATAAAAGAAAGAAATAGCAGTAGAAGTGGAATACATAACAACAACTAAATACAAAATACATATACAAATTAAAGGAGCTGAGCATGGCTATGCGACGGCTACGGCGACGGCGATAGCGACTGAGACGCGCAGCGCACAGTGAAAAAGGAATATTTTTTTGTGTACTATAGCAAAGTTGTTGCCGCCGACGCCAACGCCGCCGCCGCCGACGCCGACGCTACTTACTGTTGTTGTTGTTTTGCTAGGCTAAGACTTGCTGCTTGCAGCGACGTCAGCGTCGGCATCACTTTGTTTATTGTTGAGTGTGTGTGTGTGTGTGCGCGCATTGTTGCTGTTGTGTATTTGTGAATTGGGTAAAAACCAAAACGAAAGCAAGTAAATTGCCCATTTTCCATTTTCTATTTTGTGTGGCCAGATTGCAAAAAGTGAAAAGTTTAATTTACTAAATAAGCGGCTGCGTCGCAGTTGTCACCCACACACACGCACACAGAGAGACGCACAGGGAAAGGAGAAGTAGAGGAAGAAGCGGCAAAGTGTTGTCCTGTTGTTGTTGCTGTTGTTGTCTGTGTCTATTTTTTGCAATTTCTGCCTGCACACGCTCATTCGTGTTGGATTATTGGATTATACTCCGCTAGTAGAGTCGACGCGCCGCCAATAACGGCACAACGGACACACACACAAACACAAACGCATACGCACGCATACGCACACAGACAGAGGCGGTAACGGCGACGCGTCGGATTATTGTCCTTCTAAAGGAACGTGCTTTTAACGGCACAACACAAACGCCCGCCCCCACCCGCTTTGTGACAAAAGTCGTGACAGGAGACGAAAGACAGGCGAGCGAGCGGGATAGAACTATAGAAAGGTAAGTACAAAAGTTAGCAACAAAAAATATGTAATTACTGCTATTGTGCTCATGATTTCATGGGGTTTTCCAAAGCGCTTTTCCCCATTTTTCCCAACGTGTATCGGAATTATGTGGCCGATTATTCTTAAAGGCTTGAATATTCGACTTTTTTGTTTGCCTTTTTCATTTATGCACTTTACAAATGAAGGAGAGAGAGGGAGAGAGAGAGAGAGAGAATAAATCTCAAACAGATTAGAAACTGATAAAAATCAATTAATACTTTAATCAAAAAATACGCTCGAAAATTTGATTGTTGCGAGTTTTGCGACATATTTTTAAAAATTTCGGAGATCAGGAAGCTCTATTTTGTCATATGGAAAGTTAAGGATTTATGAATTTTATGTACCATAAAAATGTACTATCAAAAATGCAAAAATTGTCTCAAAGAAAAGGAAAGTGTTTAAACAGTGAACATTAATGTAAAGCAATATATTAGTATTTTGTTATAAGTCAAGAAAACAAGCAGCGATCTCGAGGTGGCGTCGACTTATAAAATAAAGAAAACACGAGGAAATAAAAATAAAGCAGATTACAATTGTAAGAAATTCAAAATGGAAAATTTTTGTTTTCGAAAGTTCGATAGCTGTGTTTCAAAATTGTGAAATATAAAAAGTCCAAGTCTCTGCAGAAGCTAGCCCAGACTAGTTGACCTTTCATGTTACCTAAATAAGGCACGAATGAAAAACTTAATAGTTAACCCTCAAGTTAATGGAGAATAGAGAAAAAAGTAGAACCCAAGAGTTGGCGAACCTCTGCATTTTTTGAGTTGATTTTGAGTCGTAATTTGTTGTTTGTTTTTTTAGCTAATGCATTTTTGAGTCCCAATTCGTTTTCTTACATTTTAAATCAAAGTTGCCTCCGTTATTATTATTATTAAAGATATATTATAATGACATATTCATAAAAGTTTCTAGACTTTATTAGTTTCCTAACATATGTATCTATCGGGCAAACATTTCTCTGGAATCTCGTTGTATTTATTTCATTAATCGAAATTCTGAGTGCCAATAAAAATATCGCAAACTTTTTGTTTGCAAGTTAATTTTAATGAGTCGTTACCAAGTTGCAATGATGTGAGTTTTCTCAGGCGGGGGTTGCCCCCACCCGTGGGGAGGCGAGGCGAGGCGGGGCGTGCGACTGACTGACAATTTATTCTAATGTTCGATTCTGATTTTTATCGGTTGCACATAAATTTGTTGGTGTGCTCGGCTTGCGTAAAATGTTCTGTGGCAACTTTGGTGATTTATTGCCTGTCGATTGTCGTCGTCGGGACCCGGAGCAGATCCAGCCAATAGGCCTGCAACTAACGTCGTCGTCGTCGTCGTCGCCGTCGCCGTCGCCGTCGCCGCACAGATGCCGCGGATTAGATAAAAACGACGGCGCTCTCAATTTATGCGTGTTGCCAGAGTTGCCAATTGGCAATTGCAGCAATGCGCCTCCCCTCGCAAAACACCCCCAACCACAGCCCCAGCCCCAGCCCCAGCCCAGTCCCCGACTCAAACTTGTCGCGCCCACTAAATCTTGGCCATGTACATGCATCCGTCGGCCCACCCATCCCTCTGTCCCGCCTGTCCCGTTGCTCCTGCTGCTGCAGTTGCAGTCTATCATTTGAAATCATGTTCGGGCGATAAGAAATTATACGGCCGTGGCCATAATTTACGTGATTTGCATGGCCAAAAGCAGGCGAAGCGCTGCGATGTCCACTTTATTTTCTATTTTCTTTCACCTCGATTAGAGAAACACTTCGCAGCAGCAGCATTTTTGACATTTATTGTTTTCAATACCGAGGCCGAAACAATTTAATGGCCAAAACACTTCCAGCCCCAACTCACCAACCCCCAACCCCAGCCGTGATAGTAAAAATCTTTATGTAGCAACGAGATCGAAGAGTTGCTTTAAAAGGTAAAAACTCGTAAATAATAAAAGAGCCAAGAAATAGAAAAGAAGCTACTTTTCAAATTGGCTGGGCCTCTGGGGCACAGTGGTTAAAACTACATTTTTTAAAGCAAATGTTAATTAATATATATATTACAGGTGATTTAAGAGAGTTTTAAACTATTCAAATACTTGAAAGGATTTCTAAATATTAAAAATGAAAAAGTTTCTAAAAATCAGTTATCAATTCCGTGATTATAAATATTTTCAATATGTTATAGACAAAATACAAAATACAAAAAAAATAAATAAAAAAAGTTTTAACATATGAAACATTTCAATATTCATATTTTTCAATACGAAACATTTTGCTATTCATGAAAGTTTTATCTAGTTTTGATTTGAACTTAAAATATTTGATATAACATTATTTCTGTAAGGTTTTCAAACGATGGCAATAATATTATAGGCATATCGGGAATATTTTTGGATATCTTTTAAAAGTTAATTTGACCCACCTTCCAATACATTTGCTCCACTGTGGGGCGTCATAAAGTGAAAAGTGTCATAAAAATTAGTCAAGAAATCACGCGCTGTCTTTTCCATACTTTAGTTTTTTCTTGATTTTGTTTATGTTTTTCTTTTTTTTTTGTCGCTCGTTTATTTGGTTGTTTGTTCTGACACATTTGTATGCTAATGTTGCGGCCGTTGAAGGTGCAGGCGCTTCCGGCGGCAAATCGCTTAGAACTCAACTCAACTCGTCTCCAACTCGATGGGGATCTATCACTTTGATGAGGGTCGCTGCCACGAGGAGCAGCAGCAAAGGTCGACGGCTTTCAGAAGGATTAAATGAACGAATATCGCATATTTAAGTGTTTATTTGGCTTATGCTTTATTTTTTTGAGCCTTGATTTGTTGATAAAGGACTTTCGTTGAGCGCATTAGCTGGGTGAGAGTACCATAAATCCTAATTGGAAATAGATATATATATATATATATATATATATAATAGATTCGCCTTTGCTTTAGGGAAATAAGCTTATCATTTATTTCTGGAGATCTTTACCCATTTTAAAATCGATTGAGCTGTGGTTTCTTTCAATTATAACTCGAAAATGTTGAGAGTCAATATAAAAGAGCCAAGGTTGGGTTTTGGGTTTTCATATAGTAGCGAAATAGAATATTTCACTTTTTGACAACTCGATGCAGAGTTCAAGGTATCTTCTAGCCGAACACGCCCGACTACAGCATTTTTACTCCTATTTTCAGAATAATGATATACGTTTCCTCTTAAAAAATACAAGAAAAATCATCTAGAAAATAAATAGAAAAACATTCTTTTATGCAATAGTTTTTTAAAATAGATCAAAAAAAGAATTTAGCTGAAATACAGAAACTAGAAACTAATCAAAACAAGGAATAGTTTATTCAGCCATTAAAATTCGAAAAGTTTAAGGTTACGCATAACTTCAGTTTTTCAGCCCAATAAACATTTCTGAACGCGTCGTTTTTTTATAGATAGCTTCATTCAATCTGAATACCATACAAAATGCAGCAAAGTGCTTGGCTATAAATAGTTTAGTCCAGCTTATCGATGACTTCCTGTTACCCGAACTTATCTAACTCTCAACTCTCAACCTAAACAAACAGCGACCCCCGTTGTGCTGCCTGCGACTTTCTCCCGCTGCACATAGTAGTTGGCCGCAATCGCCTTGGGCTAATAACAGAGATATCAACGACAGCTGAGGGGGCGGGGGGCACAGCCTTGAACCCGCCGCCCGCCGGGGGCAAGGCTCATTTCCGGCTGAATGTGACTCAATAGAGAGAAATAAAGAAATATAAATAAAGCCCACAATGCCACAAAGTCAATAAATACGCCAAAAAATTATCACTTGCTCGTTAGCACACACGCACACACACACAGGCACAACAGATGTGTGGAAAAAACGAAATCCAAACAAAGGCAACAACTATTTGAAAAAGAAAGTCTAACAAATTCATTCAGCGCTGCGCTGGACACTTAACATCCCTATCAATGCCGACCTACCTGACCTATTCTCGCTAGCTCTCTTCTCCTCTTCTCTTCTCTTTCTCTGCATCTGTCCCTCGCACATTTCCCAGCAATTATGCGCTGGCCAAACAAAAGTCATTAAATTGCGGAAATCGGGTCACCAAACGACAAAACCAAGCGACAAACTCAAAGAGCTGACCAGCAAAAAAAAATAAAACAGAACTAAAAAACTACAGAAAAATACTGAAAAGAAAATAGAGAGGAAAGGAGGCGACATAAACTAAACGGTAACTGAAAATTAAGCAGCCAAAAATTACAACTAAATTGTGAATTTATTTACATTTAATTGCGTCTAAATTACAAAAAGAAAAACGCGTCGACACGAAATTGGACTGTAATGTTTGTCCTCCTCTGCGCGAATCGCTGGCGCGGCTTTCGTTTTGATGACCCTGCTCTGCCTCTGTCCCTCCCCCATCCTCTCCCTACCTCTGCTCCACACAATTATTATGATAATGATAATGCTGATGATGATATGACTCATTAACCTCAACGCATGACCCAGGCAAATTAGAACTCTCTGTGTACACAAGTATATGAAGAAGAAGATGAAGAAAAACTCGTCTCAACTTCAAGTCTCTGCTTAACACTGTGCTACAGGGGTCATCTTTTTAAAGCAGCTGTTCTATTCCACATATTTGTAATAGTCAAAATATTATTTAGCATTTGCTGAAGTACATGAATGGGATTCCAAATCATACATAGAAACTCTATAATTTATTTTTAAACTTTACTTTTAATTCTATTCGTAAAAGAAATGGGTTTCTAAAATAGTAATTAACATTTATGATGTTGTTAATAAAATTTTTCTTGCTTTCTTTGATATTTTTGTTAGTAGCTGACTTTTTGGGAAACAAAAATTTGTAATTATCTTACTAACAGCTGTTAAGATAAAAGTTTTGTTAGATTAACATAAAATGCACATGTTAAATCTTAAATGCATCAAAAGATGTATAATAAAAAGGATGTTTTGCCTACTTTTGTTGCTTTTTTTTTAAATTAACAATTTTTTAACAATTAGTTTAACTTTTTCAATGATTTACATTGATTTCGTGACTAAAACTCGATGGTAAGTTTGAAATGCAGCAAAACTGCGTATGTTGTTTAGTGTAATTTCCTGAAGCGCATATGAAAGATACATATATTACCATACACAACGCATGTGTGTGTGTGAGTGTGCGGCTTTGTGCGGAGTGTCTTTGAGGCCGTGTTTTATTGCTGTTTTGTTTGCTTGTTGACTTTTTTCCTATTTCCTTCTCTTTTTTTTTTTCGCTGAGTCAGCTTCGTTGCGGTTCGGCATTAGGAGATATGATACGGATCCAAAGCACTTAGCTGACATATTTGCCGCACATAAAAATTTCTTTGTAAAACTTAATGGTCTAGATAAAGTTGTAAGTTTCTAAAACTGAGCCACAAAGTGTCGGCGAGCGCTTAGAATTTAAATAAGTGGAAAAACTTTGACGAGGTGGAAAAAAAAGAGACATAAAAATGAAAATATGATGCGACCCGATGATGATTCAATTGCATGGTTAATGTTTTCGCAATTCGTCTTTCGTTTCAGTTTGAAGTTGCGGCATTGCCTTTATACCCTGCACGAAAATGTAGGGAAAAGGTGTTATACACAAATGGGGCCATGCTTAAAGCTTTATTCATATAACTTTTTATTCAAACGTTCTCGTTTAGACGATTTTATCAGATCAAGCAAGGTTTTTAAAGGGAAATGTTCTGGAGCTCATATGAGTATGTAGAATATCTTCCCTAAAAATTCCAACAAATAATACAGAAATGATTAATCGACTTACCATTAAGTGGAGAGAGTATAGTAATGTATGCCTCGTTATATTGGTACAGGGTATCAGCTAGTTGAGCACTTTCAATTGGAGCAGTCTTGTTTTGCATTTCGCAGTTTGCAATTTGAACTGTGAGCCACACACACACCTTGAAAATTTGTCGTGCTTGGTGCTTTTGGCATGTTGCTTACAGCGGAGCTGCACTGTAATCCGAGGCGTCTCCGTTTCCCACGTTTAGTTAGCTCGAGTACGTGGCTACGTTTTATCAGCTGCATTGAGAAATCTGATGAAATCAAGCCCAATTAACAACGGCTTCTTTTGTATGCGAACCGGAACCCGAGTGCATCTGTTTAACTCGCGACTCTGCTCCTTGCCTTGAGGTGGGGCCGAATTTCATGAAATTTCAACTGTTTATTACAAGTATCTTAAACGTTTTCAGCATTATTTCGCTCTCTTGTCGAGCTGCAGCTGCCACAACTGCAACTGGCACAGCCACAGCTCATGTTGCTGTATTTATGTTTCGCTTTGTTATTCTTGATTTGTTTACACTGCGAACATAAACTAAACAAGCGCCGCTGCTGGTGGCAAAAAACAAAAACACTAGAAAATATCAATCTATTGAAATTTTTATAGCCTAGCGTAAACAGATCAATATGCTTTAGAACTTTACACTTTACAGAGAATTTATGTCAGAGCTTAGCCATGTTACAGATTTCTATATTTTATTTGATTTGTTTTACAAACTTATCTATGGAGATTGTAAGACAGAGACTTTCGATTGTATTTCAATATATCATTGTATGTTTCGTAATGCTGAAGAATGTCTGGAAAGAACGTCTCCTTAGCTTAAACTGTAAAAAATTACCCAGCGTTGTCTGGTTAAAACTGGATATGATGCTTGATAGGAGGCTGAAAAGACTCTACAGGCTGATCGGCAGAAAATCAAAACTTAAGCCGAGGGCGAAGTTGTTGGCTTGGAAGATCATAATCAAACCAATATACACTAATGGATAAAACAACGCATTCTAAATAAAGGGAGCTCCACATTTCCTGGGTTAAAGAGGAAATAGCAAAGATCTGTGACCAGACGACTCAACCTGCTTGATAACAGCACAACAATTAGACGGCTCAAGAGGAAGCACCCTCTTGAACTCCCCTAAGATCAAGAAACACAAGCCCCTCCTTCCCCTACACATACCCAACCTGCCTACTCATCCCATCCAACCCAAAAATTTGTGCAACTAATGTATCTATCTCTTAAAGTAAAATACGAAATATTTATCTACTAGAAAATCGTTTGTTTTAACTTGTTAAAAAGCACGTATTTACTAATTTAAATTGATGAAAAACAATTTTGTCTTCACGGGAGCTCGATTCCATTACTTTGGGCCACTTCTAGTCAATGCATGATGTAAATTAAATTTCTAACAATTTTATAAATATTTACTTTGCATTTACATTCTTCTTAAGCTTCTAATCTAAGCGAATTCAGTAGGGATAACTATTTGGTTAATAGAAAACTAAATAAATGATTAAAAACCACGAAATCGACTTTCTATAAAGTTAATTAATTCAACAACAATAACGTGCTCGTAATTGTTAACCCAAAAACATTGATTAAATTGCTTGTGACTTTGTCGCTTTTCTTCATAATTAAATTGAAAGCCATTTCCTAGCTGCAAATCACAAACAAACATTTTTAGCTTCAGCTGCTAAATAACCCGCAATCAATTTGCGTTTATTTTAGCTGCAGCTGCAACGACCTCACCTGGAAAATGTCAGACTCCACTTGGTTGGACACAGCCCAAGGTTTTTGTTGTTGCTCTTCGTGCTGTTCTTGTTGTTGTTGACATTTGTGAATGCATTTAATATATTGCCAGATTCTTTCATAGTGTGAGCTGAAGCTCCTGCAGAATTTCCATTTTCCCCATTTTGGCACCACATAAATAATGTGCCTTAATTACTGCGGCTTAACAGGAGAGACCTTAATAAAATCGAGACAGGGGCCGGGATATAACAAGTAATTGGGCTCTAGACCGAAGTATACCCTGTACTTTACTTTCTCCAACAACTGCCGTGTTTATTAGAGGAACAAAGAGTGTAAAACCTATCAACATTAATAAGCAAATAAAGTAAATAGACAATTGCTCCTAGATTTGAACCAGCTACTTGCTATTTGCTAGTCCGATGCTCTCAATCAGAAAACAGAAGAATAAACATGCATGAAATTAATCGAGTCATATAAATAGAGAAATGCTTTCTCGCATAGCTTGTGAAACCCGTTTCTTTTAAACATTAAATGCAGGGTATAAATAAATATATAACCAAAAAAAAACGTACGACCAACTTTTGGTGGGGAAAAAATGAGCGCATTAACTGTAAATGTGCAAGTAAATCGTGTTAAAAAGAACTTATCATTTGCATTATGGCCCGTTCCGCATACCAGCTGCCCCTTCTCGCCCGTTAACTATTAATATTTAATTGCTGCAGCCTTAATTATTGATCAATTGGCAAAGTCAGCGGACACGCAAGGAGCAGCTCTCAATTAAATATGGGGAAAAAAGGAGCAAGAGAGAGTAACTAAGAGAGAGAAAGAGAGAGGACGAGAGAGAGCGGATGCAAAATGCGAGAAATAAAAGCAATTTCCGAGTGAAGCCAGCAAATTACATGCCAAAAACACTAGACAAAAAAGTCTTAGAGAAAGAGAGAGAGAGAGAGAGGGAGAGGGAGAGTGGGAGACGGGGGAGCGTGTGTGAGAGCGGGCGGAGGAAAAACTGACACTAAATTAAGCGCCTTTGACACTGGAAAATGCAGTTTGCAAAAACACAAAAATTCTTCACCCTTTTTTCTTTTTATTCGAAATAAAACGAAAATTAAAATGAAAATTGAGAGAAAAATGCGAATAGAAAGAAAGTGAAAATGCAGTTTGTGCTGCGTAAAGCAAGCAAAGGGTGAATCTGCCCCAGAAATTACGAGCATAGTTTTATTTTAGTTTATCACACCACACGAATTGAGCTTGCGAAATGCGTAGTTTTTGGATCACAAACAGAACGAGAAGACGGGAATGACGGGCACAAGGACCTTGCTGTGCAGATGGAGATGCATCAATTGAAAAGTATCCAGAAAAGAAAATGGCCCAGAGAAATCGGCAACGTTGAAGGAGATGGCAAACGTTGACAAGCGTTAAAGGCGCCCGAGCAGGGCCAAGCGTAAAAGGCGCCCGAGGAGGGACATGTCACGTGTAGAGAGAAGCAGTACACACATATGTGTATGAGTGCTTGCGGGTATGCATGCATGTGTCTCTGTGTGTGTCTGTGTGTGTGCGTGAAATCCTTTAAAAAGGCAATTTCGGGTAGCACTTAAATGCAGACACAGACACAGCCACACACAATCATGAGGCAAAAGGACGAGCGCCTGCGCAGGGAGGAGAACCAAATGTGATTGACAGTGGCAGGGGGTGGGCTGGTGTGTTCCTGTGCACGCATAACTAGTTGCCATGCCGAAGGGCGACGGGCCGTAGAGGAGAGGTGCGCGGAACCTTTTATGCCTGTGCCTTGGCATGTGGCATGTGGCATAACTTGCCAATATAAACCGAAGCTGGCGTTGACAGGATGAGGAAGCCAATGCTGCTGCCGCCGCCGCCGCCGCAGCGCGCTACTATTGCCGCCAGGATGCTCGCGTTCGCATATCCTGCAACGTATAAAATTGTGTCACAATAATTT
Organism: Drosophila montana; assembly: GCF_035044405.1. Lineage (NCBI taxonomy): Eukaryota > Metazoa > Arthropoda > Insecta > Diptera > Drosophilidae > Drosophila > Drosophila montana. Next base: position 248,678 of record NW_026998621.1, on the reverse strand, counting down.
TGCACGCCTCGCCTGCAGAGAAACTTGCCGGCATCAATGCAACTGACAGGATGCAATGCGGCTTGAATGCGGCATGCATTGCATAATTGCAATTAACACGCAGCGATAGCGGCGAGAGGATGCTAAGAACACAGTTACTTAGTGTAAGCACAACATCCTTTATAAGGATGCGAGCACATCCCAGCCCCTGCCTGGGCCTGTGAACGGGACGCTGCCCAGCCTCGCCTCGTCTCGTTGTGTGCACTCAAGTGTGCGGCGCAACACTCAAATAGAAGAGAGTGTACAAAATACTACAAAAGGCGCATTCAAAAATTCACATGAATTCCGAAGCGAAGCAAGGGGCCAGGCAACACGGCCATAATCGAAGTAGTTCAGCAAAGAAAAAAGAAAAGGACACATACATATATGTATATCTATATATACGAAGCATAACTGAAACTGAACAACAAAATCAACGCCATCTGACAACACAAAGAACACTTTGGTGCAATTTGTGTGTGTGTGTGTGTTTGTAGGGGAAAATGGAAAATGTTTGTCTCTTTTTTAATTTTGCACAAATTGTTGAGTGTTGCCACAGTAGATATTGGCTAAATGCAACAAAATTGCAGGGGAAAAAAAAAAACAGAAACAGAAACTCGATTAAAAGGGGATTAAGTTCTTAACATAAAGATTGTATGGGGTTTTATTAGCTTTGATTCCTCGGCCTTTTAACGGGGTTTTAGTTTTGGTTTGGTTAACAAACTGGTTTTCGTTTAAGGCTGTTTCTTTTGACGGGATCTGTGCTTTACTTATGCAAAAGGCTTCTAAATAAACATGTGCCTAAAAAGCTTTGTCATTTTATTCAGGTCCTTGAGTATTACAATCAACATATTCATAAATTGCTTAAAATGACACGACAAGAAGCCAAATCGCGGGCCCATCTTAAGTCGAGGCAATATACATAGAATAAACCTGAGTGTATCTCTTTCTACGTGTATTTCTACTTTGAAAATTTTCAAATTAATTGAGAAAAGAGCTTCTCTCTGTTAAAAGTAGCTTCTCTTTGTTAAGAATATTTTGTTCAACATGATATCAAAATCATTCACCAAATCGAACTAAGAATTATGGTGACTTCTATTACCTATCAAGTTTTGAATACTTTATTCAACATAATAACACAATTTACCAAAACGTAGTCAGAAAAAATCACAGCCTTCTGCATGTCCAATCATTAAACGGTATATGTCTAAATGTAGCATATATAGAATATTCCTCCTAATTTATAAAATACCTTTTGGCAACTACATTAAAAATACCTGGCATTGAAATCCGAACCTAAGTCAACATATTTTCAAGAAATATTTTTGTAAACACTCAAAAAATTCGATGTGGTTTCTTTTGCGACAAACTTTGAATTCCCTTACAATTATCTTAGCATTTTTCTGACAATTTAAGTATGCTAAATGTAAGATACCCCGTAATGCCCGCAACAAATGTCAATAGTTTTGATAGGAAATTTCACTGTAAACCGAATTGCTGGCTTTTACATTGTACAATTTGCCTCAATAACACGCCAGGCGAATCGAGCAGGCAACTAACCGCGCAACCAGCCAGGCCAACTAGGGTGCCGTTTCCATCCAGCTACATCTTTTGCCCCCGCCCTTCGTCCCTTAGCCAACCCCTGCGCGTGCGTGTGAAACGTGTCCGGGACTCTTGCCTCTGTGTGGCAGCAGTTACTTTACTTTGGTGGCAAAAACACAAAAGCGGCAAAAACTGCACACCAAAAAAAAAGGAAAAAAAAAGTAAGAATATTATATTTGTATAATGGCACATGAGCACGAAATGAGCAACTCAAGAGTGCAAGCGAGATAGAGAACGAGAGAGTCTCAGAAAGGAAGAGTGGGAGAGGAAGCGAGCTAGAGCTAGGGGTAACAAGTGTGCGGGGAGAGGAGGTTGCAGGCATTTGCTTTCAACGGTGTGATATATTTTATTTTTATTGATTATTCGCTATTCGTTGCCGCCTCCTTCAACATGTACAAATTTCCCATAATATTTTTGTTTTAGCTGCAAAAAGTGCAGCTTGTCTTTTTGTTGTTGTTGTTGTTGTAGTTGCTGTTGGCGCTTGGCAAGGATCTAACATGCCATGGACACTTTAATCATGCTCATATTTTATGCATATGTGGGTGGAGCTCTACCACGTACTCATAGAGTGCGACGAGCTTTTGAAAAGGAGCATATTTGTTATCGGTGAATGAAGTATTGAGCTTGTGATGTCCTTCGGGATCTCCTCTATAAAACTGAAGTTGTCTCAATACTTAGCGAAAAGTGCGTTAATCATTTACTTATAATTTGTTTTCATTTGTATATTTGCCTTTGAAATCATCTTGATTTGAATTCAGGCGGAAATCATAAATGAAAGGTTTTCTACAAAATGTATAACAAAAATTGCTGATTTAAAAACTAGTCACTAATTTCTGATTTCTAAAAAATATGAAATATTCTACTGTTAATTGGAGTTTATTATTTCTTTTGTAAAACAAAATAGTCTGCTGTCTTTACGGCGTTGCGATCCCTTAACTTCGTGCTCAGTATGCCTGCTAAGAACCCTGCGCATTTCATGTGACTTTTATCGTAAAAAGGTTTTTAGTATCGAAAGCCCCTTTTCTCTATTAATTTCCTGAATATTCTGTCAGCTTTCTTGTACATCATATGCTTTCATTGTACATAACTTTCTATTGTCGGTTGTACACTTCATGTGCGTAGTTAAATGTTAATTCTGACTAAATGAAGGTCTCTGTTTTATTTCTCATGACAATTTTTCTTTCCTGATAAACTTATCTTTGTATCAAATATTAAGTTAGCTGGCTTGAGGTCCGCAGCTCAATGAAAAGTACTCCAAAATCAAAATTATATACATATCTGTGTATTAAAATTAAGTACAATAGAAAATCAAGTCCATAAGTAGGGTGTCTTATGGTCAGTCATGCTCAACTAAACCGCGTCAAATTGTTTCAAGTTGTTCCCGATACACTGCAACGCTTCGTTTCGCATAATGACAGCTACACAAACAACAACAAATGCAATTTTCATAATAAACCAAAGCCAGGCGACATGAATAACAACAAACAACGGCAACAGCAACAACAACAAGCACCTTGACCCAAATGCGCGTTGCCAACGCAGCAAATTTAGCAACACTCCACACGCTCCACCCCCACTCGGCAGCAGTGCCCCCTTAAGCCCACGTTAGGCCCCCATTTATCTTTTGGGTTACTCTTATTTTTAATTTGTCTAAACATTTTTTAGATGCCTTTGCAACAAACGCAACAACAACAACAAAGACAAGTAGAGCATGTTGCCCGGACAAAAAAGGCTTTGTTTGCGTTTTGCAGCTCTCTCTCGTTTCTTTGGGCGCCTTCTGCATAAACAACGGACAAGTCCCTAGTCAAAAAATAGAAGAAAAAAAAGGAAATCCTAAAAAATCTGAAAAATATAAAAAATGCATACGCAAATTTATACACAAAACACCCTAGAACAACACAGATACACATGCATAGTTATAGACATGGAAATACACAGATACATTCCCCCATGTGTGTGTGTGTGCGTGCATATATGGAAATTTGTTGTATAAAACATATATTTTATGCACTGTCGTTTGGTTTGCCATATGCAAAAACTTTGCTCAACCAAATGCATGTGGTGAAATTTGTATCTCTATGAGCACTTTTTTTTTGGGGTCTCGTTATATGCTCTTGTTAAAGAGGTATAACTACTTCAATATCTGGCTTGGACAGGCAATACTTGCTTATACTTGAAAGGGATAAGGTTAAGGTTTTAAGATTCATAATATGTGGGGTACAGCTAAAGAGTTTGGGGTTAAGAACGTATACGTATTTGTTTATTATGAGTTGATTTGCTATTTTAAAAAAATAAAAATTCAATAATTGTACACAACCAATTTGTCCCAAAATATTTTTAAAATATATAATTTTTATATTTTTTTTTAATATATTCAAAACAAAGGCAGATTTCATACCAAGAGAGAAAATATCTGGCAACATTTTATGCGATTGTTCTATCTTTATTTCTATTAAAATTTTTCTGCGTCATTTTAGTTTTTCTTCTTAAAATTCGTATCTTCTTCTATATGTTTTAACTGATTACTTGTTTTTAGGGCATATAAGTTTTAACCTTGTTGAGTTTTGTATAACTTTCCGGCCCTTTATTATATGCATATATTTTTGAGTCTGGTTTTCATCCGGTTATTGCTTTGTGTGTGTGTGTGGTTTGGGGTTCTCCCAACTAGATTTGCTTAGCTGCAGTTTTATGGGAATTCCATTTTTGCGGCGCCTCGCCTCTGCTCGTCTGCTTGGCATATTTTACGCATATTTCGCCGGCTCCCTTTCCCCCATGTGGGTCTCAGACGGGAGAGAAAACTCTTTTGTAAGTTTTTAATTAAAGCGAAAGTGTCGAAAAGGCACGCTGAGAGACACGACACGACGACAGGCAGGACATGCTCTGCTCTGGGCAAGGATAGCTATCCTACATGCAGCTTTTTTTTTTTTGCAAATTGTTGCAGTTTAAGTTTTTTTTTAGAATTTTTTTGCCTTCTTTTTGTGCTGATCGATAAACTTGGCAATTTTTGGCTGAATCGCCTGCCAACTAGAAAACTTTGATAAAGCCTTTATGGAAAACTGCTTGGAAACGATTGAAAAGCAAAAGGATGAATTTAGAGCAGTGGCAACAATTTTGGCATTAATCAAGTTATCAATATGTTCAATTTATGCAGTCATCAAATCTCAGAGAAAAAGGGTCAAACTGCCAAAGTGAATAACAAGAATTTGTGATTGAGATGGGAAGTGCGGCGAGTGAAGAAGAGAAATGTGAAACAGCAGCTGAATGTTTCTAAGAGCTTCAATATAGAGCAAAATATTAATATTTATAAATCTTAATTGTAAAGAAATATTTAAAAAATACTATTTAAACAAGAGAGAGTGCTCTAGTCGGGAGTAACCGACAAATGCAATGTAACAAATGCAGCTCTCGCTAGGGGGGGGGGGGGGTGGGGTTATAAAATGAAAGATATTTAATCTTTTTATAGTACTCTAGAAGTTACATGTCAAATGTTGTGACTCTAGCTCTTAAAACTTAAGAGACTTGCTTAAAAAACAGGATTTTGATATTGGTTTTTATTGATTGCTAGGAAACGGGCGAAGTTATCGTTTGTCGGAAAGAAACGGGCCAAGTTATCGATTATCGCAAAGAAACTTGTTAAGAAGAGCTACGTTTATTTATAGTATGTAGTTCTTAAAGGTTAATATAATAAAAACGGACGGACAGAAACTTGTTTGTCCAATTTTTTGAATTTACAAAAAATTTAATTCTTGGCGAGTTACAAAATCAAATGGAAATTGAAATCATTAACCTAAGCTATCAACCTAAATGCAGCTATAAACTTGATTCAATTTTCCTGAATTATTCATATATATCAAAAGAGATAGAGAGATGGAGAATAGAGATAGAGAAATAGAGTAAGTATTGTAAGGCATAATATCAATTATATGATATATGCAATATCTTTTTGAGTATTTGTTTTTACAATCCATTGTACGTAAAACAATACGTAAATTGTATAAGAAAAAAACAGTGCATGACATTTGAAACTCTTCTAAGTTTCTAGATATCTTCTTCCATGTGTATTTTATTTTACTAAACATAAAAATTCGCCTATCACAGTGTTCATCTTCGCTAAACCTTCTCGTAGTCTTTTCTTTAAAAATATATAAGTAATTGAATATGTTTGAACTCATGACATTTGCACATTAATCTCTTGTATTATGAAAAATGTGAAGCTAATGTGAATATTAAAATATTTTATAAGCCATTACCGTTTGCATTTGATGTTCCCTTTGTTTGTTCGAAAATGTCAATCCGTTAAGAGTCGCCCATCTACACAGTTAATCTCTGACCAAAATGGAACCCAACAATTTGTATAACATGCTGCCCACGCGACAAATCTGCGTCTAAACCAGATTCCCAGCCCGCAACATTTCACAACATTTCGTGGCCAAAATTCAAAACTTGTCATTTCGTTAGCTTCTTGAAAAAAAAAAAACAAAAAACAAATTAAAGAAACCAACTTTGGGAACTGGTTTTAATGTACATTAGTGAGAATTCGGGGCGGTACCGAAACTTGCCGCCAGGTTTTAAATCACACGCCACAAAAAGGAAACAGATGAAGCGAAGAGCCTTTAAAGCAAAAGGGTCGCGACGACAGTTGCCAAAGGACCTGAAGTGAAGCTGGCAAGGTGCCTCGCCGCGGACCGAGCGTACGATTAAAACAAAAGGCGACGGCAAAGAGAAGAAAAACACAGAAAAAAAGGGCAATTAATAATAATTAATGTTTTTATCTTTTTGTTCAACGCGCGCCCGTGTCTGTTGTATATTTCTTCTTTTATATATTTTTTATACTGCTCTCTGCCTTCACGCTGAGCAGCAGCAGCAGTGGCAGCGGCAGCCGGCAACAGGAAACTGACCCGAAACTGAAAATACCAAACCAAACTCTCATCTGCAGTTGCAGGTTTTACCCATTTGTAATACCCTGTGGTAAAAAAATATTATGAAATCGGATAATATAAAGTTATTTTCAGTTTCATATAAATAAAAAAATAAATAAAATCAAAATTTGATCCTTAAAAAGTACCACATATTGCAAACGTTTTTTTATTTTTATAAAAGATACTCAAATTCAGTCAAAAGCAATATACGAGATAAATACAAATTAAAAATACCAAAAAACCACATGACACATGAAAATTAAAATAAATTTAGCAATACCAAATACGAAAAAATACATTACGTACTTCGCTACCTTCAAGTTTAAACTTCAAAAAAAACCGCTTTTTTGAAATGTATTTTTCATATAAAAATAATAAAATTGCAACCATGAGCTAGATATAGGATACCTGCTAGTCGAGCACTCTCGACGCCTTGTCTCTGTATTGTCATTTTGTGGCATTGTCGTCGCCGTGTATTTTATTACATTTTGGAGTCTGCGTTTGGCTGACTTAATTGATAATTGGTATTTTTTTCGTTTTTTCGCTGCAATGTATTTAAATATTTCAACATAATTTCATTCCAATTGTAGTTGTTGTTGTTTTTTGCTGCAATGACTTTAAGCAAAAGCAATAAAAGACTACAAAGGCCGCACACACAAAAGTCGGACCGAAAAATAATTGTTGAAAAGAATCTGCAAACGCACAAAAAAAAAAAAACAAAAAAAACAGACAAACCGAAAACCAACAACAGGCAATAAAAAACCGCAGCAACAGCAAAAAGAAATTAAAAAAAATAAATTTGCTTTTTTTTTGTGGAAAGTGTTGTGAAGAGGCGTTCTAGCGTTTAAAAAAAAATGTTTTTGTGGTCGTCTCCAATCGACAGCCGCCGTCCGAAAACGTATCTTAAAGTTGTGTAGTCGCTGCTGCGACCATTCCATATACACTTGCCGACAGGTATAACAACTGTGCCACGAAATGTTTTATAACTGAATGGATATATATATACGATTCCATTGAGTAACATATATAACTGAGATATCCATATAACTGACCTGGTATAACTTAGCTGTCATTGAGCTTATCTTGATGCAACTTGGTGTAGCTGCTTCTGTTATCCGCACCTTGTGTTATTGCTTGAAGCTGACTGGAAAATATACCTATATCATATAGCTAACTATGTGAACTGAATGAACTCTTGATGATGTTATACAGCTCAAAATAGATAGATGCTATCTAGATCGAATCATTATATCACATAAAAGTTCAGTCTAAAAACCAAAATCCTTTGAGGCTCAGAGATACATACATAATTTATTCACACCTTCCATAGGTACTTATACTTCTACATTATAATATTATATCATGCCATTGCCACGCAGTCGCAAGTGTATTCAAAGTTCGATAGCTAAAAGCATATTATTTCAAGTTTTTTTTTACATTTTGTTGTTTTTTCTTAAAGCTGCGCCTTCAACAACACGCGCAGCTAACGAAGACCCAGCGAATGTATCTGCAGACTGCCCGCCCGCTTGGTTCTGTATCTTTGTATCTCACGTATGTGTAGCTTCGGTTTTCGATTTGTTGTTGTTGCGACTGCTGCTGCTGCTGTCTCTGTTGTTATTGTTATTGCCTTTGTACAACATTAAAATGTTTAGCTGCCGTTTTGGTTTCATTTCCAGTTCGCTTTGCGTTTTTTTCTTTTCTTTTTTTTTGTGGTATTTGTTTTCTTTTCACTCATTCGTAGGCGTCAGTTTTATTTCAGCGAATTAAGCTAATTTAAAAGCGATTCGAAATTAACTTGAAAATGCATGTGTGAGTGTGTGTGAGAGTGTGTGTGTGTTTGTGTGTGTGTCGCCTTCTGCAGAGTTCTATAAAAATTAAATTCTGCCAAACACTTTTGCCCCATAGAAAAGTCGTGGGTGTAGTTTGGCGTATTTTTTAAGTGGCTTCCGTTAGTTAGTGTCCAGAGAACGAGGCTCTAGCACACACACTCACACCAACATACATCGGGTACTTGTATCTATTGAAATTGTTGTGGGTTAACTCTTCAGCTGGTTGTTGCTGTTGTTGGGTGTTGACCCAATTGAAGTCGTCGTCATACAAATAGAAAAAAATGTAGAGAAAATAAGAAGTGCAGCAGCAGTAAACTGCACATGGTTCGATCCAACACACACACACTCGCACACACATGTATGTGAGTTATATGTGTGTGCTTCTAAATTGTAGGTAGCACAGGCATGTATCTTAATGAAGGCAATTTGCTTGTCGAGTTTAGGCAAGTTAGTTTACCGAAAATTGGCATATGGCCAGTAGCAACAAAAGCGCCACAAACACACTTCCAGACACACACACACACACGCATACATATGAAGCTACACACTCATCGATTGCCTGGTTTAGGAGCTGTAACAGGACAAAGGGCCATCGAGCGTGCTGCACTCTGGGGGGCACTGTTAAATGTGAATTTCGTCGACGTCTTCGTCGAACCCAACGAACCAGAGCTCCTTGCTGCCGTTGTCCTGCTGTTGCCTCCCTTCTCTCCCCCTCTGCACGTGCACCTACCGAAAGAAGAGTTATGCAAGAGTTTGTGCAACAGAGCTGTACATACACATATAGATTTTTGGGATTATGATATATACACATGTGTGTGTGCGTGTGTGTGCTAGTGTTTATCTATTAGTTAGCAGTTGGCTAGATAGTGCAATAGAGCAGCAAACTATGGATTATTAATGATTTACAGGGCTTGACCAATGAAAGCTAGCTACAAGAGTCCAGTGCAAGACAACAGAGAATTTCTTATTATGTTCCTAAATATGAGAACAACAAAAAGTGGCTCTATCAAGATGGCTGTTTGAGATAAAATATTTACAGAAAAAGCTGATCGAGCTAAAGCTTAAATATATCATAAGTCTTATGGATCTAACGTTAAACATAATGCATTCTTCAAAGAGATAGAAACAGAGTGAAGGTTCAATATATCCGAAAGGTTCTCTAATAAGTATAATAAAAAAAAAAGTAACTATGCACTTTTAGCTCAAATTTTTTGAATAATACAAAATATAAAAATAAGAAATTTATGCAAAATGTTGCCTAAAGAAGTTTTTATAAATACTAAAATAGTTAACTCTTTCTGTAGATTTTGTTTAATTACAATTAACGTACTGTTAAATACATATTCTTCCAAATCTGAAGGGAAACTGTATTAAAATCGGCATCAAAAATATCGTAATCTGTAAATTTATATTTTCTTTTAATACAACAACAACAAAATCAACAATATTATCCGGTATATATATTAAATACTTACTTATCCTGATAAAAGTACAGGGCAACAGAAATGTCCACATATGGAAACGCTATATAATCTTATATTATCCAATCCGGCTATATGAGAGCATATCTCAGCTGAAGATTAGCATATGGCAATCATTCTTAAGGTCCATTATTTCCTAATCGTGTACAAACTTATTGCGCGCACTGTACACAGTTGGAGCTCTTTGCGCTCACTGTGGACTTGTCGTCTGCTGCTGCCGCCCAAATCGCCTCAAAATGCCAAAACGAATTTTGCCTAAATTGCAAAATTTAATAATCTAATAAGGCAAATTTTAACAAACTATTTAATGGCAAAAATGTTTAGTTACCAACACCAAGTCAACTCGAAGCGCAACCAGGCAAAAGCCAGCGCCAAAGCCAAAGCCGCAGCCGTGTCGAAAAATAGCCACCGGCAAAAACGTTTAGCTCAAAACTGAGTCTTGGAAGGCGTGGAAGGGTGAGGGGTGGTCGCCTCAGATTGTTGGCAAGTGGAGGGCAAGTGGCAGCAAGTGAAGTGTAGCCAAGCCGAGCAGCAGCAGCAGCAGCAGCCGCGTTTAATGTCTGTGAAATTGAAAAATTTACTCTTTAATATGCGAACCGGGAACGAGTTGCTGCGGTTCAGCTCTTAAGTCTACCAGTCATCCAGTCAAAGCATCGGCTGCCGGAAAGACTTTGACGTTGGACATGCTGACAGAGTCCAAGAGCTGTACAGTTGAATAGTGTCGACTCTACTGGCAAATGATGTGGAAGCTGCCGCTGCCGCTGCTGCTGCTGCTGTTGATGCCCCAAGTGCAGTTAGAGCAATTTCACAACTCACTAACAATCATTAATGCGTCGACGTCAAACGGCATTCGCCTCAGAAGTTTGGCGCGTTCAAGGAAGTCCAGAGGCCAAGCGGCCAACTAATAAGCAGCTCCAGCTCCAGCTCCAGCTCCGTACCCAGCTCTGGCTCCCAACTACCCAAGTGGGTAGGGTAGGGGCTAGGCCAGTGAATGCTGCAAGCCTAAATCATAAACAGCCGGCTCGATGGCTGCTTTATGAAATGGAAAATGCGCCACAAATGAAAAACAACACAATATAAAATATGCCAAAAGGGGTGGGGGCGGTGTGAAAAAAGCGCAATATATCTAAGGGGAGCGGGCTGGGAGTGGGAAACGCTGCGCTGCCCATGGCTAAATGTTCAAAATCTCTGTTAAATCGACATTTAAATAGAGGAAAACAGGTAGAACCAATTTTTATCAGCTCAAGGAAAAGGAAATTAAAACGCAAACTTGAATTACCCATTAACATATTGTATTCATTTTAATATGTTATGAGGCATATAAAGAAACAGCGTCATATAAAGTTACATATAAAGTAACTATGGTTGGTTTTTCCTTTAAGATATACTTTGGCATTCGTCTTAATATTGTTTTATAAAATATAGATCATATTTCTATAACATTAAAACTATAATTATTATGGGGCGTGAAATATAATTAATATTCATATTAATTGAGAGAAATTCGTACTTTTCTTATGCTTAAAGAGGTTAATTCTTAAATATTTAAATAATATTTATTTATTAAGAGCACAATACAAAGCTTTAAGGGAATGAACCGAAGTTCCATGAAAACTTAGAGCTTGACTAATGACTAACTTGTTATTCATGCAAACCTATTGTACATTAAGTTTTTTGTAATTACTTTTTTTTATTAATTTTAGTTTCATTGCCTTTTTTTTGTAGGACTGGGTAAGCTTTCAGATATGACATTTACGACCGTTGATAATTTTGGGAATTTCTGAATAGTATCCCCTTGTTAGACATTCATTTTAACTACAAATCTGCTTGTTAGACAACTAATACTTGATTTTTTAAATATATCTCTAAATAACTTGGCTAATTACAAACCAGAATAGAATTAATGACAATCGCAGTAGCTAAACTCCCAGCCTAGCCCGGGCACAATCAGCATATGTACTCGTCTAACCCAAAGATAGGCTAAGTTGAGCTCAGTTTAATGATGTTTAAAAGCCTCGAATGGGTTTTTCCTTTGCACAGTTGGGAAAACAGACTTTATGTATATGTAAGTATGCATATATGACTGCGTTGTTAACTTTTATTGGCGAGCTTTAAAGCAAATTTGTCTTGGCCGTTGCCATAGCTGCTGATGTTGCTGTGGTTGTTGTAGTTGTTGTTGTTGTTGTTGCCTTGGCCTCATCATCTTCCATTGTTGCCGCAGCTTTTGTTGCTGCTGATGCTGATGCTGCAGTAAGGCAAAGATTTATGACGCCGCGTACACGGCGCATTCAAAAATTGTTAAAAACAATTAGAATATTTTAGCAACGAACGACGGCGACTATAAAAGTTATGCGATGCGGGTTACAGGCAAAGTGGCCAGAGGAGGCAGGGTCGGGGCCAATGGGCCTCAGACAGCTGTAAAAATTATGCGCCAAATGACTTTGACAGCAGTCGCGTTGGTCGGCAAAATTTTGCTGTCTTCACTCGGTTCCAGGGATCGTTGTTGTGCGTGCGTGTGTGTGTTTGCCTTTTGGGTTGCCTTTTTTATGGTCATAACTAAGTACTTATACGACTTATAATTTGGAATGTTTACGATCGTTGAGCTTGTGTATACGGCCAAACGCTGAGCAACAGTCGGCGGGCTTCTCTCTGGCAAATATCTAAAATCTAGCATCTATGCAAGTGTATAATAATTAAGAAAATATATATGTTTGACTAACTCAAAACTCTAAACATAAAAATTTGAATAAGTATTCACAATTGTCGCTTGCAAAATTTGATTGAAGAAATTGATATTTTGTTTCAAATTGTAGAATTCCAAAATTAGAAAAGTAAAATGAGATTTGTTTATCAATGGATTCTCATTGTTTCAATTCATATTAATATAATCAATGAGCAAACTTTTTGGCTATCCAACTTAACTTATTTTTTTGTCAAAATAGCATCTGATCTTTAATAATTTTTGCTAGCGGAAGATAAGAATGCGTTTTTTTCCCGACGTATCACGCATGCCCTGGCCATATCGCATTTCCATCGCGTTCTTAACTTCCTTCGAGAAAACGCCAGTTTATTTGCAATGATCTACGAGAAGTAGCGGTAAAGACTAATTTATGGACAATTTTCATAAGCTTTTGGGCACTTCGAGCACAGATTTGGCTTAGTTGATAGGTCTTAAAAAGTTGCCAGAAACTTTCGCTAGCTCGTAAATGGCTTCCCAGCAGCTAGTTGACCACTTGACTAGCTTCAATCATTAATTTCTCTCTCCGTCCCTCTCTCTTGCTCTCTCTCTGGCTCTCTGTCAGACTTGCAGATCTATCTGCATGTTCACAACTGTGCGAAGCATCGTTTAAGTCCATAACTTAGCACTTATCAACGATTCAGATACTAGCCAAACAACTTGTAGATACTTATCCGCAGCTTAAGCACATCTGCTACCTTAGCAACCACACGGCGGGTCTCTGCTGAATGTTTCCCATTCGGTTCATTGGCCAACAAGATGCATGCAACAAATGCCTCGCCAGCAGCGGCAGCGGAGCGACGGCGACGGCAGTCGACATCGATTTTGGTTCATGCCTCGGCTACTTTATATCATTTTAATAATGTTGCTACGAGGTATGTGTACGTACGGGTCTGCAGCTATCCCCAGTCGAGGCTTGGCAGCAACAACAACAACAACAACAAAAGTTGAAATAGTTTGCACTCAATTTCAATATTTTACACACCAAGAGCCAAAAAAAAAAAAAAATAGAATAAAATATGCAAAATAATAAAAGAAATATCAGAATTTCGTGCAGCTGGCTGGTGGCAGCAGAGTTGGCAAGACTTCGTCTCTAGGTTGGCCAGCATAAGCACAATATATCTCATAGATACATATGTTTTATATATTGCTTATTATGTATTACCACGTGTTTGTGTCTGGTCCCCTCCGGGACTCGGAAAGTCGGAGTTGCCGCAGCCTTCGAGATTTGCTCGCTCGCATGGTAACTAATATGAATAACTAATAAATCACATTCGGTCGGTGATTTATGTGACAGGTGCGTATTGCGATTTCAAATTGGCAATAGTTTCAGTCTCGACTTCCATTTAGAGTACGCAAATTGGACATCTACCTATGACGCTGACCCAGCACTTACAATCCATTTGATTTGCCATGCTAATCTTTGTTTTTTTTTTTTGTTACTTATGTAAATTAGCTTTAAAACTTGTCAAATTAGTGTGGCAAGCAAAAAGGTGTCGTTTTTGTTGGCTTTTTGGAGTGGCTAAACTTTTGAACCTTTTATAAACAATTTAATTTAAAAAATAAAATACCGGGCTGAAATATGCATTTTTCATGGCACGTTAAAGTTAACAAAGGATTTAAAACATCTAAAATATTATTTATAAATTAAAGAGCTTTATTGGTGTTAAAAGTTTTGCTTTTTAATGCAGAATATCTTAGATTTTTATTTTCATTCATTTTGGTTAAAAATTTAAAATTTTTGTCAATTTATATCCGTCAAAATTAAAGCGTAAGCCTTACAAAATATTTTGTAGTGAAAGATTGTCTCAAATATTTATTAGGCATCTAAAGTATAGACATGTTTAATTTATGTCTCAAATATAAGGGCAAATCTGAAAAATAATTTGCAATAATTCTAAAATTTAATATTAATTCTTTACAAACTGCCGTCAAACTGCTGAAAATATTTATTCAGCATCTAAATTATAAGTAATTATTTAATTTGTACTAGGGATCTAAAAAAATGCTTCTGTAATCTTTAAGTGTACTCGACTTTGAATATGTGAAATGTATGTTTAACACTCGGCATCTAAATGTAAGCACATCTTCGGCTGAGTATCTAAGTATCTCTTGAAGATAAATGTACTCAGACATATTAAGAGAAGTCTGTTGCTAGCTGAAAACCTGCGTTTCGTGTTAATTTGGGCTAAGAGTTTGTCAAATTAGTATTGAAGGAGGACGTGATGGACGCGTCTCGCTTGCCCTTGGCATAACCCCAATCCCAACTAATGCGCTCAATTACGGATTTCTTTGGAAACTTTGTTAATTTGTTGACTACAACAATGGACACAGTTCTCGGGCTCCGTTTTGTTCTGTCTGTGACTGTCCCCCCACTGACCACACCGTACGGCTACACCCCCGCAGCGTTATTAGCCTGCATCAGACAAACACACACACACACACACACACACACACCCATACACGCACGCACGCATGCACATACAAAGGTATTATCTGGCATCTCTTGGTGCTCAGAGCACACATAAGAGAACGAGTCCAGACGGTGCTCATTATGTAACCTCTCATAATTCTTTCATTAATGAAATTCCCACACGACGACATTTGTTGGACGTTTCCACACATTATGTAAATCTTTACACAGCACGCAGTCCACCCATTTTCCATTTTTATCTGCGGTTCTTCTTCTTGTTGTTGCTGTTGATGTTGTTGTAATTCCTTTCCTGTGCCTTCATTTCCATCCTTGTCAACTAATTTCAGGGTTGCGCTCGTTGCGCTGTCATGTTTTTAAAGCCTGTTTTAATTTTTTTTTCTGCTCTCAACGGGAGAGGGAGAAAGAAAAATACAAAACTCTGGCTTTTACTTTTCGCTTGCTCTTTGCACAGCGTGCTTCTTAAATGTTGCCCAAAAACAAAGAAAAAGCAAGAGAGAGAGAGACAGAGAGAGAGAGTGAGAAAAAAATACACGACAACAACAAAAACTACCTGTTTCAAAACCCACACACACTGCTGCTCAACACTGGCCGAGGCAGCAGGGACTGTCGAGCGACAACAACAACAACAACGACCACGTTGCTCGTCTGTTTGACTCGCCTGGCCTGCCTTTTGAGCCTGGCTGGTGTGCCTTTCTGGCTGCTTTTAAATACCCTTTACCTTGGCCATATTAATGCGGCTCCCACTGTTACTTATGCATTGTTGTTGTTGTTGTTGTTGCTGTTGTTGTAGCTGCTGTTGCTGTTGTACTTCACATGTAGTTTGGTTGTCATTTGGCAGCGCCCGCTGTTTAGTGTCCAACATGAGGGCCGTTGGTGTCAGGCGCTGCTGTTGCTGTTTCTGCTGCTGCTGCTGCTGCTGCTGCTGCATTGGGGCACCTCACTGAGCGGAGTTGGAATGAAGAGGGGCGGGGAAGGGGGCAGGTGTAGGTATCAGAGCAGCATGTTGTAGCTGGAGCTGATGCTGTTATATCTGCCTCTGTGTCTGTGTGTGTGTGCTGGTATTGGTATTTCGCTCTGATGTTGTTGGTAGCCCCAGCGACAGTTGTTGAAATTAAATGCTCACATGTGGGTTTTGTTTTCTTGCTTGCAACAAAAAATAAAAAAATAAATAAGGAGCAACAACAGCAGCAGCATAAACGATAGCTGAATGAAAGGAACGTAAGCGAAGAGTACATGAACAACAAAAAAGGCTTCCAAAATAGCACAGTAGCAACAGCAACAAAAGCAACAATAATAACAACGACAGCAAAAAAAACAATAGCAACATCGTCTAGGATGGGCAAACATATAAAAAGATGCTTTTGTGTTGTGCATTGCAATAAAGTTGTGTATACCAAATTTATTGATTGAGAGGGCCGTTTAATAATATCAATTTGTATGCTTTTAAATTACAATTAATGAAATTCAAAAATAATTAAATAAATATTTAGGTTAAGTTAGGTAAATATAAAAAGAAATTAAATAATTAAATATTACCATAACAATTAAGATGTATTATCAAATTTAAAGAAAAGTATGTATTTATACATTAAACTCACTATTAAAAACAACAACATTTTAAGAAGAAACAAGTTCTTATGGCACATATGCAAGATGAAAAATTAAAAAAGAAAAGGTAGAACAGAAAAGTTAGATTATAAAATTTTTAATGGCTTTTTTTTTTAACAACTTGGGAAGTGTTTTAGTCGCTAACTCTAACCTTAAAAAATAATTTATTTACTTTGTGTCCAATATATTTCGTTTCTCCCCGATAATCGTCATCAGGGTTATAAAAACAAAACATTTTAAAGAAACAATATGACAGGGATTTGTGATCTATTCGAATTTCCACGAACATTATATATTTAAGGTATAATTTTCAGGTAAAGCTCTCAGTTGAACCAAAGAAACTATAATGATAAAAATGGTCGATACCAATAAAAATCTGTTCATTGCATATAGCGAATATAAACATATTTTTAAATTAGGCAGTTAACTTTGCTGGGAAAGTAGTGAAAACTCTCATTCGCGGACAGCGACCGTCGGGTAATTTTGGTCCTCTTACGAGGAGTGTCCGCCTAGTAGAGAGGGAATGGGTATGGCCTGATTCATAACTGTTTAAGAACACTCTCAAGGACTGCTCCAAGTGGAGTGTCTAAAGGAGTGTCCGTTGAGAGAGTGTTCACTGTGTAATATTAATATTATTATATTTTGTATGAGCTGCATAAACGAGTTGAGAATTACAAAAATATTTCACATTTGATTGCTTGTATTTCAAAGAAGTTGCTCTTTAATATTTATTTAGTTTTCTTCCCATGGAATTAATATATATGGGATTGTTCACTGAATTTTAACTATATCCCGAAATGCTGTCGGGGAGAGAAGTGTGTAATTGGATACAATTTTGGACAGCCCTCGCATTTATTAATGCCTTTTGCTTTCGCCTCCTTTGCGACTGCAAATCAAAATCAACTTTTTATGCTGAAGATGGTATGTTGCTCTCCACTCAACAACAACAACAACACCAACAAGAAGAAGAAGAGCAATAACATGGACAAGAACAGCAGTCAGCAGCAGTTGGAGGCACTTCATTTGCCCGCTGGATACACTCGACTCGACTCTACTCGACTCGATTCAATTCGATTCAACTGAACAGAACAGAACAGAACAGAACTCAACTTAACAGAACTCTTGGAGTTTGGGGGCTTTGGCTGCATTTATGGTTGCATTTACTTTTTAATTTCGCTGAAGCTGTTGTTGTTTCTGTTGTTGTGTTGCACTCCTTTTTCGAGTTTCAAGTGGAGTCAATTTCTTATGTCATGACAAGACATACAACGAATACAAATACGAAAACGAATACGAATACGAATACAAATACTTGTGTACAATGTAGCTCCAAAGCCCAAAGTCAAACAGCTCCAAGTATCTCAGGCTATCAAAGAAAGAAAGAAAAAGAATGCCAGACTGGCAGCAGTATTGGTACGATTTTGGTTTTTGGGATCTTTATACCATATTATACATCGATTTCGGCTTTTGTTTGCAGCATCTGTCGCCTGTAGAATTTCTGTGTACATGTCTGTGTGTGTGCTTAAATATGTCTTTACTTATTTTTGGACATACTTGATTGAAGTATTTATGAGATTTCAGGCATTTGTGTAATTTCGCTTTGAGCTTTAAGTTTTCGGGCCAGAAAAATGTAAAAAGAGTTAAATTTAAATGTAGACAACAACACACAGCAGGCAAAGAGACACAAATAAAGATATATATTTATATATATATATATATATATATATATATATGTTTATATATGTTTAGTATGTATATTTACATATGCCTGGGTCCCAGCCATGTTTGTCAGATGAAAAGATATGTCTTTACATGTTTTAATTTTCTTGGAAATTGTTGTTCAACTTGAGCCGTCGCCAGCAACCACCAAAGCCCAAATCTGTGTATGCGTTGTTGTTGTCTGGGAGCCTTGTCTACTACAAGACTTCTCCTCAGACATACAAGCAAACACTTACATATTTTTCATTGCTTCGTGTGCTGTTTTTAAGTGAAATGTTAAACCTTTTGACAGCGGTAGTTTCTTATTTAATTTATTTTATTTGCGGTATTTACTCGTCGCTTCGCTTCTTGCGGCTTCTCTTGACGCTCTTGGAATTCAATTTTTGGCCTTTTTGTTTTAGTTGTCTGCGTATCTTAATGTCATACAATTGACATGGTTAGGAAGCATCTCTTCCACAACTTCTACTACCAACATCAACTTGCTTTTCTCACTGCCTACCAAAGACTGCGACAGTTCGCCTTTGGTTTTTGTGGCCCATAATTAAAGTTGACAAAGTAAGTCCAGAGCTGGCGAGCATTTAAAATGGAACTGTTTGGCATTTTAAGTGTCTCGAAAAAAAAAAAAAAAAAAGCTAAAAAAAAATTTAAGATAAGTTGGGAAAAAATCATTAGTGTGAATTCAAAACTCAAATGAAAAAAAATATAAAAAGACGTAATAAATAAATGATATTACAAAATACATAAATGAATTAAATAAAAATTATTATTAAAATTAAATACAATTATTTATAAGTATATATATATATATTTTTACCCAGTATACATTAAAAATTCTATGTAGGCATGTCTAGTTTTTAATGCTTGTAGCAGGCAGCAGAAGGTTAGTTCGAACCCTTGATTTTGTTGTTAAAATAAATTCCTTCCTTGTTTATTGGTTTTTCTATCTTGTTTGTATCGCATTTTTAGTCATTTTAGTATTATTTCTTGTTCTTTATGAGGCTATTTCTTAATTTCTCGAATTCCTTCTGCCTCCTCTCAGAGTTTTCTGATAAAATTATTTCTGTCAAAAATATTGCTTATTTTTGCCCAGATTTTATATGATGAATGCTCGCTAATTTATTAGAGTCTGTCTCTCGGTTTGCCTTACCAATTAAGTATATTGGTTGTGATACTTATGGGAAACTTTAACCTCGCAAAATCATTCAACAAAGCCAAACCCATTCCTGCCCCAACCGCTGCTGCCCCTGCCTCGACATACATTCACATCTTTCGCTTGTGTCGCGCTCTAACCATTTATCTTGTCTCAAGTTTTTCAACTATTTAAACTTTAGATTACGACAATTTCTCCATTTCTCGTAACTCAAAACGCTGGGGATTCACCATTTTCAACGAGGGCAACAACAACAAGAGCACTAAACAGACAGTCATCTAGAAAATTACAAATACTTTTGCTATATGGCACCAGTTCTTGTTCTTCTTGTTGTTGCTTTTTTGGGTATGCCATAGAATTCCAATCAATGCTGCCTGCTTCTGCAGTAGTTTCTACTGCTTTTACTGTTGCTTCTTCTTCTATTTGTGTACACTGTCGAGCGTCATTTCTCAAGCTCAAAACGACGAAACGGGCGCAACTTTGGATTATTAATTACATCAGCAGCAGCAATAGCAGGCGAAAAGATTGTTGAGATTTATATGTGGCCCAAGTGAATCGAATTCGAATACCGTGAATATACCCCAAGCACACCCACAAAAAGAAATAAAGTAATGAAATACAAGAAATAACAGTTAAGCTTGCGCTGCCGACATCTAAATACCCTTATGTAGTTAAATAGATCTGTCAGCTATATTTTGTAGTTATCCCAATTCAGAGATTTCTGTAAAGAGAGAGAGAGAGAGAAATCTGTGCAAAGTTTCATAAAGCTATAATGAGAGCTCAATTCGTTTAGGCTAGCATATTTAATAGGGATAGTCAAGCCAGTTCCAACTTGTTTGCTAAGAGCTGAGTCCCAACCAGGGCTACAAACCCAGAGAAAATGGTTGGTGTTTTGCTTAACGATTCGAACCAACTGCTTGGCTTCTTGTCTCCCTCAATTTTCTTGGCTTTTAGTAAATTTTTGAAGAAAACATAATCAGTTCGGAAAACGTTTAGATTGCTCTCTGGACACATATTTGCGGTACATAGATTCGAACCGGTTCGTTTGGAAACCAGTTTGCAGCTTTGTATTTCTAGATCCAGATCTGTATATGGCTTTATAAAAAAGTCGCTTGCTGTTGCTGGCCAAGAATATATTTAATTTATGATAGCTGCTGGAATGCGTTACGCATTTTGTGTCATAATCGGAATACTCGCTGTAAGGGCATGAAAAGAAAAAGGTAACACGTATATCCTGGTGCCGCATGCTCCATCTCTGTCTCCAGTCTAGGTGTGTGTGTGTGTGTGTGACAATTTTGACTTTTATAAATATTTTGACTTGGTTTCATTTCTTTTTTTTTTTTTGTGTGTGGTGTTGCTGGATGCTGCTGGCTGCCAGCCTGCCCGTCGGCGTATCTGTGACAAAACATCATTCAACGTGTGCAATGATTGATGATGCAACTCAATGGCAACTTGTACTCAATTTTTAGTGTACCCGCTGCGCTGCCTGCCCGACTCCACACACACACACACACACACACACACACACATAAGTCTGCCCAAGCCCCATGACAAAATGTCACAAATATTCTACAAGCAATTTGTTTAAATATCGCATAAAAAGCGAGTGGCCTCAGCCAAACGGCCCATGGGGCGCACCGTCAGTGGATTGCGTGCCAGCAAAGATGATGGCCAAGAAGTGGAGTGAAGATTGCGAGCAGCAGCAGCGGGCGAGGGGGTCTCGGATGTTGGCCACAAAAGGCGAGCGCAGCCGTGCGGCAATTAATATGTGAGCAGGCTGCAACATTGGCCATTACCATGTGCCTTCAACTTGAACACAAAATAGTTAACTAAAAGGCGGCCCAGTCGCTGACTAGATCCGCACTCGCAGTCGCAGTCGCCAGTCGCCAGTCGCAGGCTGTTACCAACGGCAACGGCAACAGCTACATGATGTGCAATTACAAGGCGCACTCGCAACAACAGCAACATAAGTGCAACATCGCTGCCTGCCCCGCCTGCATAACTTGCAACAGAACAGAGCAGCAAAAAAATAAAAAATAAAGCAAGGCAGAAAGAAAAAGAAGCAAAATATTGCATCTTCTCAAGCATTTAATCTTCTTTGCGCCTTTTTTAACCTTTTATTATTATGCCTTCAACGTGCAAACGTTTTGCTACGCTTTTGCCAGAGCCCTCGCACCCTAACCCCCTCCCAAGCCCAAGCCCAGGCCAGTCCATTCATGCGTCTCGCTCTGCGCCTTCCGTTTGGGCGCACTTACTCACACGCCACATCCACATCCACATGGAGCACAGGCGACCCGGCAGCTGGAGCCAAGACGAATTGAAGCTCCTGGCTTTTTGTTTGCGACCAAAGCTTTTGTTGCTAATAATTTCTTTTCTCTTTGGCTTGGCTCTTGCAATTAGAATGCGTGTTAAGTGCAGATACACAAGCCAGATACAATATATATATATATATATATATGCAGGTTTGGGCTAGACTGGAATGCGCTGCACCCTGCACCCTTTACGAAAATATTGTATGGTATATACGCCTTGTCTACTTATGTATATAACCAAATTCGAGTCCATAAATTTCAACACAATCAAATTTAATTAATTTTTTTTTCTCTCCCCTTTTCTAACCCTTCGCGTGCAACCCCCACGTTTAAAATATTCACATTGTCTCGGTTTTCAACAGGGTTCCGGTTGGTTTTTTTTGTTTGGGTTCTTAAGCCGCTGATTGGAATGTTTTTCTCTGTTATCTCTCTCATTCTCTCGCTTTTATTCTCCACAAAGCCGATTTCACGCTCTTATGTAGGTGGTTGAAACTACGGAAGAGAGAGAGAAAGAGGAGGGTTCTTCTATTAACAAAAGAACTCAACTGGTTTAACAAATCGCTTGTACGTGAGGATTTTCAATTAGATAGGTCGCTTGTTATTCCAAACTCTGACCGACTGACAGACTGTGCTGTTTTTGAATGCATTTGAAAAGCTTGCGGTTTATAGCGGCAATTTGTCTAAGTGAAATTTGCATTAATCCCCGACACTTCCATATAGCCATTATTGTGCAGCTATGCAGAAGTAATTGGCATCTGTGATAACAAACAAACTGCTTGATTGCTAAAAGGACTCTAATAACTAGAAATTAGCTGTGCCAGTGGGGCTTATAACCTTCGGCTTAATGGATTACTGGTTAAATTTAAAAACCCTTGAAATCTCTTAAATTAAGCGGGATGGAAGAAACTGAATCGTAGCTTTGCTTTAAGCTTGTGCTTAAGTTGTTTTTCCCTTTGTCCAATTAAAATTTTAAGATTTTCTAAATCAATTAAAACTCGACTATATAAGTTTAGAATTCCTTAGTTGCGAATTTTTGTAAGGTGCATCTAAAACTCTTCTCAAATCAAATTTTTAAATACTAGAATTATTAAAATTACCTTATAAATTCGTAAGTTGATAACAAGAAAAAATTTTCGACTAACTTCCGAATAATCTTAATAATATAATATATTGTGCATATTATATAAGAATAGCCTCCGAAAATCTTTTAAGTCACGTATTTCTTAGACTAACTATCAAAAGTTGTGTACTTGAAAAGAATATACGAAACTTTTATATTAAAGCTCATTTATTGCGGATTTAAGAACTTTTAAAAGCTGACAATTGCCATAAAAAATCTTCTATCTTTCATTTATTATGGTTTAGATTTTTTTAAACAATCAATATTGATTTTCAATTTAAGTTTCAAGCTGCTTTAGTGATACTTTTACACACACACAGCTCATCCATTAACTGCTGCAGTTTTTTGTCTTACTGCGCCAGCAAGCTTTCAAAAGCTCACTAATACAATCACCACAGCAATTACATTTTATTGCTGCACACACACACACACAGAGGCACACATGCTCTAGCTCAGAAATGGCCAAGCAAAGTATCTGACATTCGCAACTGTATCTTATAAATACGATTACCTGGCTAACACTTGCAAGTTGGGGGCCCCCAAGTGCAGCGCACATGGCCAAGTCGTTGCGAACAGAATGCATTGCACGTTATAATTTCACGAAATATTTTCATGAAAAAAGCATCTACTGAAAAATGCATTAAGTGCAACAGTAACAGCAGCAACAACAAGGAAGCCGTGGCAGCAGCTCCAGCAGCAGCAGCAGGAGCCTGGCGACGTATGCTTAAAAACAAAACTGGCTTCAGCTTTATGGCAGTGGCAAACAAACAAACGCGCACACACTCAAACACAAATAAACACACACTCACACAAAAGAGCGCCAAGCGCAGACAAACAAACTTTATTGTATGTGTTTTTTTTTTTTTTTTTTTTGGTGGCAGATTCTTTTACAGCAACTTTTCTTTTTTATGTGTCCGAAGACGAGGACTGCAATTGCAACTGCAACTGCAGCGGCAACTGCAACTGCGACTGCGCCTTAATTCTGTCCAGTGCTAGTCGCATATAACATATACATAACATATAGAAAAATGCACTAAATCTCTGATATCCGAAAATGTTCGCTCTGTGCATCTGTGAGATACATAGTACATGAGCATGCCATGGCAAATATTAGAGCTATGTTCCTTGTTGTTGCTGCTGTTGCTGTTGTTGTTGTTGCTCGCGACTCCTTGCGGCTAAAGATTTCATGATTTGCACTTTTATGGAAATAATTTTTCGCATTCATTTTGCTGCCGACATTTTGTGCAAGACAGCAATTAAAAATATTTAATTATCATGGAAAAAAGTTGTTGGCTAACATGCACAACATTTCTCACATGACTAGAGATACTATAGCTCATAGATGAAGTGAGGGGGAGAGAGAGAGAGAGTGAGGGGGGTTTATACACACATATAAATAGTAAAGTGTTGGTATTAGAATCTACCGAAAAAAAAATAAATAAATAGAAGGAAAACGTTTGGAAGCTGCCAAACATTTCCTGTTGTATCTAAAGATATGTTGTTGAGAAGTTTCTGCTCTCAGATCGTTTTCTTGGGAAACGATTTGGCAGCGTGTGGAACTTAACACGTTTCAGTTTTGCTTTGATATGAACCGACGAATGGCACCAAAAAAAAAAAGGCTAAGGGATTTTTAGTATTCAGTATTTTTGTTTTTTCTGAACTGTGCATATTAAGCTTGAATAATAAAGTAAATAATTTATTGGGCATTTATAGTTTAAGCGCACGTATGTGCGTGTGTGTGTGTGTGTGGTGTAGATAAGAGTGAATAAAATGAATGCGATTATGTTTATGGAATTACTATAATATTAAGCTAAAAGCTGGTTGCGAATGGACCTATCAATAGGTCGTTATAACAGAAAAAAGTCACTTAAGCTACAGAATTTGAACCGGTTATTAGGCTTACTTTAGATAAAAGGCGGAGCGGAGGTCTATACTTGTAAAAATATGCATAGCAAAAGTCATACTTAACATCTAGAGTGCATTTATTGGCGTAAGATTGAATTTCATTACATTAAATAGAATAAACTAGGAGACATATAAAGTACGCAAATAAAGACTACAAAGAGGATGATTTAAATATGGATAATATTCGAAAGGTGTGTCAAATGATTTGCTTATATCATCTAGGGTAGATGAAATGGGCAGTGGCACAATGCCTAGCTCTTAATAGAATGGGTTCCCTAGGAAACGGTTTCGCCAACTCAGAAGCAAGAGGACAGCCTCACAAAATGTGTTGGAAGTTTTTCATATCCGCCTTTTGCCAAATAAAATTCTGTACTAAGTAATATTTTAGGGGTTACAGAAATGAGGATTATAATTTATTTGAGGCCCTTATATAGAGTTGATACTGACCCGATTTAAAAATGTAGTTTTCAAATATCTTAAAGTGAGTGGAATCACAAGAAGGTCGCAAGAAAACACCGATTAGATTTATATAGAAATAGTTATCGAATATCTTAAATTAGAAAGATATATAAAACTTTTCGTATATACACAAATACTGTAACATTTAAAAATTAAACCCTATATGGGCTCTACTTCTTCCTCCACTTTTAAGGCTGATTCACAAATCGAAACACAGACTATTTGAGTTGGCAAGTGCAACGATTCGTGTCGCCGGGCAGGTGTCGATGCCACTCGGCTGGCTTTCCGTGCTATTATAAAATTACTCATATGGTGCTATAATAACTGCAATTAGTCTAGGGTATGTGCGCTTAAAATTTCTTTGCACTATATTTAAACTGTGAGCTAGAAGGAGTCCATAAACTAATTAAGTTGAATGAATGAATGTGAATTACGTAACGCTTGCAACTGAAATGTCAAATGCATTCATTGTTTAATTATTTGAGAGATACCTCAACGCTGGCTCCGGTATTTTATGCTATGCCAAGATCTTGGCGCCCTATCGATGGGGGCTGTCCTGCTACCTCTGCCAACCTGTACGGTGTCCATTCAGCTATGCAGTAGTTAAGTGCAATTTGTAATTGTGTCAGTGCTGGACGCTCTTCCAATTTAATTAGCCATTAAAACTTGTGTGTGTGTAGTGTGTGTGTGTGACGTCACATGCCAAGGTGACGCCAACTACGTGACGGCAGCAGGCGCTCAGCTACAGTACTTCGTGGCGTCTCCAGGTTTCTACCACCCTCTCTCTCTGTCTCTCTCTCTCTCTCTGTCTGTGCAGCTCTGCTGCTTTCTAGCGTTGCTTGCCTCGGGCATCTCAGGCATTCCAGTCGCAAGCGCTGGCTTTGAGTGCATTATACTAACTGCGTGTTGTTGTTGTTGTTGTTGTTGTTGCTACCGAGTGCTACCTTATCAGCCATACATATCTTCGGGCTATTGCACTTCAGCTCATTTGAGCTGAATTCACTTTTATTTGCTGCTTGTTTGCCTCATTTTGCCCCACCTACCCTCGCACACCATTATCAGTTTGTTGATTGGCCTTAACTAATTAAGTTTTCTTCTCTTTCTATTTGCAGATGTAAGTGTGCTTCATTGATAACCAAAGCCGAATGCATCTCTAAGTACCGCGTATGTATGTATAAATAAAATAAATACGCAATTACATGAATATAAGATTTATCAACCCTTTAATGAATAGAGATACTCGTTTCTAATTCTGATAAGTCCGCTAATCCTAGTCCATTTGTGTTCAACGATAAAATTTTCGATGATATTTTAGCAGATATCAATGTAATATACCTGGGGAATAAAAAGTCGCTTCTGATACCTCCTTCTGCATTCTGCTTTAAAGTGTAATATATATTTTGGAATATTTAATATAAAAAAATTCTAGACCCGCAAATCGTCTAGAGTTCTAAGGTTCTTAGCAGGGTTTTAAATTATATATTTCAGTGATGAATAATATATTAATGAATAAAAATGCACATATGGTAAATATATATGTATAACAAATTCATATTAAATTCAATTACCATCTCCTGAGCGTTTTCGTTATCTGTCTTCTACATATCACAGCATGATTTGTTCCACTATCCTGCGCATATATACATATATATATATATCTCCTTGAGAGCCCGCACATGCACTTGCACATGCCCAGAGAAACTTATGTGCATTATATCCATAACGCATGCGATGCACTCATCTTTTTCCCATTTGCCATTAATGGCAATAATTGCTGCTCGCATTTAATTGACTGATTGCTAGTCGGTTGGCGCACAGGTGAGAAACGCAAGTGTCAAACGAGCGGGACTCCCCCCGAACCCCACCCCGCCTTCGTATAATCAACTCATATGCGAAGCACTCTGCACACATTTTCTGCGCTCTAAATCACACAAATTTAATTAAAATCGCATCGAGGGACATAAGCTGACTGACTAACTGACATGTGAGAGAGGCCCGACAGTGTTCTACTACTGTATTTATATTGATTTCCTTTGATATTGCTTTTCTATTTTCATTTTATAAACTAAGTGCTGACAACTCCATTATAAAGGTTTAAAAAAAACGAATCTACTCATTTTATTCACTCATTCATATAATGCCACTGATTTATTGATGGCCAAAGTGCAGATTTTACACCATCTACGTGTTTAATGCTCGAAAATAAAAAAAAAATAAACGAAATTTAAAGAGAGTGTTTAAGTTGAGGGCGTACAACTAGCTGATACACTTTAATTTGGTTTGAAATGTTCTTTGCGCGGAAAATTTTCAAAGAATTCAAACTTTCTCTTGTTTTCTTTAGCGCTCATAATCTCTGCAATTTACGTACTTAGACAAAAGACAGAAAATATTTAGATATCGATATCTATCGATTTTGTAAAATATTAGGCATTCCAATGTCTTGTAGCTAGCTCTAATAAAGCACAAAATTAACCTGGAAAATGTTAAATGTTATTTCAATTTTCATCGATTTTGATATGTCAAAAGTCTGAGAAAAAAGTGATGTGGCATTTTATTCCTATTCCTATTGCTACTTCTTTAGCTCTTTTAGTCCAATTTCTGTTTATTCCCCAATAAAAACAATCTAAAGCAAATTTGATCTGTTTGTGATAAGCGACATGCTACATATCAGAGCTGTGGCTTCCACCATTTATGTTGTTTAAGATAGATTACACACAAGTCTGTTCATACAGACTCAGCTAACGACTCGTTATCGGAAATAAATGTAATTTATGTGAACGGATATGTCTCCTTCTGCCACATATATTTGCACAACACTTCTTTATCCATATTTAATAAGTGCAGGGTATACAACATAATGAAAAAGAGGGAAAAAACACACACGAGCACGTGAAGATTTATTTTCATAAAGCCAATCCGATTGCCTGGCACAGTTTGTGTGTGGCTCTAGTTTGATATATTAGCAACAAGAGGCAACAAACACACACATACATATTGTATATTTATTATTAGCGCCCAGAGTTGCAGTAAAACTGCACTTGAGTCCTCGCATAGCGACTGCAATCATAATAAATGTTCATTGAAACCTTTTAAAATCGCGCAAAATGCGGCGCACCTCAATGAAGGCACTAACCCAACAATAAATTTCAACGCCGCCACGACGAAACACCGCCGTGGAGCCGCAGTCCAGGCCACATAAACATTAATAAACTTGTTGCAATCCAAAAGATAATTAGCCGCAGCCTAGGCTGCACCAACTTGTGCCACACACAAACAGAAACACACGCACACGAGGGCATCAATAAAAGAGCCGGGCCAAAAGACATTGGACAACAATTTGCTATTTAGTATAAAGTTTCATTAAAAAACCACTAGCCCCGGCAACTGCCACGCTCTTTTGTGTATCTTACAGATACATAGATACACAATTTACAGATGTACATACCCACACTCACACACACACACTCGCACACTCGCATGCACTCGTCCCTGTCTCGGTTAGCCGCCTGCCTGCTGTCGATCATAATTTAACATAAAAATGATTTGATTACTATAATTTCTTTTGTGTTTTGGTATCACCTGGTAAGCTCATTTACTACAACGGCAACGCCGCCTATTACTCACACCGGCCCCAGGTCCGCCCGCTCCCTCGCCCGCTCATTGCTTCGGTTTGGCTGTCTGTAAACCCGGCTCCCAAGACCGCACCGCATGCAGCGTGTGTCGTTTTGTACGAAAAATACAAAGAGAAAAAAAAAACGGACTACAGAAAAGATGTACAATAACTGCGGGAAGGCTGCCAGAGCCCCATCCCATCACGAAAACTTGCAGCGCCCCAGAGTCAAAGTCGGAGCTGACAAAACCCGTCTTGCTGGGGCATGCCGGCAGGCAGACGGTGCGGGGCGGTGCGGTGCGGGGCGGGGCGGACGGTCAATAATAACGTTGAGACCATGGCCAAAGTGTATATTCTTTGGATACTGTAAAAATATCTTGTTTCATGTGTGCGCTGGACGTTAATAGCTGGCCGATGCCGCCGCCGTCGTCGTCCACAAACCAAAAACCGTCCCATCGTGCTGCATCTTCCTTCCACTGAGCGGCGGCAAGCGAGTCTTTCAGCTCTGTTCAGGCCAGGCCAGGCAAGGCTGGCTGGCTGGCTGGCTTGCTTGCTGGCAGGCAGTCCAGTCCAGTCAAGCAATCCAGGCAGCAGTCAGTTCTGGCAGTCAGCCTTAGCTGCATTTCATCATTCATGCACATTATTTTAGATCGCTTCGCCTTTCTATAGCTATATGTATCGAAATACTCTATGCAGAGGGTAAACCTACTTGTTGCCTGTGCTTGAACATCAGATAAAGCGATTGACGTGTAGTTTGTGTTTCATAGTTCTCGGTTTGTTATAGAAATGCAACAACCTTCAATATACCCAATAAGGGTATTCAATATGTCTCAAAGTAGCTCTAAATATGTTTCTTTGATTTTCATCTAATTTATTCTATATTTTTTCTTCTTTCTATGAACTATAATTTTATTATCTTCAGTTTATATAGGAAATTTATAAAAAATAAATCAAAAATAATTTATTTTTTTAGTATATACTATTCTGCATAGCATATAGCTGTTTTATGTTTACGGGGCTTTGATCCCTATTAAAATTTAAAGCGACATTAAAACATAAATATATATATTTAAGCAAAAGATATATATATATATATATATATATATATATATTCCATTCGAAACCAATGAAAATATATATATATATATATATATATATATATACATGAAAAAGCTTGATAAAAATCATTATTCAGGAACTAAGCTGTTTAATTTAAAAGCTCATGGTCAGCGGAAAACAAAAATTGGAATCAAGTGACTTCATTTAAAAGCTGGCAGTTAGTTTTATGTACTATTCCATTGGGTATTATTCATACCACATATACATACCATTCATATACAAACGCAGAACCGTATTGTTTATATTGTCTTAATGAGGCAACTGGTAGTTAAAAGCTGAAAAGTTAAGAACACATTTTTCATATTATAGACAATACTCATTTCTTTGAAACATTTAATTAAGATATTAAAGAACCATAACTTCTAGACTATACTATATGATTATAACATTTGCTGTTTGCTTTGTTTCAGAACCAGTTGGGA
This sequence comes from Drosophila montana, assembly GCF_035044405.1. Taxonomy (NCBI): domain Eukaryota; kingdom Metazoa; phylum Arthropoda; class Insecta; order Diptera; family Drosophilidae; genus Drosophila; species Drosophila montana. The sequence continues at coordinate 218,237 of NW_026998621.1, read as the reverse complement.
ATTATTACATTACTTAAGCACAGTTTTGATTATATTATAACTAAATTTCACTCTATAGTTGTCTTAAGACGATTTTATATATTGTTTTAACAAAAATTGCTCCATTATCTGGATCTTATTTCTTTGCTAGGATCTTCTACGCTTTCTCTCCCTGCCTCCTTCTCTATCTCTATGATTTTAAAAAGGAAGAGTATCTACTCAGCTGCACTCAGATATTTGTACACTTTGTTGTACTTGCTTCATTGCCAGCTCTCTGTGTCCATCGTGTCCTGGTTGCGTATCGCATTGGCCAGGCTTAGAAGCAGATTGAGTTACATTGCTGTGTGGATTATTATCAACTGCATTATCTTTTTTTTTTTTCATACAACGTCTTATAGTCTTGGCGTTGATGGCGGCAAAGGCTTTGCAAAAAAAAAGCCAAATAAAATTTCGTTACGCTGCTGTTGCGTTTATTTCTCGCGCTCCCCAAGTGCCGAATCCAACTTGGAGAGCGGCTTCGTCGTGGGTTGGGTTCAGGTTACTTTGAGGTTTTCTGCTTCATTTTTGTTTTTTTGTTTTTAATGATACCCAAGCAAGGTTTTGTATCTGGTTGTTTCACTCGCTTTTTGGCTTGGCATAATTTCATTGCCGGACATGTATCATCATCAGTTCGGGCCAACAACTGTGTAAATTATGAGCTGCGCATATTTACCAATTGGCATCGCTCCAAAACGAAAAAAGTCCAAGGCTCGCCTTTGTTTTTGAGCCATAAACCAAAGCGAAGTAGGTGTCGTCGTTAAGTTTGATGTGGCACATTAAACTAGACGCGACTTTTGGCTGCCCCTTTCACTACCCCGTTGGGCATTTTATGGCCAAATAGCAAAATGTGGAAGCCCACATGAATAGACGCTTGCCAAGTATAAACTTCGTCATAGGTCTAAAGTTTTATTTTTTATTGATTTTTTGTTTGATTTTGGCCACACTTTCCATATATCTTGCAGTGAACAACTCGCAGCTACAATGGGTCTATTATTGCAAAGAACATAAAATTGTTTCTATTTGTATTCAGTTTTTTATGTACTTAATGCTGAATAAGTTGTTTCTGCAATTGATTTATGGGCACACTTGGGATTGGTTTGTAAAAGTTTTTGAAAGGTGCTGTTCACATATTTAAATATGCAAGATATGAATTTATGACTTTCTGTTATATAAAGTAATAATAAAATTATGTTTGATTTGATTTATCTTCCGAATTATTGGCTTTTTAACAGATTGTCTTTAAAAATTTCTTAATTTATTTTTGTGTAGTTATGCCATATATAAAAATGTTTATGTTTCTTACCAATAAAGTAATATTTATTTTTGTCGGACTATTTAATGCTAGACGAAATCGTTTGGTGATTCGAGCCAACTTCAGGCACATAAAAAGCCCTTCAGTTGTTTTCTGGGGAGCTCGATTCCTTAACTTCGTGCTCAGTGTGCCGACGCTTAGCCCCTACGACTGATTGTTGTCTGCTAAATAATATACAGATCCTAGTTCACGTAGTTTTTCAAAATAAAAGAAATTAAGTAAACAATAGTTTTGATCCGTCAATATACCGATTTTTAGTCAGAGGTTCAGACATCTAAGCTACGCTGGCTCATTAATTTGTACCACCATTTTCCACCAATTGCAGGTCGATTTTCCGAGAGTCTATCTTAGTGCTTACTTTTTCCCGTAAATGAAGCCTGACTAAATATTTTATATGTGGGGTATAGAGTTCTATTGCTCTATAAAAGATCCACATTTCTAAATAAAAATATATGATTATTTTGTTGGCGTTCTTAAAGTTTTTTAATATGTAATTGAAGTTAACTTTATGTGGGAGATTATTTATATTTGATTGTATCAAACATCTTCAGTGATTATCTGGTAAACTACAACATATGACACAATCTCTTGCCTCTTAGTTAAACCAATTATTAGATAATTATATTTTTGCTCATTAACTCTCAAAATGTTATTGCTATATCATGAGCCAAGTGAATTCCTATAAAAATCTCTTTTAAATCCAAAGCTATTTTCGTTTTATTGCAAGTATTTTAAGCTGCAGCTCACTCCACAGCTGGCAGCAACAAAATTTAAGAGCTTCCTGACGCCAAATGGCATTACATTTAATATATTGTCTGCAGTGAATCTATTGAGCAGGCGGCAGCCCAGTGCCGACCCAAAAGCCCTGGCCATCCAAATGTGGGTCACATGCCAGACGAAAGTTTTAAATCATATTTAAAGCGGACTTCACTGAAACCAATAAGCGGCCATCGAGACCAGAGATCTGAGCCAATGTGGCGCAGAAGTGGGTGTTTTTGGAAATGTAAGAAAAACCACACAGTAAAAAGAGAAGAAGACGACGAAAAAACACTTGAGTATTGCACCGCAAGAAATGGTGGCAATAGCGGCAAACGTTCCAGGAAACTATAAAAGACAATAGCCGGCAATATGCCAGCTCAGGTTTTGTGGTTTTCATTTGAGCTTCGAGCCAAGGCGGACCGAAGCCAATCCCAATACCCAAGACCCAGAAGCCCTATGCGCTGCCACTGGCGTGGGCCTAAGTCAACAAACAAAAGCGTCGGTCTATTGTTATATATATATATAGATATATAGCTGTGTGTGTGTGTGTGCGAAGAAAAGCCTTTCCAGTGCTTTCTTTATAAATAAAGAGGCAGCGAAGTTGGAGGAGCTGGCCGCCTAAAGACTGTAGCCTACGGTATGTGTGCTTACGCATTAATATACTCGTGGGTTACGGCAGCACAGAATAAATATATAGATATATGTATGTCGTAAATGCGTAGCTATATGCTGGATATAGATGTGTGTGAAACTAGTTTATGACAGGCCAGAAGCAGCTGGGTGCGGTTGCAAGACAGTGCAGGGTGGCAGGAGGTCAAATAATGTTGTTTATGTGCAGAGGCGAAACCGTAAATATGACGCACTGTTCCTGGTCAGGCATATTCTGCACTTGGTACTGTTCGCGGGGACAAGTGCAAAGTACGTGAACGGGTATCCCATGCCACACTGGCCACTTGCCACTTGCCGCTTGCCACTTGTGCCACAATTGCAATGCAATGCTCCCATTGTGGTGTCTGCATTGGTCAAGTACGAGCTGCTTCCTGCCTGCGGCTGCTGATGCTGCCTGTCCAGGCATTTGCCATGACACTCACCTGGCATTGACTGGGCCCTGCCTCTGCCTCTGTCTCTGGCACGGCAATGGCCAATTCTCCACGCAGGCGTCGCTGCTTCCCATGACACTGGCCACAGCTTTCTGCTTATTTGGTTACTTTATGCCTTTTTCCTGCTGCAACATCGTCGACTATTCGACTATTCTTTTTGCGCCTGCTGCGGCTGCTGCTCTGTCTGATAATAAAGATGACAAAATATCTAGAAAAAATCATAAACTTTGTGTGTATGTTTGGAAAAATAATATCTTGCAGATATAAAGTACCATTTATGTCGTGCTTATATCTTCTTTCGCCAAGTCGTGAGCATTGCCTGGTTTGAGTTGCCAGTTGGGTCGCTATGCGCCATTCGCTGTGCTTGCCGCAGCGGTTCAGTTAAGTTGAGCTGAGTCGAATTGAATTGGTGGCTGCGTGGTGTGCACACTGGTGCAAATGTAATTTGTTTGGCTCCCAAAATTTTGGCATTGCAAATATATAAATTGGATATATATTAGATGATAATTCCATTGATAGTAAGCAATCCTTCAACTGTTCCCTGACTTGCGCTATGTCAACCTATTTTACGGCTAGATGCATCTTTATTCTTTTTAGAATTTTCATAATGTTTTAACTTTATCGTTATGTTTTGAAATGTTTCATTGAACATCGCTGAATATTTGGCCTGTTTCCTCAAATATCTCACAATTTTCTTACGCCCTGAAATTGAACATTCCGTTGTTCCTTATTTAATTACGACAATATGATAATTTTCGCAGCTTTATAATTGACTGTTGCGTCTTGCATTTTTATATTTTAACTTTCATTTTTCGTTTCATTCTCATATTATCTGTTCGAGTCACACATATACTTATATTTTAGTTTTCTGTTTTATATACGACAGATCTAATGTTGACCGTCTTGTTGACTCAAATTTAAATTGTCTATTTTTCACTCACACACATACCAGTCACTCTTTTAATTTTCAATTTTCCAATTTTCAGTGCTTCATTCCAAACTGTTCCAGCTTGCATTTTACCAGTTTCCACAGTTCCATTTATAGCCTCTATCAATATTTAGTTTTTTAATATTTCACAAGTTTTCACTGTTTCCATTGTTGTAACCTCCAAAACTGTTCCATTTATTGTCTCTCTCTGTTTCATTCCTTCTTACATTCGTCTCAAGTAAACTACCTTCTTTTAATTGCTTGTGCTCTCGCATATTCTGGCTCCACTGTGCACACTGCAGCACATGACGGCGGCGGCGGCGGCCAATTGTCCAATGCAGCGCCAACGATGCCGCCGAAGTCACCACGGCCACGTTGTCGTTCTCGTCTAGGGGCTATGCGAGCAGGGCGCTGCTAGCAGAGAGAAAGAAGGAGGGAGAGAGCTGGAGGGGGGCAATGGACCCGCGCGCTGCAGACATTGCGTTGAATCGTCTATTGAAGTCTTTGTACTTGGCCTGTCTTTGGCCATGGACGTTGGTTGGGCTAACTTGGCTGGCTGGCTGGCTGGGATCTGGTCGCCTGGTATATGTATATGCTTTCATTACGGGCTTAGTTCCCGTCACAATCAGTTGTTGGCATCGTTTATGCCGCATTGCCTCACACACTGGCTAAGGCTAGAGCCAAGATTGTGGCGAACTAGTTGCCTGCTGCGGCTGGCTGCTGCTGCTGCTGTGGCAGCTTCTTCAGCAACGTCTTGCAACTTATCTCATACACACAGACACTCACACACACACGTACATAGGCAGCGCGATACAGCAGCAAAGCCGCGCACAATTTGCATGTGGTACCCTGTACAACACCCTGTTGCCGCATTGTCCCTGCTCGGGCGCCGCGACCGTTGTCACCCACTTCCTTCGCTGCTGCCATTGTACGTGCATGTAATTTATGCGTTTAGATAACACTTTGCTAATTTTGAATGGCATACATTTTTTTCTCTCTGTAGTTTTTTGCCTCTCCTTTCATTTTTGTTATTTTGTTTTTGTTGCATTAGAAGCTCGCCTTGGCGTGCCTGTAATTGTGTGTGCGTGTGTGTGTTTAGTTATCTTGTTTTTTTATTTATTTTTTACTGGTCTCTCCTTCATCTTGCATGCCGTGCTTATGATGATGTATTGATTGTTCGAGGTGTCAGATTTGTTTTCTCAACCTACGATCCTCGTTTGGAGCTGCTCCTGCGGAGCTGCTCATCGTCGTCCATCCAATATTCCACATGCACATGCTCTTTGGCTGTCGTCTTGCACTTTTTCTTTTTCATTCAGCTTCTTTTTTTTTGCGTAATTAAAGAAAATATTTGAGATATGCCGAGATAATAGTGCTGGAATGTTGTTGGATTAATTAATTGAAAATGAGTAGTGGACCAGACGTCGGACGACAGCGACGACGCTGTCCATTGGCTTATTTGGCATGACTCGGCTTCTACGTCTCGTATGGGGCAAGTTTGGACCATGTCGCCCGTTTGCTTATCAGCGGCAGCGTTGGCTTTTTATGGCCAACACAGCAGCCACATGAGAGCACCGAGTGCGACAGACAGACTGACTGGGAACTGGGGAACAGCACCGGACACTGCCTGGCCATTGTGATTAATAAGGATTTTCAAGTCGTTAGCCGCGAACGCTCGTCGAGCGTTTTATTTTTTTACTTTATGGACACGTCTGCGGGCAAGGCGAACGAAGGCAAATTACCGATTTCAACAATGTCGCTCAAGTAGCTTAACTTTAACTTTGACAAAGGCAAAAAAAACTTTAACTTTGACAAAGGCAAAAAAAAGCACAAGCAACAGAGTTCTAGACGAGAATGCACGACTTAAAGTTACCAAGTACCCAGCTTTGCATTGCTCTTAACTGTAATTGTAATGTCTTAGAAATACATTTTCGGCTTTTCTTTTATTTAATAATATGATGAATATGATGGATTTTATATATTTGTTGTGTTAATTGTATGAACGTTATAAAATGTTCAGAGCATAATAACCAAGGCTGCAAACCGAACAAAAAATATTCGATGTTTCGGTTCACGCTACGAACCCACTGCCTCACTTTGAAGTTCCACTAAAGAACTTCCCTTTCGACTCTTATGAACCTAGGTTCAAGTTTGGTTCACCCAATTGTTTATAAATTTCAAAATATTTTAATTTTAATTTATTACATTTTCTAATTAAAACTTATTGAAATTAGTTAATATTTTTTATGTAGAGTACCTAGAATAATGAAAATCTAGCAATAACATTTAATAATGTACATCAAATGAGAAATGAATGTGCAAAATTAGAACAAACCATTTTGTTCTTAATATCTAAGGTTCGACTATTTTAAACACAGTTCAGTTAAAGTTCCTGGTTCAAAGTGGTTTGGAAGTTCGGAAGAATCGAAGATAACTGCAAGAAAAATATATAAAAATATAAAGTATTCTTCTTTAATCTCTTCGATATGCTCTAGAGAATGGGAACTGAATTTCGTTACAAAATCAATCCGAAGTCTGTCCGACGAAAAAGACTATACCATATATTCCTTATCTACTTAATGGATAAGAGAGCTGTTTCCGTTTGCCTGTTTAATATCTTTGCATAGGTGCATTATACCCTTTTTAATTCAATTTTAATTGGTACAGGGTATTAAGAGAAACCAGCAGCAGCGGCAGCCTCAGCAGCAGCCTAGTTGCGCAAAATGTTGATGCTTGAATAATGATGTGATAACCGTAGGCATAAACTGGCCACTGAAACGGAGGCCCAAGTGACTGCTAGGGGATTGGAGAGTCTCTTTCCCTGGGCAGCTCAACTTTTAGCTGGATACAATTTAGCAGTGTCCAGTTGTGGCAGAGCGCGGGGGCGCTGGGTCCATCTCCAACTTGGCGTCGCAGCTGCATTTTCTCCATACAGCAACAACAGAAAAAAAGTTGGCTGCTTAAAGTTTTCAAATTATTCTAAGTAGGGCAGCGGCGGCATAAGATTAGTCTTGGGGGAAATGTTTCCCTGGGCTGTGCCCAGGATTAGACGCGAATTAAATTCAAATTAAATTTTGCTCAAAGCGCAACAGAGTGAACTGATACGTAAGATAAGTCAATTGAAATTACAGTTGAAATCGTGAAATGGGCCTCCTTTGGATGGCAAAATGAATTGCTTAGCTGAGTATGAAAATTGAAAAATTATTGCGTAAATGGTTTGCAAAATTCAATTATTCGGAAGACAAATTGGGAAATAGAGAGTACGTGAAGAAATAATATTTGGTTTAGTATGCCCTTAAGAAGTTGAATAAATAAAAACTGATAAAATTTATAGATACATTAATATTTTGGATAAATTGTTGGAATAGATTTAAAAATTACTTTTAAGTATACTCTTAACTTTTCATTTCTGCCCAGCTAAAGCGATCTGCCATGTTCAAATTTTATTGTTCACATGTGTTTTCCAATGCTTGTTAATAGTTATTTTTATCTGCATCTTAATAATATCGATAAATTCATTAAGAGTTCTTAAATTATGCTAATAAACAGAAATGCACCCGCCATGCGTAGGTCACCCTCCTCAAATGCTGTAAATTTAGGCTGACTTATGGCATGTGTGGACTTTCAGCTGTCACTGTCGCAGCGGGACAACTGGCCATAACCTAAAAACTGTATCGCTAATTAGAAAAACCAACATACCAACATAAAAACCGAGCGAGAAACAAACAACTAACAAAAATGCATGCAACATGAATTCAAGAGAAAGAAGGAAGAAGAAAAAACTGCACGGCAATTCGAGGTGCAGGCTTTCTTTTCTCACCGGCTGCCCACACTGAGGCAGCTCGGTTGCATATTGAAGCCCACATTTTGTTAATCATATGCGGCACTAAAACTCAATCAAATTTCATTGCCGCGGCGTGCACAACTTACAACGGAATCAACTTTAAAAGCGAGCGGCACTGCACACCGGGTGAAATGTTCATTTTGGTATATAAAAACAAAAATCTCTGCGAGGCAAAGAAAAATCACGAAATAACAGTTATCATCGATGTGGCGAATATGAAATACACTAACAGCAAAAATTTAAGATGAAATGTGGTTTTTATAAGAAAAATATGACATGTGACAATATATTGTTACACTTGAACGAAGGAACATTTGTAAATCAAAGAAAGAGTAGTTGAATGTTTTTAATAACCTTTAGTTAAGATCAAGTGTGAAAAACCTTGCTAGTGGTTCAGCTTGCGCTTTAAAGAAACTCCCTACAAACGAGCAATACCCATTGGCAGAGTATCAGAGAGACCAAAAAAAGCAGTTAAACATGTGTGGGGAGTAGCGAAGGCCAAGCTCACGTTTGTCTTAATTACATATCAAATATATCGCCAGGCTGATTGATCCCGGCAGCAACTAACTTGGGCCATAAAACCAACATAAATTTTGAGTTATAAAAACGCATGTTATATGCTGCACTTAATTAGCGGGCGACCTCTGTGAAAAGAAATGCGGAGATGTCGATGAGTGTCATGCCCATATGGGCACACACACACGCAGACTTCTTCTGCCTGTCATTTGCCGTAAATACCAGAGTCATGCCACAGATACAGATACATCTACAGAGTCGAAGGGAGCCTCTATAATTCACACAATTTGCCGCTGCGTGTGCCACCGAATCGTGCGACGATGTTGAGCTGAAAATGTCAACAATATAACACTCTCCCGTACCAAAATGAAATGGTGTGAATGAAATTTTATGCCGAATCATGCGTGGAAAATGATGAAGATGCCGACAAGGAGCCCAAAGCAGACATTTTTTGACATAGTTAAAATTATATTGCGAGCCTCATTTCATTTGTTTATGTTGCAAGCGACAGCCCAGACCCGTCGCCCAGATCCGTGGCCAGTTGTCATCGGGAGAGGAGTTCGCTCTGCCAAAGTGTTTCCACATAAATGCGAGTGCTTATAATGAAGATGCGTACGCAAATCGTGCACAAAATTGAGTTGAAAACAATTTGAAATTTGTGTTGCCAAAGTGCTGCCAAAAAAAGAGGAAAAAAAAAACACTGAAGAAAAAAATAAAAACAATTATAAGATGAGTGGAACAGAGACCCAAACACTTTCAGTTAACCAACCAACAAGCGCTCCTAAATGGAGTGCAGGCCCCATTCTTGACGCCCAATGATGATGACAACTTCCACAACGATGTCGACGACGACGACAATACTTGAAGTTCTTTTTGAGTAATTTCATCTTGTGCAAGTAGTTTGGATGTTGATGCAACGCGTCTGGGAAAATAGGTTTTTGGTCGGTGAGGTCTTCTTTTTTTTTCTGAAGAGCATTTAGACAAGTTTTCGTTGTTTTTTTTTTTTTTTTTTTTTTTGGAATTGGTGAAGTGTAGCAAAAGTTTTCGAGTACTACAGTTGTACATAAAATTGAGTTTGAATCTTTTAAATATATTGGTATACTTGTAGAATATTGACTTGAGCATGAAATGAAACATACTTGAATACCATGAACATAAAAAAGGTTTTAAAAATTAAACACATTATACAGTAAAATTTTTTCATACACATTTTTAAAAACAATTCAAACTTTATTCATGAATTCTTACAAAATCAAAAATAATACATTTTACCATAAGAACGACAGGCCAAAAGACATTGTCTATTTTGTTTAGAAAATCTAAGTACATTAAAAAATATTAAGCACAAACAAATTAATTTAAAAATATAAGTACAAAACTCTCTACTGGAATAAATTTCGCATACTTGCCAAACAAAAGATCAAACAAACATCATTATTAATATTAAGATATAATTACACAACCCGTCTTTCGTAGCATCAAGTTATTTTTCATAGAAAAACAAAGGTCATATAAATATGATATTATTGGAACTCAATTCGTTTAAACAATGAATTTCTATTCCATATTCCCAAAAACAATGCCCCATTGCATTGCCAGAACATTTGAAACGAAAAGCCGACTCCTCGTATTACTTGACTCTATCTCCGGCCATTTGAAGCGGCCTTATAGAACTATTCCGAGCTGTGCTCCATTCAACGACGACAATTAAGTGATTCATTAAAAATGACAGAGCATGAATTGAATTGAGAGTTTCGGGTTAGAGCTGAGGCTGAAGTTGGAGCTGGAACTGGAGCTGGAGTTGAAGTTGATGCGAAGTGCGGAGCTCGTGGATGTTTCAATAGAATCAAAATAGTGGTTGCAATAAAAGAGGAAGCCATCGTCGTCATCTAACTGACAGCCCCGGCAAATGCGTGCCAGCAGCGCTTCATTTCGAGAATGAGATAGAAATGAAAGTAGTTGTCGTTATCCATGTCCGTGCCCAGTTCCGTTTGTGCTGTACGTGCACAAGTATTTTGAAAAACTCATTTAAATCGGACGCTGGCGTCGACCCGTTGCCACTTGAGGCAAAGAGAAGTCTCTAAAAAAACACAAGCCAAGGCATTGCAATCGTAGACTCCCAACTACACAATACCCTGTTGCTAGTGTAATAACTGAATAAAAATATATATTAAGTTATATATATGTATATGGGCTAAACTGTAACTGTAGGAATATAGTAGAAAATGGCAAATATTGGTTATGACCTTACTATTCCCTCTAAAACTGCAAACGCACTGTAAAGAAAGAACTAGTTGAGAATCACAAGCATCGTGCAACGCAGTTTGCATACCTAGAAAAATTTAGTCCAATCCTTAATACAAATAGAACCTGACAAATTTATGGGCAAGCACATATTCGCTGTCTAATATATCCAGAACTAATGCACATTGCACATACATAATATGCTCCTTGTGCACTTGCGAACAGGGTATTAGAAACATAGTGAGAATCGAGCGCAAATGGCATGCAAACGACAAACGCTTCTGACGCTGACATTTGATGCCAAATTTTCAAGTGGAGCGGACGACCAGCAGCCCAAACACTTGAGGAATTGCCGCCGCCATCGTTTAAGAGATGATGGCATGAGATATACTCGACTCGGCTCGGTCGGACTGCAGACATTCAGAGTCGTAAATATGAGGCACAAACAAAAGGCAGCAGGCAGGCCGTGGCGCAGACCCCAGTCTGCCAGACTGTGTGGCAGGAGCACTGAGTCAAGAAGTGAAGCTGGACGAGGACGAGTACGTAGACATGGACGTGGTCGTCACATTAGTATACGGAAGCCCGAAAAAAAACAAGAAAACAACGCAAACCAATCTCAACAGACGATGACAGCGAACAGAATGTAGACAGCAGGGCGAGCGGCAGATCGGGCGGCAGATAGCAGCAGCGGGCTGTAAACTGGCGACTATGAAGATATATTAGGCAAATAGATGGATGGATAGCTGCATGGATATAGATGGCCCTCTCTATCGCATGGCAGGGAAAAACAATTTTAAGGAAAACTTTTTGCGCTGCAAATGCAAATGGAGTTTGACAGTCTGAGACAGACTGAGCCGAGGTAGATAATCATAAAAAGAAAATGTTATCAGCCCTACAAACATGACGACTATTAAAGACGGGACTGCAAAGAGCCCGGTCATAGTTTTCCAAGTTTTCTACCTGTACTCAAAAAATCTCAAATTACACGAAAAATATAAAAAAAAAATAAAACAACAACAATTTATTACAATAGAAGCAGAACAAAAGATGCGAATAAAATGTATTTGCTCTCTATGTGGGAAACATGGCAAATGTTCCATATATATTTCTATATATACAGTGTGGCAAAAAAGTAAACGTACCCTCAACTAGAAATGTTTGCCAGCGCTCAGCCGCATAAATACTCACTGGGGAGTTGTTATGTGTGAATGCCGAAGAACGCAATGTTGGGCCCCCACCCACAAAATATGCGCGTTTTCGCGTTGCGTTTCGTTGGGTTCTCGATATGCGACGACGACGACGACGGTGGCTACTCCTGAGGGGCATAAGCCTTCGTGTTGGTTACATTTTGCACCTAGGGCGAATCTTTATTTGTGCGAGGCTGGGGTGTGGCCAGTAGAAAGGGGGGCGCCACCCAGGCAGCTGTTTATGAAATACTTCTCGTACTTTCGCGTGTACAGCAACATGTATTTATGTATGAAGCGAATGAAAACATAAACAACAACAACAACAACAGCAACAACAACAATAATGGCTAGAACAGTGGCTGCAACAAGAAAAGCGTGGCACTTGTTGTTGTTGTTGCTGCTGCAGCTGTAACAAAGGCATGCACTGAAAATATGCTGGAAAACCGGGCGAAACGCACTGCGCGCAACAATTTATGGGCAACATTTAAAAAATACATGCTGAATTGTTTGCGGCAGCATAAAAAGTAGCCAAACGCAAACGCAAAAGGCTTTCTGACCGAGGGGGCAACGCGGAGCCCGCGGCGCTACAGTGAAACAGGGCGAGGCCGGCGGGGGCTACCAATTGCAATGGTCGCTGCGGTCGCTGCTTGCATTTCTTTGCATAAATTGCAACATTTCAATGTGGTTGTTGTACTCCTCGTCCACATCGTTGTTGTTGTTGTTGTTGTCGCGCAAGGCGCTGTGCGAGTGGCAAGTTGAAGCTGCGTTTAGGCAATTTGTCATAGGTGGAGCTGCTGCTGGCAGTTTCAACAATTGCTATGGATATTGGGATACAGATGCATCTGCAGATTGCAAAAAAAATCACTGATTTGAGACTCCTTTAAAAAAGGAGAAAGGTCGACACAAAATTGTTTAAACATTTTGAAAACGTTTTTAAAAATGGGTATATCAAATTTTAATTACAAGGCGTCACATGTTTATAAAAAAAAGTTAATCAAGGCAACTTAAAAACTATGATGTTCTTGGAATACTTTAAAACAAGAATAAGACATGTGCCACCTATTAAAGTATTTCACTTAAAACTTAATAAATTATTATTAACTTTTTACTTTTATTGCTTACACACTATCTGTATACAAAAACAAAACACAAAACCAACACCAGATGCAGCTCGATAGCTATAAACCGACTGATACTTGATCTGAATATACTATTCTAGAAGCTACATGTCAAATTTGGTGACTCTAGCTCCTAAAGCTAAAGAGATTTGCTATCGATTATAATCGATTGATTGAAAACGGGCAAGTTATCGACTATCGGACGCGAAGTCGTACGCGATTGAACTAGAAAGGTCTACGATGAATTTCAAGGTTGTAGCTCTAATAGACTCTGAGATCGACGCGGTCATGCGTACGGAGGGACGGACAGACAGAGGGACGTGGCTAGATCTAGCGATCGACTCGGCTATTGATGATGATCAACAATAAATGTACTTTATGGCGTCGGAGATGCTTCCCTCTACCTGTTAGATACATTTTCAAAGAAACATTATACCCCTTATTTTTTTTACCCATTTTCAATTGGTTCAGGGTATTCAGGTTGCTTGGTGTTACGATATTTGCAACTTGCTTGTTATTCTTAAGAAGTCAAAGCTTCAAAAAGGCAATAAAGCATTTAAAGCCTTATTATTATTTATATAAAAAAAGGAACCTAGAAGGCAATAAATAGTTACATTGATCTCGAGCTTGACCAGCTTAATATAAGTATTATTATTAATCAGTTTACAATACTTAAATTCTACAAACAAAATCTAAAAGCATTGTTATATAATTGAAACTAAACACACATATGCATTAGCATTTAACAACAGTTTGCAATATTTAGCTACTTTGCAATTTAGCTATTTATTTTATTTATTGTGCTTTTAACACACAAACAAATCTTAATTGATTTAAGCTTTGAAAGGATTATCGCTTGTATTATTTGTCTATCAATAAATATATCAAATTTTTAAAAGCATGCTCCACATTATTGTCACATGGCCTTTGTATATTATGAAAGCCGAATGATGAAAAATATATGATTAAATTATTATTATAAACAAAAACCCACCAACAATAAAAAAAGAAGGACCCCAGCTACGAAAGTAAATATAAAAACATGGTAGCCTATATAGATGCAGAGATAAATGCAGTCCCACTGGGCGCATAAATAAACTTTTGATTAAACAGCAGTGGCAGAAAAAAAAGAAGAGATTAAATACTTTTGAAAACATTTACAACGTGCCAGTAGTAAATGTTGATCTGTAAAATCTTTCTCCATGAGCACTGTCGAGTTTGAAGTGCACACGCCCAAACAATTTTCAGCACAAACAGCACACAACTGCTCCGAACTCTGTCTGGGACTGGTGCATCGCATCGGGCGCACGGGGTACACAAATCTGCCAGTCTGAGATTACCCCGTAGCCCCAAAATGCATTTACGCCAACTCAAGTGATGCAAATCTAATACGAGTACTTGGTGCTGCGTTGCAATGGCAAAATATAAACCTCTCAAGTGCAAAAACCATTCAAAAACTAAGCTAAATTTATTTAAGGAACACACACACATACTACCTCACAGCTACCTCTCCCCGCCGTCGTTGTCGCTCCTATTGCTATGCACATTTCACTTAACTGAAATAAAAACTGAAAAGAAAAGCCAACGCAAATGCGAGCAAAGCCCAACCAAAATACGCCACAGCCATTGCCATTGCAATGGAGAGCGAAGAAACCAAAAAATACTGCACAGAAAAAAACCAAAGAAACCAAAGGCAGCACCAACAAATGTCGTCAGCAAAGTTGGAGAGTCGACTGTCGGCAGTCGAGAGTCGCGTTGCTGTGGCAGGAATAAAATTCACGTGGCAGCGGCTATACAAAACTCAAAACAAGAAGATAGAATATGAGCCGAAACCCAAATACTCTTGCAAAGCTTTGGCATATTTACGATTGAAGACTTTGATCTTCGGCAGGGTATGATAATTTTTCAGACAACTCCATGTTCCAGAGTAAGAATTGAAAGTATTAGGAAACTGTCTGAATATTATTAAAATATGAATATGAATGAGTAGATTAAAAACATTTTATTTTTCTGACAAGAACTCCAGGTTTAAACAATTGGTAGAAGTCCTCTGCATATATGTTTCCAACATTCTAGAAACAAAATAATGCACTGAAAAGCATTGTTCTTTATTTTCTTGCTAAACCATTTTTTAATGCACAGAAAATTTGCAATTTTCTTAAGTGTACCTCGTGCATGGCCTATAAAAACTTTCTTAACACAAGAACTCTTTCGAAGTTATTCGTTTCTTTTTATTATACCTAAAATCATGTTTAAAAAATGTTAATATAATATCTGAGAGGTTCTTCTTTTACAAGATTTTTTAATACGGAGGCAATTCAATATGTTAATCTAATCCTGCCCGTTCAAACATATTTAAACTGAAACTTTAGTTGTCATAGAAACTGACCGACAGAGAGACTGACAAACTTTTTCCATTCAGTTCTTCATGCTGTTCAAGCATATAAATACCTTATGTATACGATATAAAACGATCTCCCTCGAAGTGTTGCAGACTGCATGGAAAATGTAAAACACCTCTTGGCAAGGGCATAAAAAGCACACACGGGAAAAATACGCTGGAATCTAGGCGTAGTGTGCCGGGGCAGGTTCTCTCTGTGGGGCTGTGCTGGCTGTGACGTGTGCATGCATGGTGCTCGTATAATGCGTTGTGCGTGTTAAAAGATAGTTTCACCCGGCTCAAAGCGAATGCCAGGCGGGGCCAGTCAGCCAGGCAATCCGCCAGCCAACCAGCCAGGCAGTCGGAGTTTCAGTAGCAACAACAGCGACAGGTAGTTTTACACATTGAAAAATCCCAAACACCGTGACACGATGTTGTTGTTGTTATTTTTATTGCTGTTGTTGTTACTGCTGCTGGTGTTGTTGTTGTAGAGGGTTGCGAGTGGAATTCGGCGCTGGGGCAGCTACCGTGTGCAAGGTACACTAATGGGTCTAGGGATCAAGGCAAACGCAAGACAAATGCAAACAGAGTTGGGCCCAAACGTTTTTTAACTTACACTGGGCAAAAATTCAAAATAAAATACTGTTTTATAATTTGGAAAAACCTTAGAGTAAATATTTAAACCATGATTTACATTTGTGTTAATACATTTAGTATATTAATCAAATATTAAATATATTATTACTATAATTATTTTTTGTTAAGTCGCCTTTCGTCTTTCAAAAAAATTCGAATTCTTCGTATATCTTCTAATATTCTTTTAGGTGCTTTCTGTTTGTATATTCTGGGCGTTATTCCATATTTTTGGGCATCATAGCTCGAAGCGATTTAAGAAAATTGCAGAAATGCTTTAATTATATCATGAAACTTTTGAACTTTCTTATTATTATAATTGTGGGAACTCAATTTAGTATTAGAAATAAGAGGGCATTTAAGTTGAATAAATAATGTACTCCATGTGTGCCTCATTTTCTATGTAGATTATGGAGTGTTTATAATAAATTAAAAAATATTTTTGCAGCCCAACTAAAAGCTCTTGCATACCAAAAAGCTGATGAAAGTTAATATTGGTGAAAGACAAATGTAAAACATTAAAAGTCTTCGCATTTATCATTTATAAATAACTATATAATTGATATTTGGCTTTGGACAGGTCTAAAATATGTTAGCATGGTGAATTCTTATATAAGCCTTTAAATGTGATATTGCGCATAAGAATTCTCTCAGTGTATTGGATAGGATTGCACTTATGCGACGTGGCTGCCGTTGTGCGTATATTTCAATTGTTAAACAAACGTTTGGGGGCGACCCTGCAGCAAGGGCCTAGGCTGGCCCTATCGAGCAGCGGCGGCAACAACAACGACGTATATAAGAACGTTCCGTTTTTATGCGCGTGCTTCTCACAACTCAGCTCACACCTCACCAGCAGCCCATCCCCCTTGTACTGCGCCCTTTCGGGTCATATTTTTTTTGTTGTTTTTTCGTTCCGCTCCTAGACAAATATTATTGTTCCCAACATGCCGTTATTGCATATTTGCGTTAAATATTTTTTGAAATGCTGCTCCGAAGTGTGAATGAAATTAATGCGTTGCCAGCGTTTGGGAAATGAGGAAACAAAAAAGAAAATGGGTAAATTTTCATAAATGCGTGTGTTTTCCCATATCATTTTGAATGCTCGAATGTTTTTCTATGTTGTTGTTTTGCTTGTTCCATGTTTTTCCCACTTTTCACACAGATGCAGATACTCAGATACATTTACAGAGCCACAAACTAAACGTTATTAAATGCAGGCAAATGCCTCGCTGCTTGTCCCATGCCATTTGTTGTTGTTGTGTGTGTGCAGTGGCATAAAAGGGCGCAAAAGAGCTGTTGGAATTTTCTTTTTTACTTTGAGTGCTTATTTTTTTGGTTTTGCCTACATTTAGAACAGGGGTCTGGTGCCTTTCATAGCCAGCAAGGACATGGGCACAGTGGTGAAAAGGATTTCAGCAAATTAGCTTTAATTAAATTGACTGGAAAATAGGACAATACACGGAATTTATTTAAAAAAAAAAAACAGAATTAAGTCGACTTGTTTTTGACATCCACTTTCTATTTATTGATATCAACAATCGAGTTTAGTTCACTTCATGTATCGATCAAGCCCAGGAAGCAATGCATCAATGCATTGGACTACACGAATTATTATTTAATTATTATTATTATAATTGTTTATATTACAATATTATATAAATATTTATTATTCAATTACAAAATGGCTAATCGAACTGCGTAAAATAATAACATGAATCATTTTAAACAGTCTTACCAAACAGATTTTTACTATATCATTTTTGCTCTTATTAAAAATAAACATTAAAAATCCAAAATTGTATAGGAATCCTCAATCCGATTAGAAATTTTCCATTCCCGAGTCAGCTGGGACATAACTATAATGGTCATAATATATTGAAATAATAATAATATGTGTATCCCAATTCTTAGAAGTTACAATTTTAATGCTATGCAAAAGAGCCTACATATATATTTGTTTTTACATTTTTATGCTTAAATGTTTTTCTGCTTGGCTAAAAAAGTTTCGATCGCTCTTTAAATAGCTGTAAAGCCAACATCCGAAAATAGTTTCACCTCAATAAACAACCGTTTTTTGTTGTGTTAATTTTTAAGCTAATTTATATGTGTCTGCCTGTCTATAAATCTGTAATCACTCCCAGGTCCGATAATTGCCGCATGGTAAAGCCCAAGCACCTGCTCATTTCATGCATCACTTGGCCAGGCCCATTCAGCAAAGCTACGGCCACTTATTGACTAATTTAATGGGGCCCAGTTTTCAACACCTGTTCGCAGCTGCTCGCACCACTGTGCATGCGGCTCTCTGTGCGCTATGCGCTAGCCTAACGCTAAGTAGCTTTAACGCTGCGGCGTTGGTTTTGGGGTTGCACTGAGGGGAAAATGGGGGCGTGGTGTACTTTTTTTTCTAGAGCGCTTGGCACAACACCAAATGCCGCCTTAAATGCTACTAATTAATGAGGATTTAGTGAAAACTAAACAGTTGTACGAACAGAATGTGAAATGCACATTGCACAACCGCCGCCCCCGCGACATATTTCAATGTTGTTTTTTTTCCTTTGGGGAGTATGTTTTTTTTGTGCCTAAAGTATTTGCATATAAATAGCATTTTAAATAGTTCTGGGTGCACACAGAGAGCCCATAATTCTAGGTATTTGGTTATATGCATATGGACCCTAAATAACCCCAGCCGCAGATATTTCGAGCATTTCTCGTGTTTCTTGTGCGGCAATGAATTTCATTACGTCGCGTGCGACTTCAGGTTAAAGAGCCTGCCACACAAACACACACACACAGGACGCGACGCCTGTGTAAACAGGAAATGAGCCTAGGCACACACGCATACCCACACACACACACTCGCACACACAGGCCAGGACCTGTGAGCAGGGCATTTAACGCACAAACAAATGTAATCAATGAAATTTTATGTGCAACAGCAACGCACTTCTGTGGTTCTCAGGCGGAGCAGGAGGAGGACTGGGTTCTCCCTCCAGCTCTGGCTCATTTTTTCGGCTCTACTCATGTTTATACTTAGAAATGATTTTGGTTTTTGTTGCCTGTTAGCGTGCCGCTTTTATTTACACTCGCGTTTTTATGCCTTTATAACTTTATTTGGCTGCCGCAAACAGCAGTCGCAGCTCTCAGATACAAATTACAATTGCCGCGCGCTAAAGAAATTAAAAAGGATTTCTCCTCTCCCTCCCCATCTCTCTCTCTTTCTCTTTTTTGTACGCTTGCTTGTGTGACGCATCACAGTAGGCAATTCTCGGACCTTATAAGGTATATGCATAGACGGGTTTTACCAATTATTATTATTAAAGGCCCAGCCTATGTTTTATGTCCGTCTGCGCGCAAGTCTATTTCTAGGTCTCTCATTTTTGAGCCTAAATTAATTATGCAGGCGATATATCTATCGGTCGAATAGGAACGTTCAGATAAAACCAGCGACTGCGTCAATTAAAATTATATGTGTAATTTTTTATATTTTCTTTGATGAAAGTCACCTAACGCTATGAATTGTTGCTTGAAAAACACAATTCTGGGGCAGGGATTTTATTGATAAAATATGAACATGTTTCTGCAAGTGTATTAAATCGTCGGCATTCGCATTTTGTCGCCTCTTCTTAATTTTTTTGTTGTCTCAAAGGTGCCTTAGCCTTGGCGCCCTGGCATTGTATTTGCCGTGTATTATATTTGTATTGTATCTTTATGTACATATTTGCTACACCTTTTGCGCCCAGCTCAACTAATGCAAATATTTTACCTTTTGCTGTCTTTTTTCTTCCCTTTTTTCCAGATATTTGCTCGTGCGTCCATTTCGGCTAATTGCTTTGTGTTTTTTGTTGTTTCGCTGTTGCCGTCGTCGTGTTTTTTGTTGTGCTTCTCCGGAATTTGAGTTAAGCATAGCCAAGGATCTCTGCCGTTGAACAAGGTTGGTATTCATTATAATATATATCCTACTTATTTGTGTTTGATATTAGCAACAACAACAACCCGGGATTTCTTTCTCTTATTGTTGTGTATTTTTTTTTGTTCGGGTTTAATTGCAATCTAAATGGGCTCTTTAATTATTTAGGATTTAGTTTGGGTAGCTCTTGGACAGATACAGCATAAGCTGCGAAATTGAGTAAACAAATCACTTATTGTTAATCAAAACCCAGCTTCAGTTACACTTGAAATGGTAGTCGAAAAACAACGCAATTTAAATGGCAAAAGTAATTTGCTTCAGACTTTGCAATGCAATTAATTTGTGTTCAAACTACGAAGCTGATCTCTGTCAAAGAAAAGTGCAGCGTTGAAGAGGTTTTTGCCAAAATAAAAGCTGCATAAAAAATTAATAAAATGCATACAAGACGTAGCTAAAGAAAATACGTTTGAATCAAATTAATAAGGCCGTAAAAAGTTTTGTGTGAATGGTTAGATTCCATTCTTGGCAAGGTATTCAGGTAGAAATTTTTTGATTATTCTTGATTATACATTTGATTAAATTTACTACGTGTTTTATTTGCATTTGACAAAGTTATAAACCAAAGTTTTAAAAAGCACTGACTAAAATAGCCTTGCAAAGGCAATACTGTATCCATACACAAGTCAAAGTTTTGAAACTGAAACCTCCTTCTTAAAGCTCAAAGATTTATATTGGCATTAAAATTTTTACGATCAGCCTCTTTAGCTTATTCTCTAGACATATAAATCTCTTTTTTGTGTATATGCACATATCAAAATATGCATATATTCAAACGGAAGAAAAACAAAACCTTACAAATGTCTAAAACCAAGATTTCTTCCTTGGGGCGGACTTAAAAAATCGGTTAAACTTCATTGTTTTAAATTGTAGTCTTAAAATGAGTTAAAGCTGATCAGGCGAAGCCAGCTTATCAACCACTATATTATGCTACATTGTAATTTTACATTGTAATTCCCCGAGGATATTGCTGTTATTCGTTATTCTTTGGAAATACGATAGCACAGATATTTACAATTTTCTCAAAACAGATATTGTATTCGAAGAATAAGCTTACGAATATCATACCTCGGAAAAAAGGATAATATAATGCGTAATATTCTACGTACTCAGTAGAATAATGCGATAATATTCTACGTACTCCGTAGAATTTTTAACACTTAAAGTTGATTCATTTGTCGAATTTAGCGATTGAATACGGGCAAAAGTTGGTGGAGAAAAAAAGGCAAGTGCGACGCAACAATCAGAACCAAAGCACTCACATTACAATTGCAACAATACGCATCTTCAATCTCGAACTTTTACTGGCCTTATCTCGCACAGAGAGCTAAACTGCCAACTAAACAACCATAAAAACCACTGCCAAGTTACCCAAAAAGAAAACAACTTTCAAGCACTCGAAAGCATCACAAATCACTTTAAACAGCAAGGACAAACTTGAGACTCACACCGAAAGATAGAGAGAGAAGTACGGAGTGGAAACTTCTCTCAATTGTCTCAACTGCTGTTCACCTGGCACGCCCACTTAGTAGCTTAGCCGTAGCTGTTAAATCTCGGCACTTACTTGGTTTTTTTTTTTGTGGGTTAAGCGTTCGTCTAAATCGTATATCTGTAAGATATACAATCACTTAAATCGCTGAGCGGCTAATCCGCTACTTGGGTTTATCCAACATCAAAGGAGAGACGTAGCAAACCAGACACGTTGGCTCAACATATATTTTTTTTTTTTTTTTTGGGACAACCCCGGAAAATGTTGGTCTGCTCGCATTTCAAATGCCAAATATCAGACAGGCAGACGGAGGAAACAAATCAATAAACCTCAACTCATACAAAACAAAATAGGAAAGGCATACAACAACCTAGAAGGCATATCAAATTTTTCTCCATTTTTTTTGTTGCTCGTCGATTCTTGTGATTGACGTCTTTTTGCAGTGCTATGGAACCGCCCGCGGGGCGGAGTTCAACTTCGAATTGGAAGTTCTTTAGAGACATTCTTTCTTTTTTTTCTGTTCGTTTTTATTTTCCGCTCTGATTTGCTTTTACTTTCGATTTGGCTTTTGTATTTTGGCATTTGTGCTGATTAGCCCAGTCGTCTCTGTCTCTCTGTCTGTCTGTGGGTGGTTCGGGGGTTTGTTTGGACTGTTTGTGTCTGTGTGTGTGGGGGTGGGTGGTTGGGTTAGCTGGCTTGTGTAAACGAAAAAGAAATCAAATGTTGTCCTTGCCGGCAACGTCTAATCTCTGGAGCATGCTAATAAACCAAGGGCCTGAACGGGCGGCAGTTACACCCTTACACACACCCAGCCACCCACCCCCCCACACTGCCCCCTTGATCAAGTAATTTCATGCAAATAACGTATTATACGACTACAGCGACAACGTAGACTCTGTACGTGTTGTGGGTATAGAAAACGGCCTCTGACAATGCCTCAGACAACAATCATAACAACGACACTGCCCGGGGGGCGCCATGGTTGGCAGAGGTGCGGAGACTTCAGCGTAATATTTGTCAATAGCCCAGCAACAATTGACAACAAAAGGCGCAGACCCAACAGAAATTCTAATAAAAAACGTAGTAGGAATACTTTGAAATGGAATACGCGTGCTAGAGGAATATAAATAAATAAGCAAATGAATGTAATAACTAAATGAAAATGTGGAAAATGCTCGGACCCTGCCCTAATGGCTACACACGCATTGAGTGTAAAAAGGGGGATGACGGGTGCAAAACCAATCAGAAGTGCAGCTGTGAGATTGTTAGGGTCTTGATAAAAGCACCGATACGAACTGGCAGTCCGAGATTGAAAGATTGAGAGTTGGGTAATTAAGATCTGATTAAGATAGGCAGGCGTACTTGGGTCAGTAGAGCATATTAAATCTGGGTATTACCTAAATGATTATTACTGACAGCTGCTTTTAAATCCAAGCCCATGACAAGCCTGTAATACAGTAATTTGGCATCTAGTTAAGATTGACATTTACGGTAGTTTAGTGGGCGAGCTAAATAATTGATTGATCAAGATTACAAATCAAATATTGATAAGAGATATGGTATTTAATGGGATGAGAAAAGGTTTGGATGCTGAATCAAATGTTTTTATGAAAACTATGATTCACTGCATAAATATATATAATATATAAAATTATATATTTTTTGTATATATTGAAAGTAAGATCTGGTAAGATCAGCATCAGATGTGCTAATTTGAATAAATATATTATTTTCATTTTATCCGTTATTTGTATAGTTTCAGAAGTAACTGCGATTTCTAGTCTGCTTTGCTTCTTGGCTTTATTATGGATAAAGTTAAGAAGTTTGTATTGCTCTATCGATATACACATATACGATCGATATTTTGGTTGACATTCGACGCTTAAAATATATACTACGATCTCTGAAAGATGTATTATTTACATTTCGGTTTGTTCTGGCTTAACTATAGCCTACCTCAAATATAAATCGATTAATGATGTAGATCTGTGCGTATTATATAACTTATAATTAAAGCAACATAAAATACATGTGTTTTTAAAGAAATGTACTATAAAATGGCGGTAGCATTTAAGTTGTTTTCTTTTATAGCCCCCTGATGAGAAGCTTTTTAATCTCTTCGCCTAGATAGCCCTTTATTTGCTGCATGTTCTTAACATCTCTGATATGGGTTTTTTAGTAGCTGCTTTAGCATAATATATGAGCTCGACTTTAAATCAGCTAGGCTAGAGCACACTCCCACTACTTAGTCCGACAGCTGCAGCAGCAACTGCAGTGCCACCTATCATTCGCACTCACACACATCACAACGCCCCCAGCCCTGCCCCAATGTCTCGCTGCATTTCTTAATCTGTGCGTGTGTGTGTGCGTGTGTGCGTGCTGTGTGTTATCTGCAGAGCGCCACGCTTGCAGCTAAACAATGAAGAACTAATCCACAGAGCATACAAAAGAATAGCTATAAAACTCTTGTGGGCAGGCGTGCTACTAGGCGGGCGGGGTGAGGAGCATAAGACCACTTTATGGCTGGCCTTTGCAACAATTGTGCAGCGTTGCATTCAATCAACAAACTTTTTAAAGCGCAGTTACAAAACTCGCTGCAGCAGCTGTGCACAGCAAGAACAACAACAACAACAGGAGACAGCAAAGTACGTGCAACATCAAGGAAGACAGCAGCAACAGCAGCAGGAAGAACAGCAATAGCAGCGTTTAATTATGACAATCAATACTCAAATACACACACACACACACCAACGAAACTTTATTGCCCTATATGGCACACCCAGGGTGTGTGTGGATGTGTGTATGTGTGTGTGCCCTGCTCATTGCTCATCCTTTGCCAACTAGTGCAAATAAAACTTGATTAAATTCCATTGGCGGACGCCAATTTCGCCATTGCGCTCGGCCATTGCCCAGAAAGGGAAGGAGGGTGAGAAAGGGAGAGCGAGAGAGAGGTATATACGGATATGTAGAGAGACGACAGCGAGCGCCTAGATTCCGGTTGCATATTACAACAATCAAACATAACCTAATTAGAAGATGCTCTAAGGTTCATGCACTGTGAGAAAAAGGCTGTGGCTTTAAAATGTGAAAAGAAATGCTTATGCGCTTTATTATATATGAATCAAAAGAATTATCTTCTACCTTTGCTGAGCATAATGTGCTGTCAGGGAAAGTGAAGAAGACGTCTCCGACCCCATAAAGTATATATATATATATTATTGATCAGTATTAACAGTCAAGCTGATATATACATATATGGTCCTCTGGCTTTGCCTATGCAAACTAATCGTATCATCCATCGGAAGCATACTATATTATATTGTGCTATAGAATATAGAAGCATCGGCCAAATATGAACTTTAGTATGAAAAGCTTATGGATTTCAAAATATCTACCAATTATTGTATCAGCTATTATTATATTCTTCTTATCAATGTAACTGATTATATCGGATTACTATATTACATGGTTCCTGTCGTAACCATGGGGCAGAGTCATACGTCTGCCTTTCTTGTCACGTTATATGTTTATACTTAGATAGGTAAGCTGAATTTCAGGCTGACGCTTAATTCTACTTTATTCCACAGAATTTTTCTTCCCTTCAAGAATGTTTCGTTCAGAAAAATCCATATTTTGCGTGTGCACACATTTCTTTAGGGCATTTGTAAAGTCGTTTAAGTACAAAATATGTTTTTCATAAGAACTCACATTGAATATAATCATCTTTGCGCTTACATAGAACGCGACTGTTTTGCTTTTCCAGGTATTTACAAAAAAAATATCTCCTATAAATAACACATATTTTTGCACGACGTTTTTCATTTGGCAAAGACAGAACTCAGTCAAAATAGAATCGCCTTTTAAGCTTACGTTTACTTAATTCAGATTTGTTTTTCATATTCGCGGAATTTTCCATTTAATAACAGCTGTAGCCAGGTGTAAAACGTGAAACCTGAAAGCGAGTAATTTGTTTTCTACAGTGTAAATTTGCTGTTGCATTGTTGGCTGGTGTATGTAATTGCAAGGATTCCCAGCAACACACGCCCCGTCTCCGGCTCCTGTTCTATTTGCCCAGGCCTTCAATTAACATGTGCGTCGCGCACTTTCTTTGACTAGGGCCCCAAACACGGCCTCATAATATGGGCGCACCAAAGTGTATATTTGCACAGCATTATTATTGTTGTGCGTATGTGTGTGCGTGGGTGTGTGTGTGTGTGTTAATATCCCCCTCTCGCTTATGCTGTTGCCGTCCCTTTCCGAAGTGCCGACAATCAAACACACTCAAAGATTAATCCTGACACTCACTTGCAAACTAATTACATGGCTCTTGGGTCAGCAATAGGCGAGACGCCAAGAACTGAACAGCGTACCGCCCTACTGTGCAAATTCTGCCCTGCAGGCAGCAAAATCAAATAAGCTGCAGTCAAACGAACGTTGGCCATAATCAGGTTGCCCAACACCACCACCCCAACCCACCCTCCCTTGCACCCACTGACTCGCTGCATGTAAACATCAATTGAATGCAACATTTGATTGGCAATAATTGAAAATAGTTGTTGTACATTAAGAGTTGTCGTTGCTGAGGAGTGGGCGAGTGCGGGGGTGATGGGCGGAGCTGCTCCTTTGTATTGACTGTTGTCATGGCTGCCTTGAGTGGGTGTGTGCGTGTGTGTGTATTTTATTAAATTCACACCCACCCAAGCAACGACGTCGTCGTCATCATCATCATCGTCATCGTGATGATCATCTTGTGCCCGCTTGACCAACGCGCCGGGCAACAATGGGGCAGCCACAACAACTACAATAAATGTGTAATGATAGCCACTACAAATGCGAGCTACCTCGACTGCCTGCCAGCTACCCAACCCCCCATCCCCCTACACTGCCGCCATGTTACATGCAATTCCATTTAACTGCTGCGAAAACAAATGAAACACAAGCAACGCTCTGCTTCTGTTCTCGCCAGGCACAGGAGCTGCTGCAAATTGCTTATGCGTATTGCCTCGCACGCAGCTTTCCCAATGGACACACACCCAAGTGCCGCCATCCCCCAACCCCCAATCCGCTTTTATTTGCATTGCTGGGTGGCTGGGTGTATGTGTGTGTGTGTGTGTTTCCCACTCCCTCTGGTCATTTGTTTATTTCATTCCATCTTTTGTAAACTGTCATTACTTTGTCATGGTCAATCCGCTGTGCTGTGGTGTGTGGGCGGTGGGCTTTGCGTGTAGCTTGGGGTTATGCCCATCTGGAGCAGCGACAGCAGCTTGGGCCAATTGTCAGTCACCCGTAATTGGACTGGCAAAATGCTTAACGCCGCTTTACAACTGCAGCTCAGTTAGCAACTGGCCCACTAGATTTTTCTCCCTTTTTTTTTGTTGGTTTTTTTTGCCATTGTTTTTTTATTTCCTCTCGGTTTAAAAATGATAAATTGACAGCTCTTATCGGGCATTATGTTTTGCTGCAGTTCAGCGAAATACTTGCGATAACGCTTACACTTTTTTCCTCGGCATTAAGCACTGTTTGCATTCAATTATGTACGTTCAGAGAGCTGTTGATAGATCTTTGGCAAATGCTCAGCCGTAATGATCATCTATTATTTGCTAGACAGCAAAACAAAATGTATTAAATATTCTACATACCATGTAGTTACAAACAAACAAACTAAGTGAATATACAGAGTCAATATTTTTATGAAGTATCATTAATAAATTTTTCTAAATTAAATGTACGAATAATAAGTATTTATCATACTCTTAATTTATCGATATGTTTTCTATTCATACTAATTTTTGCTTGTTGTTAGAAATTATCTTACGTATTCGCAAACTTCTCCTTTATAAGATTATAAGGTATCGATATTCTTAAGACTATCAATTATTCGATCGATATTATTTAATCGATATTCATTAACTTAAAATCGAAATTCTCTCAGTCAATAAGTTTGGTTGATGTAATAATTAGTGCTATAATTATCTTTATTAAAGGTTTATTATTATTGACTTGTTTTCATTCGATTAAAGAGATAATAATAATGTCAATCGAATAATTGATAGACTTAAGAATACCAAATATCGTCCATAAACAGACTAAGGGTAATCGATGGATGCCGATTATTTCCCAATATTTGCTTTAATATAATTTTTAAATTAAAAATATGCAAATGATTATGATAATGTGCATAGGAGCAAGCCTTACATGCAGCTTATAATTTTAACTTGCAGCGAATAAATAATCGATTTTCAATTCAAGGAATTAAACATAATTTAAAGCTGTATAAAAACAACATCAACTCAATTCCCATGCATGACAGTTGAATAATTTTAATCTCTGCCTGTTTTCAATTGAACCCACACTTGAATTCTGAAATTTTTGAGTGGCATACGGAAGCAGAGAGGTAGGTCTCTATGACAACACGGCTTCAGCTTCATCAATATTAATCCGCAATCATTCAAACATTTCATTATATCAATTGCCCGCATACAAATATAAATTCGCAGAGCACATCACATCAAAAATTCAAAAGTTAAACACATAATTAAAAGCACTTCAAATGCGACGTCAAAGCAACGACAGCAACAACAACAACATCAACAGCAGCAGCAGGAGGAGCAAAATTGTGCAAGCTGGCAGCAAATGTATCTGTATCTGCATATAAATGTATCTATATCTGCGCTGTGGCATATCGCAGTTGTTGCTGGTTGCCGTTGCTGCATATTGTGGCTATTAATCGCATTACTTATTAAATCAATTAAAAACTTTTTCAAGCGCATAAATAACAACATTTGTGCCAGCCAGCGCCAGCCCAACCTCACAGATTCGGACCCAGATTCAGATACAGATTCATATTCAGCGGCAGCTCGCAGATAACCAGATTCATAGAGCGCATAATCTTTTATTATGTTTTGTAATGCATTTTGTCTGGCAGCCCTTTAAACATTTCCATTGTTGTTGTTGCTGTTGTTGTTGTTGTTATTGTTGCTGTTGATTTTGATGTAATTATTCACGCTGCAATTATACGAATCAAGGCAAACTTTTGCGCTGCTGCTTTTGCTTTATGTTTGCTGTCATTTATTATGGTGCTTCATATCCTTGGATTCTGTTGCAGCTACTGTTTATAATCTGCAATGAAAACATGTGCACACACACACACACATACGCTCGCACAAGCACATTATTATGTGAAATCATATCAAAGGATTGCCATGAACAACATCAACAAACTCGTATTGCATAATGTCATGGAAATGGACGAGACGAGGCGCGTTGCTTTTCTGTCTGTCCTCTGTATATCTGCATATTGTACTAGCATGAGCTGCTAGATGCATCTGTGCCGTAATTTTATACATTTCCACACACACATACATACAGAAACACAGACACACACACACACACACACACACACTGACACACCGACACACCGCTCCGTTTCAAAGTTCTTCATCAAATGTATCTATGAGCTTTCAAATGTATCTGCATTGCCCTTTGGTTCATCATCTTTAGTGCTAGTGGAATTAAAATTTGAAATGAAAATTTTTGTTGTGTGACAATATGAAAATTTTGAGTACCGTTTAGTATATGTAGACTAGTATAATAGTTAATAATATATAATATTTTTAATCTAATTTCATTGTAATGAAATTATATAATTTAATTTATAGACAATATTCGATTTATGAATGCCATATAATATAGCTATTTTGTAGCAAATAATAATTTAATTGTGCAGACTTTATAAAATAATAACATGCATTTATTACGATATTGTTTAATAATTAAGGCGTTGCTTGTTCGCTAATAATAGAATTGGCAATTCTAAAAAACATTTATATTTAAAAAAGTGTGTTGTGCGTTTTTTAAAGTATATAATTTAAGCTATATTCAAGTTGAATATAAAGCCTGCATATCTACCCTAGATATGCAGAACTTCAATTGAAATTCTATTAACGTAATGTAAAATTTTCGGAAATTGAAAAAATTCAATTCATGTCGATTTTCTAAAACATTTTGTATTATAATATTTATTTTATATGTATTATAGTTTATATAATATACAATTTAATGCTGGCAACCTTTCCATATTTAAATATTTAATTAGTGGGCCCCAAAGTAAACTAATTAAATATGTAATATATTTAATGAGATCAAAGATTCTGATCTTATGTATTTAGCCTATAAATATAAATATGAAAGTACGTGCCGTATATAAAGTAGATAAATATTTAAATTAAATGCAAAATTGAATACAGCAATAACAATAAAACCTTAAGTATAATTATAAGCGATCAACTTCTATATTTTGGATTCTTCAAGATACCTAAGCTTTTCACATACTCAAAGATACTTAGCATTGACAGGCCAAAAAGAAAGTAAGCACGACTAAAGTTCAAATACTACTTAACAGATACATATTGCTTTATTATGTTAAGTACTTGCCAGATGCGTTACAAAGTTGGTAACAAAATAAAGTATACACAATAATGCTTGACAAGTGTATAATGAAATGGCATCAAAGGCAGGCGACAGACAGACAAACTCCAGAGGCCCCACAATCTCAACTTCTTCTCAACAGAGGCTCTGTGTGCGTCTCACTCGCACAGAGCTCCCTTTCACTGACTCTAGCTCTGTCGCTGTCTCTGTCTCTAACATTGTCGCCGCTGATGATGATGCAATGAGGGGAAGCGTTTAATTAAAAACATTTTGTATACACATTTGCTTCCTTTTTGGCCTGTTGTTCTTGTTTGCTGCTGCCGTTGCTGTTGCTGATGTGTTATTGCGATTCCGTTTGCAATTGCTTTGCCTTTGGTTCACTTGTTAATGATATCAGCAAATTGTTGTTGCTGCTGTTGCTGCTGCTGCTGCTGCTGCTGCTTGTTGTTGTTGTTATTTTTGTTTTTGGTTGTTTGGTTGTCAGCTCTCTGCTTGTTCGTTGCTGTGTTAATGATATTTAATGATGATGCTGCTGCTGTTGCTACGCCTGCCACGCCCCTTAACCCAGCGTGCCCCAAAGCCTATCCCACATTTCTCTCTTTCTCTTTCTCTGCCACTCAACAACTGCCATTTGCTGCATATGCACATGGAAATTTGTTTGTCTATGACGGGCAACAGCGTTTGATTTTGGCCTGGTCTGGCTTTTAATATGCACATGAAATCTAAAATCTCTACCGCACACACCACTTTCCCCTCTCCCTCCCACTCTCTCTCTCTCTCTCTCTCTCTTTCTATTGCTGGCGCCCGTTGTGCATGGCATCCCCCACCAAAAACTCATATATTGGTTAGCAGACGCCAGTTATTGCCATGGCTTTTGGTTCGTCAGCCCCGCAGGCCACAATCATTATCAGTTTTTGGTTGTCGGTTGTTGGTGGTCATTGCAATGGGTTCCTTACATTGATACATACAGCCGCACACACACACACACACACATACGTCGATTTTACACTGTGCATTATGAGCGTGCATTTTGTGAGGCTCTCGATTGGTTCACTTGTTGCTTGCTTATTCTGTGTAAGGCTCTAATTGGTGTTGGTTGACCGAAGAGTAGGCTTATCAAGCATTCGATTTATGCATGCGAGGGCTTTGAATGTATCTGTTCTATCGGGTCTGTTAGATTAAACAACCTGAATTTACTTTAGAGTTATAAAATACAATATTTTCATATTTTTTAAGAGTGTTCAAAGGAAAGTACTTTAGACTTTTATATATTAATTAAAAAACAACCAAAAAAAAATGTAATTTATTATGTTAATGTATCATTGCGGCAACTTAACGAGCTATAATTATATTTTATGCATGTGAGGGGGTTGCAACCATTAACCAAATCGAGTCTGTCAGATTAAAAAACCAGAAAACCAGTTTTTGCGCTTTGATTATTTTCCAAAGATGACGTCCAAAGTCAGAAATGTTCGTGAATCAGCAGCTCTTAAGATATCTCTATGTACTTCTGACATAATGAAGTTAAAGTTAAGGAATCTTTTTTTTTTTTGAATATGGCTTTAAGGCCCTTTCTTCTCTATATGACCAAGCTTTTGTTTTCTGTGCATACAGACAGTAAAGTATCAGTTTGTGTACATTTTTGCTGAATTATTAATAATGTAATTTCAAAATAAAACATAAATTTGATATAAAACAATAAAAATTGCACAAATTAAAAATCCTTTTTTAGTAGCGACGAGAAATTTCTGAATTTTTTTAGGAAAAAAAGGTTTACATGCTTCGCAGACAATCTTCCCGCAATCTTCCCTCTAAAATTTTCAAATTAAGAGACACAAAAACCTTAAGCTCTTTGAAAATTTCTAAAGAACCTGAAACTGAAACATATTTGGTGGTCCTTTAAAGAATCGAATTCTAATAAATGAGTGCTACAAATTTTAGTGGAAATTATCTCTATTTTCAGGTATATTGCATTTGATGTTATTTAGCTTTCGACGTGTTAGCTGTCAATTAAAGGCGTCAATGCAAATGCCATATAACTCTATTGACATGTATGTGTATTTAAAATGTTTCCTAAATTTGGTTCAGCTCTTATGCTCTTTAACAATGTAATTTATTCCCCAATCTATCAGGCTGCCAAATAATGACAATACCAGTCGCTGTCTCGCCTGCAGCTAGTGACAATGACTAGCTAACTGCACTTAATGCCTGTCAACTAGCTTCTACTCCCACACACACAAAGGCTAGCGTACAACCACAGAACTTTGCTGTTAATTACAAATCCATTCCTATATAAAATAATCCCCACACACCTAACCAAAATCATGCCCCGCAAATTCCCAAACTCACCGTTGCTTTTGCATTTTCAATCTTTGGCAATAAATTTTGACAGCGCCAACGTTCAGCTTATTTATGCATTTACCCGCAGCTCGGTGAGTGGCAGCGAGTCAAGTATCTGTGAGTGCGCGTATCTATCAGATACTTCATGAGCCACTCGTTGTTTTTGGCCTGTCTATTGTCTAGTGTATCGAATGCTCGAATCTGTCGCTCTATCTATCCACTGCCCTGGCCAAAGTTTATTTAATATGCGTGCGGCGTCAAAGATGCTGATGATTACTACGGCAGGGGGGCCGACGGGGGGCTCATTCGGCTGCCTGGCTGCCTGCCTGACAGCCACGCCCACAAGCCATGCATACAAAAATAACCAATATTGATTTGTCGATGCCAGGCATAGCGGAGGGGGCGTTGGCATTGCGGGTGTGGAGTATGTCAACGCTGCTGCTGCTGCCTTCATTTTGGCGAATGCTTTTAATCATTTTGGTTGCAGCTTCACGGGATACATGTATGCAAAAAGGCTGTCATATAGCTATCCCCCTTCCACGCCCACTCGCCCCCATCGTCAGGCAGTGAATCTGAGGCATGGCCATTACACTGAGAAATACAATCAAAAAGTTTTTGATTTCATGCCATAAAATTTGAATTTCTAAATAGATCTTAAGAGTTTTAGCATTTGGGACAGCAACTGAAAGCTTTGCATATGTTATGTTACTCGTTAGTGTGCTAGAAAGATATTATTTTGCGTATAACAGAGTTTAATCTGAATTATACAGTAATACACAATCTTAATCATTAATGAATGTATCAATATCAAAGGTTATAGCTTGTACATTATTCTAGACTCACAACTATGGTTAATATTGTCCTTTAGCCTGATATAGCTCGCGGCTGATTTCCATGAGCCCTTTGCTCTTTTTAAATTCGTTTTTAATATTTAATACTATCAAACCACAAACTGACCTTAAATGAGGAAAAAAAATTATATTTAATGCAATTTTCCCTCAAGTCCCATGATAAATAATGAATACAGGGATTATGTTCCCCAAACATTTCAACTGGTGCTTACTTAAAACAAGAGTTACTAAAAATATCAGTCATATCTGGTTTTAAGCTTTGGATGTCAGTCCTTTATAGAATCTGAACATTTAAAGCCTACTAATAAACTCTTAGTAGCTTCAATTTATACATGAATAATACGTACTGAAAAATATTACAATTTTCTCAGTTTCAATTTTAATTGAGAAATATACAAAACATTTTCTCAGTGTAAAATGCGGTTTATTAATTTTGTTTTGTCAACTCTCTCGCGCATCGCTGGACACTTCTGTGTGTGCAACTTTTTTGTTTGTTATTGCCAAAAGCCGCCGCCAGACAACCGCCAACAAATGTTCTGACACTCCACTCTATCCCCCTCTCTCTCTCTGGCTGTCTCTCTCGCACTCTCTCTTTAGTTAAGTGCATTATAATGCTGATTATCATTATCAACGGTGTGCCAGACATTGTGGCCCAGGCAGCGGCCTCTGGCATATCTCATCTATTCTATTATATGATTCATAGTTCTCTCTGCTATGCTTCAATAGCCTGAGCGGCGGCTTTGGCACGCTTGATAGGCTCCATTAAGCTCCGTCGCACCACCACCAACCCAGCGCTAACCAACACTGTCTTTTCATACGAACTCATATCGGTCTCTCGCTCGCTCCCTCGCATAATCTGTGCGTTTTTGGATTTTGTGTATAATAAAGCGCAGTCTGTGCACAATTGAAATTTATAATTAGTAGCCAGAAACACACACGTACACTCACACACACACACGCACCCACACACTGGCACACGTATGGAACATGATTAATACTTCCGAAGTTATTTGTTATTAGATTACACATAGCCTGGCCTTTGGATATGGAGAGCATCACAACATTCTCGCATGTCTACGGGGCACTCTTCGCATCTCTTCTGCTTTCTCTCTCTCTACTTTGCTGCTCCTCTGTTCTATTCCATTTTGTGCGTTTCTATTGTCTGGCAGCTTGTGCATTGTTTCCTCTGCTTTGTTTGCGACTGAGGCTGCGTTCACTGATAACAGTTTTTGGGCGGGCGAAGCCAAACTTCAAATTGAAAACTTTAATTAGAATTATTGTTGTTGTTGTTGTTGTTGTTCTTGCTGCTGCTGCTGCCTGTCTGGCGTGCATTGTCAATGACGGCCGGAAAACGCGCTGCTAAAGTGCTCCATAGACTGCGTCCAAACACTCCCAATGAACTCTGACGCTCACCTTTGCCTCGCCGTCTGCGAGTAGTAGAAGGTGGTGGGAGTATACCAAAAGTTGACGCAAAACTTTGCCTCAGGAACTTGACGCGTGTTCAACATACTTGAGCGCCTCCGTTGAAGAGTTGCTCGACGGTCGCAGCGGGGCACGTGGCAGCGGCCTCGGCCATGGCTGGTGGCAAGTGCAGTTTTAATAAGTTAAAAGTTTTGCCTTGGAAAATCAGTTAGCCGCTTAGTTTTCTTCGGGTTCCTTTTTTTTTCCTTGTGTGTGTTGCGCATAGCACAAGTTCTGGAATGTCTGGGCACCACCCCTCCCCCTTTCCGCTGTTAGTGTGCCCAACAAATGGCTTTTATCAATCAATTCAATTTGGCTTGTTGTTGTCGCCAAACTATTTCCTACTTAATTGTCAATTAGTGGGCACAATTTGTGCACCCTGTTTTCAGGCCCAATCAGCCGAATCGAATTCGATATCGTCTACTCGTAATTCTATACCACATTCTACACCAATCAATAAATACAAAAAAATTAGAGAGAAAAAGGCAAAAATAAAAAAATATAAAAATAATAATTAGAGTCCAATCAATTTATTTATTAAAAATATGGTTGTAAACTATGTGGAAAAGAGCGCCACCAAATTGTCGGTTAGCGTTGTTTACACGACGGACCGACAAACCGACCAACAAAACCCATTAATTAGTTATCCCGCAAATTAGTAGAACATTTTCTGCACTATTTAATATGCGAAACGAGCCGAAAGTTGTGAATACTCTTGCTAAGGCCTCTATGATTTGCAAATGCTTTTCATGAATAATAAAATTAAATATAAATTTCTCTTTTGAACAATTCAAAACTTGTTCCGACAAAAGAAATTATTAATCAAAAATCTTTTCGTTTTTAACCTCTTGAATTGTTTTTTTATTTGACAAGAATCATTTTGTACGCTCATTCTTGCTTATATTTTCTGCTAGAGTATTAAATCTTCGTTGCCCGTAAATGTCTTTTCCCTAACGTATTTTTTTCGTTTTATTCTCTAGAGCTCGGCATATTTACCAGCTTTTGGCTATGAAATATAAATCTAATTTATAATATGGTTAGCATTTGATTTGAATTGTTTTTTTTTTTAATTATTTTTTTTTTTGACTGAGGTCACATTATTATTCCGTTTTGTAGCCTAGGTAAATTATGTTTACAATTTTTTTTTTTTTACAGTAAGCATGTGATTTAAGTTGCCAAAAATCAGAATCAAAGGTAATTAATAAAGTCAAAAAGAAAAGTTGATTGTGAGTTGAGGTCTTCAAATGCTCTCGCCTGGGAAAGGTTGATTAAGCATAATTAGGTCTGAATTGGTAATATTCAAATTACTACTTTCAAAATGATTTAAATAGTTATTTTTATTCAAGGTTTAAGCTATAATTGAATTTGTTTTTCTTATTTTCCTCTTGTAAGAATTATTAGGCGCTGGAATCGATCAATATCTTCTGATCTCTGCCAGGTGAAAGACTGTGATATAAAGTAAAGTAACAAATTAAATGGTATTTACATTGAGGGGTATGAACACTTGTGGGATATTAACAATGAAGGGATAAGCAAAATTGCATATTACTGTAGGCTACTAAGATGATATGCCTTGTAGGTAAGTCGCAGGGGAGTAACCTTTGGAGGCGCCCCTCTGTGATGGGGTCAGCCAAGACCCTGGCGACCACGTTCGGATGCCGCAGCAGCTTGTCGGCGTAGCTGCTGACGAAATTTCTGATCTCCGGACATCGCGTTCGAGATTTGACTTTGTGAGCTGCCCAAACGTTAAGCTCCTTCTCTATCTAAATATTGCAAATCTAGGTCGGCAGCCTTTGCACTTTTTATTTATATTGTTTCTTAAACTTAATTAACTCTAAGGTTGAAAGTTTAAGGTAGAAAAGCACAAAATTTGTATATACCATCCCCCGCCCCCCTTCTATTCTCCTAGATTTATTCTATAATTCTTTAAATGTTTTAAATATATTTCTATATTAGGAAGTCGCATAATGATTGGAAATTATTCAGAGTTCAAACGAATTATTTCGGCATGAGTCTATGTAGATTCAGGAACGATCGCCTACTCTTGGGCACAGTAAATATCGTAAATATGTCACAGATCAATTGTCGGGCAATTGCAACACACAAATTTAATGATCTATTTTGAATGAGTTGTAGCCGTGGGTCTTCGAGCTCTTTAGCAACGCGATCATTTATCAATATCAACGAATCGCTTCCCATTCGCTTTGGCCTCGTGCCACACATCCGTTGAGTGCTGCAAGCTCTCAAAGCGTATTTCAATTTGACCGCATATAAATTGGAGAGCGTTGAAATTGGAGTATTGCCATATTGTTCTAATTGCAGCCATTTGTTATGAATAAAATCGACTGAAATGCGTGTCGTTATTTTGAAATCAGCTGGCACATTCGAGAGGGGGCCCCTCTAATTGATATTAAATAATAACACAACAAGAGCACGACAACCTGTTACGCAAATTGGTTTTAGCCCTGCGCTCGTATGCATGAATATATATATAAATATTTTTTTAATAAATGCAAAGCCATAAATAAACTGACGCCCAGGTACAAAAATGGGGCGAGAGAAAAAAAACACGAAGAAACACGCAAATTAATAAAGAACCCCAACACACAGACGTGAAAACCGAAAGAGCTCCCCATCGAAAAAAAAAAAAATCTTTTGTAATATCTCAAATTTCTCAAACGTTTATCATACGATTTGTTTTGTATTTATTTCTTTTCTGTTTTTTTTTTTTTTTTGCCACATATTTTATATATTATTTACGCATATTACAGCCGGCCCGATGGGCAGCGTGACTAATTAAGCAATTTCTGAGCCAATCTGAACTTGGTTCGGTCTACCCCAGCCCCCAGTCCCCCCACCCGCCGCTCGCCTGCCCTCTTCCGTTTCGCGGCTACAATTTTACTTTAACGTTCAGCTCCACTAATTATTTATGGCTTTCCTGATTAAATATATTTTTTCTTATGGCTCGGCCTTTGTTGCTGCGCTGTTGGTTAATTTATTTTTTATTTTTATCGCCATACGAACTTTAATTTTATTGTGCGCTCCATTTGGAAATCCGTGCAGCAGCTACTCGTATCATATGCGAAGACTTGCCTCTTGAAGTATCTCAACTATTTGCTACAGTCTGTTTTAGCTAAGTCCGATTAAAAGTTTTTACGTTCTTCAAACTCATCATAGTTGAAGATTATAGCTACTGCAAAGTTGTATCAATCTATTTTTATTTGATTTTTACTTATTTCTAGGAATTCAATATGTTACATGCTTCATAATAGTTGCCCTTTAGAGTCGTGCATAAGCACTTCTGAGAATTACCAAGAATGTGTTAATTCTCTTCTAGAATTTTTTGCTTTTTTATCCAAACGAATTTAAACATAAAGTTTGATTATAGAAAGTAAATCTTATACAACAAATAACTCCTATAAAGGTAAACATTTTACCCATGTGTCCTGAAATATATTTAAAATCTAATCCAAAAATCAAATCTATATACATATATAATTTATAAATATAATCAATTGTTAGATATTTTAACAATTAGTAATTAGTGAATTGTTAGTTGTTCGAATAATCAGGCTAACAATCGATATTTGTACAAGTCTGTCGATATATTCCCTATCGAACAGGCACGAGCTTGAAAGCGCGATATCAAGGAATCTAAATAAATAATGTATTGTGAAATAAAATACCCAATTCAGATATCTCAATACATCCTACAACATTGTTACAATAATTGTAAACGGACCTCTTGTTAGTTTATCCCGCACATCTTTCGTTTTTATTTATCCCAAATGTTGATTTACTCTTCCAAATCTCAGAGTTTCCACATTTAAGAGTATTTTAAGTTCAGTCATTTATCGTGTAGTTTTTCGCTTGTCACTTTTTTATTTTCCCTATCTGTTTTTTATGAAGTTTAGTGCTTCATTAAGCATCAGTTCGAACCGTCTTCGACTTTTGTTTTAGCATCGTTCTTGGGCTTCGTTTTCTTTTTTTTTTTTATTTTCTTTGTTGTCTTCGTTCTTTCCATTTTCATAAGCGCGTAATTTACTTAAGCTGCTTTTGGCTTAATATGCGCATTTTAATAGATTTGTTCCACTATCGTCAAGGCAATAAATTATAAAATTATACTCTTGAACGTTGTAAGTTCCCAACTCTAAACCCCTTCAGCTCTGCGCCAGACTTTGCCCTGTGCGCATGCAATTGCGCTGTATTTTGCTGCCTGCCAGTTTCTGAAAGCTATTGAAAGCGGCTGAGTGCCTCTAAGATGCAACTAATGATAACGACAGAGACGCAGCAGTTGTGCAGCAGGTTGGGGCAGGTAGCAAGGGGCAGCACGATTAAGCTGCTTACCTGTGGGGCGTAGCTTTTTGGGTGTAGCTGCCGCATCAGCGACCTCCACACAAACACACACACACACAACTAACAACTCAATGGCCATTGCCCCTTCTCTGTGGGTGTGTGTGTGTTGGTTGTGTGTGGGTTGAGTTTGTTTTGTGTTGATTTACAGTTGGCTCCATTCATAATTATCAGAGTTGGGCGACGGCAGCGTTGCGCTTTTTCACGCTTTGGCGGCTCATTAAAAGCGACGCATCGCTGCCCGCCCCCACCCAACCCCGCTCTTTGCGGGCTCTCGCGCATTTGCGACTTGCCACGCCCCAACATTACGCTAGTGTGTGCGTGTGTGTTTGAGTTTGACATTAGAGTTTGGCACCACAGTTATAAATTATGTTTGGCTATGCAACAAGATTGATAGCACTCCACAGGCCTTTGCGCCAGTAGAGAATGCCGTTAGTTGTTGCGCCTTGCCTCCTCTGCCGCATGTGTCATCATCTGCGCCTACATATTTGGCATGCCCGTGTGTCTTGTGACCCAGTTAGGACCTTTAATTAGCATATGCAACGCCGCTGCAAGCGCTTGCTGCTTGCATAGGCGAACGCGTTCCGGTAATTTTCGTGCGCCACAAATGCACGTGCCCCAGCATCTCTGTACCTCATATGTGTATACAGTCGCCATATCCGCGCAGCGTATATTCCTTAACACTGCGACAGGGAATTTCAAATTTGCGGTCGTTATTAGAAATGCATGCGTAACCCCCAAAATCGTGATGGCCACAGAGATTGCGGTAGTCCGCCGGAGCTGGGGCTTTCGGTTAGCGGGTTCTCTCTGATGGGCCAAACGGAATGGCTAATGCACTGTGAACTGTGAACTGTTTTCCGAGCTCCTGCAAGGCTAATGTTTGGGAATTGCCTTAAAGCATTATAGTGATAAAAAATATTAAAGGTGTTGCAAGTTCTTACTTGCGGGCGGGCTCAAGATAGATTAGAAGATACTCTGCAGCAGTCGAAAAATATCATTACAGACATTATCTTTGCCCCACACTTTAGAAAATGCATTCTACAATAATTTTGATTTTCATTGTCCCATCTTTGTGAAATTTTCAAGGCATAATTATGACATTCAAACGGGTGTAAATACCAAAGCGCAAGGCCCTGTATCTAATAAATCTTATTTTCACATTTCAATTTTTGTGGGAAAGAAGCGACGCTTACGAAATGGTAAATATTTTAGATCTGTGCATATATGTGGTAATAAATGCTAAAGAGAAAATCAATACTCATCTATTTTGTTGAAACAGTGTAATCTTTCGATCATTTGCAATGAACTTGAACAGAGTGGGTAATTAGAGCAACTACGTTCGAAATTTTAAGTTTCATAGATACGGACGGGCAGATGGAAATGGCTTTATCGACTCAGCTGCTGGTGCTGGCCGAGAACTAATATATATTATAGGGAAAGACCTGGCCCGAACCAATTTAAATAGGCTTGCGAATAAATATATATGTAAAAGAAACCAAGAGGATATTTTGTCATTCAAGCCTCAAATATTTAATATAATAAGCTCTCGAAAATTAAGCACACCATACATATGGGCTAATCGTCAGTTAATTTATTTTAGTAAATCTAGTTAAATTGACTAATTAAATTAAATTAAAAACGGGATTCAACCTAGTTAAGGAAATGAATTTACTTAATCTTTGAAATTTATGAAATGCTTTCTTTATGAACAATTTATTGAAAAATTTAATCAAATTGCTTTTGTTAGTTAACATAAGTGATAAAGTAAATACAGTAAAAACTCTTCTAACGAACACTCCTTTTCGGCGGACACCAATCTTGGACAGACATTTTCGCTCATATCATTATAAATCAGTTCATACTTATGCCTCTTCTATCAGGCAGACACCTGAGCA
Source organism: Drosophila montana (assembly GCF_035044405.1). Taxonomy (NCBI): domain Eukaryota; kingdom Metazoa; phylum Arthropoda; class Insecta; order Diptera; family Drosophilidae; genus Drosophila; species Drosophila montana. The sequence goes on along the minus strand of NW_026998621.1, from coordinate 177,421 downwards.
GATAAAAGCTTGACCGATAGTCGCTGTACAGCTTACGCAGTTTTCACTGTACAATGCAGTGTCTTCGCAGGATTACAACTGAAGCAGTTTTTGCGCTCCTATCTGAAGAAACTCTTAATCGTCTATAAATCGTCTGCCAAGAGTAGAGGGCAAACAATCAGGGTTCGTGCTCTCTTGGACTTTATTTTCGCCAGCAAAAAAAATGAAATTAACGCCATTTACAAACAGATGTTTCATAGATTCCGCAAAGCAACACCTTTCATTGCTGAGTAATTTTCACGCTGTTTTTCTCGCATTTCCCGCTCTCGCTCTCTCTCGGCGGCCCTTAAGCATTCCTTGCACGCGTTGAGCCCTAATCCCAGGCCCATCCATCAACTCTGCGGCTACAAAGCAAATCCGATTCGCTTCAGTCTTGTTTTTTTCTCTTCTTGTTGGCAATACCGCACAATGGCCGCAGGTCATGCAACACAGAGAGCCAAAGCAAACCAGAGCAGGCAGCTGAGTAAAGCGCTACAGAAACCACTTCAATTTCATGTAATCTCTTTAAATGTGAAACAACACACAAAACAAACACAAACACAAAAAACAACAATAACAACAACGACAACAACAGCTGACCGCATAAAACTTACATGACAAGCTGCACTTGAATCGAATTTGATTAAAAGTTGATACAAACAAATTCTTTGCTAGTGAAAATAAGAAACTTAAATGAGTTTCAGTTTCGTGAGTGCCTGCTGTGGCCAGTGCTCGAAAACGTCATTTCATGTACAGTTAAAAATTTTATAAATCTATTAGAAGCAGCTGTTGCTGTTGTTGTTGTTGTTGTTGTTGCTGTTGCAATGTCACAGTCGACTACACTTTATTTGATTTCATTACAAACATTTTTTAGCTTTTGTTGACATAGCGTTCCAGAGAGAGGGAGAGAGAGCAATCTAGTTGGAGCGAGATGGCGTTATGCTCCTTTTATTGCTTTTTATATACATATACATATGCATGCATGTATATATGCATGTGTGAGTGTGTGCACAATCAAACATTGATGTCAGAATTTAATATGCTGTATAAATCGTTTTGAGCCATTGACACATTCATGCATTCGTTTCATATTCGTAAAAAAAACAGCCACAGATACACAGTTACAGTTACAAACAAGTGTGTGATTGCTCCTGGCTGAGCATGCTCGACTTAGAGATATGCTGAAAAGCAATTTTTTTAGAATAACCTTTGTTTTAAAGCATTAGGAGGAAATTGCGGATGTGCATTAAGTGCATTACATTTTGAGTATACTTAAAATTTTGAATAATGTTCTTTATAGTCAAAGCGATAGACATGCTGAGTGAAAACTGTAGACCTATCGTAGTTATCGATTGGTCCAACTATCGAGTAATTCGCAGCACTGCTTTTCATCGAATGTGAGAGCCTGCTCTGACCTATAAGACCCCGCAAACATTGTTACCCTGTGCAATTACGAGGTTAAAAAAACAACAACCAGAGAGTCGTGACATGGTCGTAACTCTCTGTTCCTATATGAAAAAATATTTATATTTACACGCAGCTTACACACACACACACACACACACACACACATACAGCATGCAGAGAAACAAGTTCTTGTTTTTTATACATTTTTCGTATTTCTTTGTTTTGTATATGAAAAAACAACAACAGAAAAAAAACAATTTGTTCACTCTTATTGCTTTTCGAAGCTTTTCCATTGGTTCACATTTCATTTATTTTCACTTGCAGTCAACTCAACAGGGTGTGTATTTGTATGTGTGTGCGAGTGTTGGTGTGTGTTGGTATATCTGTGTGCACTTCACAACTTAATACACTTTATTATTGAAAATATTTTTTTATTACCAAGTGGGCTGTGTGAAGCGCTTTTCCCAGAATTTGGCCCTGACACGCTGCGCATAGTTAACCCCCCGCCCCCTCTCCCCAAATTCCCCTCTCCTCTCCCCGCGCAGCTTGTTGTTGCTATTGCCTGGCGCATTGATTTGCTGCACTCGTTCCATGAAATATAAATACCGAGTACAAAGCACTTCTCTCAACATCATCGAACTTTGCCCCATTATACGCGTACAATTTATTTCTTTTTAATACCCTAGACGAGGCTATTATGATATAATTTAGAATATACACGTCTTATTGCTGCGGGCAGCGCATATCTCAAAGTAAGCTGGATCGAAAATATATCCTATATGCATTAAAGTTAAGAACAATCGAAGTTAAGCGGAAGAGGCTTTATAATATAAACTTGCCCAAAACCTAACAATCTGTTCAGTTCATAGCGTTCATAATATGACCAAGTTTGGAGTATTTTATATTGTGGATGATGCTTGTCTGCAAGGGTATTAGGTTTTCGACTCTCCGAATGGAACTTCCTTTGCTTTCCTGTTTTATTGCTCGGATTTTGATATTCATGTTGCATGTTGCTGACTTTTGAAGTTTTCGCAAGTGGAAACTTTTTTTTGATTATTATTATTTTTTTTTGGGTTTTATCCATATTTTTGTTGCTTCCTTTATTTTGGTTGTTGGGTGTTCAATTTGTTTATTTTAATTTAAATATTTTTTGTTATGTTCTGAGGATATGCGAACCATTTTATCTGTGCTGATTATTGCTCAAAGTTTCTGTAGGCTATGTTTTTGTTTTTTATTCTTTGGATTTTTATGCAAATGCCACTTGGAGCCTCTTTAATGAACTACTTTTTGTGGCCGGCCCCGTTCGACTGCTCACATTCAATTGAATTGTGCGTGTGCCACGCCTGCTGCCACCACCTTCCCTCAACCTCCTGTTCCAATGCGCATAATTTATGTGCCCGCTTCTCGCTGGCTCATTTGCCAAAGTTTCTATATATATATACATATATATGTATATATACATTACACACAATCGCACAAGATTCGCTCGATTCGTTTCTGTGTGCGTCACTTTGATAAATGATATCAATTTCTTATGAACTCTCCAGTACATAAGTAGCATAGTATAGGCGTCAAAGTTTGTTTTCCGAATGTTTTTTTATTTCGTTCTTGCCTCGTTTTGTTTCATTTTGTCTGTGTGTGTGTGTTGTGTTGCGTTGTGTTGTGTTTGTTGTTCAACTGTCGTCATTTTGCCAATTTGACACTTTTAACGGCTGCGCACTTGAAATTCAAATGCTTCCCGGCGCTTGACAGTTGAGCATATGAATTTTTAATGTGGCATGTGGCAGGCTTTTAGAGGCACGCGAAATCTACATATGGTTAAGCTTATCAATATGCTAATCGTTCAAGCGTGTCTGTGTGTGTGTGTGTGTGTGTGTGTTTCTGCATAATGGGGATGTTAACTAAGGTACTCAGGTGGATTCGGGCTGTTAGCAGGTACACGCTGTTGTCTTTTACTTTTCCATCAGACAGCAGAAAGGGGTTGTCGTACCTTGGAAAATGTTCTATAAATAGTACGCATGAATTATTAATGCGTACAAATCGGTTGAAATTTAAAATTAGAGTAAGGTATTTTTAAATGAATTAAGATTTTGCTCGTTTTTTACTGAGTATCATGGCGAAAAGAAAGTTGAAATTCCCAGAGTATGTCTATAAGCTATGTCCTGAACTTTTTAAATTATACTTGCTTACTATTTTTTTTTTATTAAAAGAACACAACTTCAACACGGTTGCCTGGGATTCGAACCGACATCCTTCTTGTTCTCTTGCCTGAAAGACTGGGACAGTTTAATTTTCAAATATAGATTCTATACTTTTCCTCTTTATATAATAATTGTTTCTTGCAAATGTGTGTAACTAGCAAAAGGAAATATCTCCGCGCACATAAACTATATACATGTACATCCCATTACTACAAGCTGAATCGATATGGCCACTTTCGATCATCCATAGATTTCGGAAACTACAAAAGCTAGAGACTTTAAATTTGAATTATATATCCTCGTATGCCGAATAAAAAACTAGTTTTCCATTTGCATACCATTGATAAATAACGTTTTCCAGATACGTTTGTTTTTTTACAATAACTCGAAGATTATAAGACCTAGTTACATCAAACTTGGTATGTAGGTTCTCGTACAGTATGCACAGTCTCGGAAATGAACACATTTTGAATAAGACAATTCGTTGCGTGGTTCAGGGTAGCCAGGCACTCTTGACTACATAACTCTTACCTTTTTTTTTTTGTTCGTTAATGTTGTTTCTCAATTATTTACATTTTTTTTAATAGAATAATTCCATTTTGTCGGGTCTACCAGTTGGTCAAAACTATTTTGGCCTTCTAAATTTGAAATATTTGTAAGGTTTCTAGTCCTTATTTTACTCATTTTGGGAAAGTACAGAAGTTACATGAACAAATTTTAATAATTGATTGTCTTAAAAGACAATTTTTAGCACTTTATCCATGTCTGCTTGAATGTCATGTATTATTTTTAAGTAAATTAGTTTTGTGCTCTAGTACTTTTCATTTATTAACAGCTCCATTTTGCTCGATGCGACTGTGAGTTAAAAAATGCTTGCGGCCTCATACCTAATCAAATCAGCCATTTTAGCTGCCAACTTTTACCAATTTCTCGTAAACTAACATTTCTAACGAGCCAAAAATGAAGAAAACACAACAAAAACAAAAAACAGAACATTTTGATGTGTGGCCAGTTGGCTAGCAGGCCGTCGGCTATTAGCCCAGAAAAAACACACACATTAGCCAGAAATGAAACGAGACGCAGACCCACCAAGTAGCCAGACGACAGACGACAAAAGCAACCGAAAAAAAAAAAATAGCCGCCAGCCAAAACAGTTCCCAGACAGAGAGAGAGAGACAGGGTAGGGTCCGGACAGGGGCGGGGCGAACTAGAAAAACTTTTGGACGCTAATCTATAATGCTGTCAGCCATTAAACATTAAACAACTGAAAAAACCAAATTTGTAACTCATTAAAAAACAAAGGAAAAAAAAAACGAAATGGAACTAGCTGAAAGTGAGTCGAAATGACTGATAAATGCCACTCGGCTGCTCTCGCGGCTGTCTCATTTGGGCTGCCAAATAATATTTAATTATAAACAAATAAACGCAAGTCGAACAACTTTTCTGAGAGCCCGGGGGCAACTCAATGGGGTCGTATCTATGTTGTTTCTATCTGCGTTTCTTTTTGGAGACTGCTGTAAAAGGTGCAGAGTGATTAATTATATGTCAGAGGAATTAAATCAAATATTTGAGTTGACACACACACACACACACACACACACACACTGAGAGAGAAACGTACACTTACAAAGCGAACCGAATGGTCTTAGCGGCTCTGCGGCTTATCTGTCTATACGAAATCACGAAATGCAAATAAAAATGACTTAAAAATGCCATAATAATTTTCCGAAGCGTGCATGAAAAATTGAAAAACCAATGAACAGAGAGCTGCGCAGCAGCAGGGCAAGTCCGAAAGATAACAAAATTCTCAACCTTTTCCGCTGTTAGATCAGGCAAGAAAGCAGACACAGTCAGTTAGGGCGAGCGAAAGGTAGGCAGGCAGCCAGTCAGGCAGACAGACAGACAGACACAGTCATGACAAAGAGAAAATATAAAGAGGAAGAAGAAGAAGAAAAACATTAGCATATATCAATGCCAAATGCAAATAAATCATCAATAACATTTCTTTTCCACTTATGCACCACTTACAGATACTTAACCGCGAGCAAGACAACAGTCGCTGAGGAGCGACTGCAGCTGCATTTATTTCCAACTTCTTCTTCTTCTTGGAGACGGAGCGCAGGAGCGAGAGAGTTTTGTCATATGCCTGGCAGCATTTGGGAACGGCGCCTTTTGCATAAATTGACGCCAGGCGGGCGGATAAGCCGAAAATGGGAGCACCAGCAGCAGCAGGCGCTGCGAGTGTGAGGCAGGAACAAGCCCAAAATGGAAAGGCAAACATAAAGCAATTTTATGCGTTTTTAAAATCCGTCAATTGACTGAAACAACAAAAGCTGCTGTTGAAATTCAAGAGAACCGCGTGTGAGCACGTTTTCCAGCAAAAAGAGGAAAAGGGGAGACGCACAAATCAAATACAGCCATATAAGCATATCGAATAGGAACCGCAGGACGAAGACGTCGCTGATAAGAAGGCAACTGCGAGGAGCCAAGCAGAACGCTTGATGGTTTGTTGACGACCAACAAAAAGTTGTTGAGCGTGTAAACATTTTCAGCACACAAAGGGAAAATGTAAAAAGGAAAAGCCAAGGAAGCTGGCAGCCGGCGGCACGAAAGGAGCTGCGAGTTACATTTATAAATGCGCTACAGTTACAAATTGTAGCCACAGCTGTGCGTGTGTCTGCGCTTGTGTGTGTGTGTGTGTGCAGCACATGTGCTCTAAACCATTTATAAATGTAACAAAAAGCAGACAGAGCCAGTTGGGCGCAAGTGCAATGCATAAATATAAACAAAGATACAAGTTGAAGAAGGAGCTAAACAAGATACAACAACAACAGCAGCAGCAACAACAACAACAACAACAACAATAATAACAACACGGACGGGGGAGCTGTGCACCATAAACAAAACGAAAAAAAAATCAATATTTTTTAAAGCGCCAACGAATTACATTTGTGTATCTGTGAGATAGCATTTAAAAGAGACGTGAAATCCAGTTCGACAAAAAGAAACTCACAAGCAAGGTTCAATTGCAGCAACATTTGCAATTTTTTGCAGTTGTATCTGCAAGATACATTAACGTTGAGGGTGTGTCGCGAGTGTTAAAACAAAAAGCAAAAAAAAAAAAAAACAATACGCGGCGTGCAGTGCATAAAATAAGCGAATTTATGTGCCAAAAGTGCAATTTGAAGGCGTAGATACATTTGTATCCGCAAGATACAATTGTGACAAGTGCAGTTTGAGGCAGTCAAAAATCCAAAAGTCCCAAGGCAGCTGTATTCGTGCAGTTAAATACAATTCTATCTGTGAGATTCATGAAAAATAATGCATCGGAAATTGCAGTTGAGATACATAAATAAATAAAAAACTGAAATACTTAAAGATACAATGATATAAGTGCTAAAGAGCAGTCAAGTAATCAATCTACAGTGCAAAGGAGCCTTTCACGCGACTTTCGCATAGAAAGATACAGATACATTATCAACAAAATGTTTTTGCAGCAACCGCGGCAACTGAACAGTAAAAAACCCAATCAAAGTAAAGTGCAAGTGCAGCAAATTTGATCCAAAACATACTTTTGTATCTATGAGATACATAGAAGAAAAGGTGCAATTACTGCGTCGATAAGTACACAACAGTTTTTTGAGTGAGATACTCTGACATACTTTTGTATCTGTAAAATAGTTTTGTATCCTGAAGATACATTTTCAACAAAAATCCGTTTAAATAGCAACCAAAACGCCAACGTCAATCGCCAGCCAACAATCAGCTAAAATCAAATCAAATAGAAAACACAGCGTAAATCTCTAACGCATTTTCACCTGATAATTCGATTTTTTTTGCTTTTTTTCTATCCAATTCATTTGCAGAGAATTCACAATTGGCGCCAACGGAGCCGCACAGTCAAGCAACAACAAATGGAACATGTTGATGCCGGTGCTGGAATACAACAAACACATTGCCAAAATACCAAATTGCAAAATGAGGTCGCTTAGGGCGTGTATGCAGCAACTGCTGCTATTGCTGCTGCTGTTCGGCCTCAGCGACGTCTGCCGGGCGCTGGACATTGCGGCCAGCAATGGCGGAGGAGGCGGTGGCAGCAGCAGCACCGGCTCCGGCTCTGGCTCTGGCCCTGGCATGGGTGCGGGTGGTGCGACTGCGTTGAGCGGGCCGCCGGGCGCTCTGAACGCCAATCTCACGGATCTGGGCAGTCCCGGTGTGTATAATTCGACAAATGGTTTAATGCTAATTACATGTAGAGCTGAGCTGTTTAACTGTTAACTCCCCAACCAAAGTTGAGGCGACGCCGCCATTTTGGCAATTTCATGATGTTTGCGTGCGTGTGTGTGTGTGTGTGTATTCTTGTGCGCATTTCCGGTTTCCGTTTCCGCTGGCCACTGGCCGGTTGCCTTGGCAAAAAACTATTAGCCACTTTTAGCTAAATAACCACGCCCAGCCACCCCAACTCTTATGTATATATATATATATAACAGCACACCTACACACACTAGCAAAACACTAAGCATCAATTAACCCAATTTTCAGAATCCATTTTCACCTGACTCCGGGCACTGCTCTCTGAGCTTTAGCTTTTCTCTATATACTTTGCAAGCTACACTTCTTTCATGTTTTCTTTTATTTTATTTTATTCATTTTCTTTTTATTTTTGTTCTAACCCCCACCCAATGCAGTAGTGTGTTTGGTCATACTCTCAATGTCCCATGCTGAAAAGAGTCTTATAGATGAAAGTTCTTTAAATATCATATGCAAGTTTATACTAAAAGTCTCTTATTCATCAAATTATATAGTCAAAAGTTATAAGATTCCAATAGAAGATTTCTTCACCCAAGACATTTCAATAAAATCTCTATGACAAGGTTACTAAATCTTGTGGCCAGGATTTGAGGCTATGCTAGACTAACAACCCTCTGTCCCTTGCTACTGGGTATCTGCTAGTCGGGCAACACCGACTAGAGCACACTGCTCACTATGCTGCACCAGCAATGAATCCCAAGTGGCGACGTCGTCGTACGCTAAACTTTAATCCCAGAAATTCCATCCACACATACTTGTACATAATGTGGCTCGCCTTTACCCGGCAGCTTCTCCTGGAATTTTTTCTTTCTTTACCCTCTTTCGCAGGCGCTGACGTGTTCTGTTGTAGTTTGGTTTTGGTTTGGTCTGGAGGATTGGATGGGAACGCCTTCATGGAAGCTGCCAGCAATGATTATAATTAATCTATTGATTTTAATTTGCAGCTTACTGAATAATTCACATAAATATTACAATTAATTTTTTCCAGCATTTAACATGGCATTTTTAAATAACTATGAACGAAATTTGTTGATGAAAATTCCGTTTATTTAATTTCTTTTTTTTTGTTATTCCCCAGCTCAGCGAATGGAGCTCATTACGAATTGATGAGTTCGTAATCAGCAGCAAGAACTATTTTTAATAAAATTTAATTTTAACAGGCATTTTTATTACAGTTTTCACAGTTTCTGATTTGCATTTAATCATAAATAATAAATATTTACACAATTCACAGGATTTCTTTTCCTATTAATCTAATTATACAATTTCATAGACTAGTTTTTATTCCGCATCTTCAACATGCGGGTGACATAGGCCCTAGACAGCTGGAACAAGCGCTGCTGAACAGACATTTGATTGATTTGCTGCCCAGCATTTATCAGCCCGTCCAGCTAGAAGCAGCTGCTGCAGAGACCAAACGCTGTTGGGAGCACTGGGAATGCCAACTGGTAAGTTTTATTGGGTGCGCCCTTCGGCAAGTTTTTAATACCAGAATTTGACATACATTTATGTAGGTGGTGGCAACTTCCTCAACTTATACGGGCCAGGCCTACTCTGAACTCGAGAAGCTTTGTGAAAGCAAAAGTAACGCAACTCTTGAAATAATTTAAATAGAAGTTCCATATGCTATATAATTTATATACGCACTAATTCGTCCAATTTACATATTTACAGTAATTGTTAACTTTTATAGCATTTTAAATTAGCTCGAAAAGACATAAATATTAATGCAAATATATTGAAAATCGCTTCGATGATTTTTGTTAATTGTATTTAATATTAAAATCTACTTTTAAATATTTGATATATTAAATTAAGCGCTTCATTTTGATTTGAGCGAAGAGAACCTTATCTGTTCGTGTTCACATTTCAAAAAAAGTTTTATATAAAATCAGTTGTAACTCATTATATATATTCCTATCAAATCATATAAAATTTAAAGCTCATAAAATCATTCATCAAAATCATCATTCATTAAAATTTTTTTTTATTCATCACTATTTTGTAATTTTTCTAAATAAAAATAAAAAGTGAAACAAAATGAATAAATTTATTGTAATTAAATATAAACGAAATATTGAGTGTGATTTTTTATTAAATGGAATAATTGTTAATATGAACTCCCAAATGCCTCCATAAATGTATGCAATCTATTTCCAAATCAAAGTATATCAGGTCGAAGACAAGTTTCCTTTTATATTGTACAATTCGAGTATTATTATAGTTTCTTAAATATATAAATCATATTGGCCAGTCTGTTCGTTTAACTGTTTAGACATGTTCTAGATTTATCTAGCCGATAAATATTCAGTAAATATAATCCTTATGTCCAAATCTATTATGAGATCGAAGATAGCTCTCTTGTTATTACCTTTTCCCTGGTATGTTACGCTTCACTTAGCGAACGGGGTGGGCAGGAAGTGGACTGCAGGCAAATGCCTTTATAAAGATAACGCTCGGCCTACGCGACTGCAGCTAAGAGAAACGTGTTTAAGGCCAACTCTTGGCCAGCCTTTCAGCTTGTTGTGTAGCCTGAGATACGGATATTTTTTATGCGTTCGCTGCAACTTGAAAGCCAAACATGGCACAGAGATCGATTGGAACGAAAGTGTTGATAAGGTAAGACCAAGAGATAAAGTCAATCAATCAGCGGAGACAGCGTCTTTTTTTAAATTGACTTAATTATCTAGATTAGAGACTAAAAATATTTGATGCACATGGAAATTGGTAACTTAATATGCCAATTGGCTGTGAACAAGGCAATGACTTGAGCTTATGAACATATTTAGAGCGCTTGGACACGACTTTGAATGGGTTTTATTAACAAATTATACAAAATATTTGGACAGCAAAACAATTTGCTGCGAATGACAACAAAAGATGGTATTGAGTTTCAATAGAAACTGGTTTGTGGTCTTATCGCAGTTGTTATTTTTCTTTTGTTGTGTTTTGTTTTCCGAGTTAAGAGCATTTCAGACATTATTGTTAAATTAGCTTGAAAATTGTCTGATCAATTTTCTAAGCCAAAAACTTGGCAAATTCCTGAAACTGCTGAAATACACGAAAACTTTCACATAGCGTCCTTTCAGCTGCCACACACATACACACACAGAAAACTTGCAACCAAACAAATAGCTGGCCATAAGAAGTTGTTCAAATATTTATTTACTTTTTCAAGTTGTTTCTTTATATCATTTTTTTTTCTTCTCTCTTCAATTCTTTATATATAAGTCCTTGGGGCAAAAGTTGGCCGCTACTTTTTGCACCTGGCTTAAGTTGTGCTGCTGCAAAACTAATAACAAATCTTTTCATTAGTTGCGTTAGACAAGTTAGTTAAAAAAGTGCACTTTAGGCAAACAAATGGGAGTCTATATACAGAAAACAATAGAGCAGAACAGCATAAGGAGAAAAAAATTGTCTAAGCCAATAACCAGCAGTCAGCTGCAGAAAAGCCACAGTTGGAGTTAGAAAACTGGCTGCAAGTTTTCGAAAAGTTGCCACTACCCTAACCATAATGAAAACACAACATTTAGTTAGCACTTGTATTTATCTAAGGCAGAAACACACACACGCACAGAGTGCAGCACTGAGTAGGATGGCCAACAGTTTTCCATTAATAACTCAAAAATGTTTTCACTTACATAAGTTCAGTACACCTTTTAACGGGCTCTCTGGTGTTGGCAGCTGCTTGCAAGTGTCCTTTAAAAAGTTGTGTGTTTCTTGTTTTTCATATTTTTCTTTTGCCCCGTGTTTGTTGGGCAACAAACAAATCAAAGGAGTTGGCAACTTGCTTTGCCACTCTATCTACTTGCTGGTAGGGGGTAGAGGAGGCGTGGCAGTACAATGACTCTAACAACAGCAGGGACAAGTCATGACAATGGCAATTAAAGCAACAACGTTGACAACAGACAAACTTTGGCAATAAAAAAACATTAAAAGCAAAAAAGAAGCAACAGCAACAACTATGGCAAAATGGGTAAAAACTCTCATAATAAACGAAAATTATGATGATTTTCTATTTGGCATCGCGTTTTACAAAATCATTTTCAAAGTCCAAGCGCAAAAACAAAGCAACATAAAAGCTATTCGACAAAGGAGCCCAAAAGACAAACACAGTTTGAAAGAGAGCGAGAGAGAAAGAAAGAGCGGGAGATGGAGATTAAGACGGAAAACCCGAATGGAAAAAGAAATTAAATGACGGGAAAATATATATATTAAATGATAGCAACAATGTTTATTGTCGCGAGTGCGTTAAGTGAAATCATTTACAGCTGGCTTAGCTTACGCTACTCATGAGAAAATTAGAAGGAGAGTTTTTTTTCGACACGCCGCAGATTAAACACCTTTGTGGTAATGCGGCTTAAAGTTTGGCAAATGGATATGAAAGTATACTATATTTAGTTAGTAATAAGCAAATGAAGTTAAGATAAATAGTATAAATAGATTTAGCCATAGTGGTCCGATCCGGCCGATGCTAACATATGTACATATGTACGAATGTGGCTTTGTCGACCAGGCTGTTGTTGCCGAGCAAGAATATGTATACTTTACGGTTCTTTTATGCGTAACGCATATCATGACAATATTATTAGAATTAGAACTTAGAGTTTGGTAAAGGAGTTTAATAAAGAATAAAGAAAACATAATAAGAGCTAGTTTTTAAATAGTTGTTGCCCTTGCATTTTCATGAAATTTCGAAAAACTTTCGAAATTAAATTTTTTAATGCCAATCGATAGTATTGATCCTTACGAGCCAAAAAAAGTACATCATTTTAAAATCGATATATTCCAAAAAATCATCAAAAAAGGTTGACTAAGCAAACGAATTGCTTTTTGACCAACAACTTTTTTTAACCCATCGATTTTTAAAATGTTTAAATGCCAATTGATAGTAGGGATCCGTACGAATTCAAAAAGGTATAACATTTCAAAATCAGACGTTATTTATCCAAGATATTCAAAATAAATCATCAAAAAAGTTTTGATTTTCGAAACGACCCCGATTTTTCGTAAAAGCGTGATGTATTTTCGAAACGACCCCGATTTTTCGAAAAAACGTGATGTAACCCCTTGCCATTTCGTCGATTTTGGTCAAAATTTAGATTTTCATATTTTTGATGCCAATTGATATTACTGATCCTTACGAGTCCAAAATGGTATAAAATTCCAAAATCGGACATTATTTGGCCGAGATATTCCAAAAAAGCATCAAAAAGGGTTGACTTTACAAACGAGTCGGTTTTTGATCAACCACTTTTTTTAACCCATCGATTTTTAAAATGTTTGAATGCCAATTGATAGTAGGGATCCGTACGAATTCAAAAAGGTATAACATTTCATAATCAGACGATATTTATCCAAGATATTCAAAATAAATCATCAAAAAAGTTTTGATTTTCGATACGACCCCGATTTTTCGAAAAAACGTGATGTAACCCCTTGCCATTTCATCGATTTTGGTCAAAATTTAGATTTTCATATTTTTGATGCCAATCGATATTACTGATCCTTACGAGTCCAAAATGGTATAAAATTCCAAAATCGGACATTTTTTGGCCGAGATATTCCAAAAAAGCATCAAAAAGGGTTGACTTTACAAACGAGTCGGTTTTTGATCAACCACTTTTTTTAACCCATCGATTTTTAAAATGTTTGAATGCCATTGATAGTAGGGATCCGTACGAATTCAAAAAGGTATAACATTTCAAAATCAGAAAATATTTATTCAAGATATTCAAAATAAATCAACAAAAAAGTTTTGATTTTCGAAACGACCCCGATTTTTCGAAAAAACGTGATGTAACCCCTTGCCATTTCATTGATTTTGGTCAAAATTTAGATTTTCATATTTTTGATGCCAATCGATATTACTGATCCTTATGAGTCCAAAATGGTATAAAATTCCAAAATCGGACATTTTTTGGCCGAGATAGTCCAAAAAAGCATCAAAAAGGGTTGACTTTACAAACGAGTCGGTTTTTGATCAACCACTTTCTTAAACCCATCGATTTTTAAAATGTTTGAATGCCAATTATAGTAGGGATCCGTACGAATTAAAAAGGTATAACATTTCAAATCAGATATTCATTAAAAATATTCAAAATAAATCAACAAAAAAGTTTTGATTTTCGCAACTACCCCGATTTTTCGAAAAACGTGATGTAATCCCTTGCCATTTCGTCGATTTTGGTCAAAATTTAGATTTTCATATTTTTGATGCCAATCGATATTACTGATCCTTACGAGTCCAAAATGGTATAAAATTCCAAAATCGGACATTATTTGGCCAAGATATTCCAAAAAAAGCACCAAAAAGGGTTGACTTTACAAACGAGTCGGTTTTTGATCAACCTCTTTTTTTAACCAATCGATTTTTAAAATGTTTGAATGCCAATTGATAGTAGGGATCCGTACGAATTCAAAAAGGTATAACATTTCATAATCAGACGATATTTATCCAAGATATTCAAAATAAATCATCAAAAAGTTTTGATTTTCGAAACGACCCCGATTTTTCGAAAAACGTGATGTAACCCCTTGCCATTTCTGATTTTGGTCAAAATTAGATTTTCATATTTTTGATGCCAATCGATATTACTGATCCTTATGAGTCCAAAATGGTATAAAATTCCAAAATCATTTTTTGGCCGAGATATTCCAAAAAAGCATCAAAAAGGGTTGACTTTACAAACGAGTCGGTTTTTGATCAACCAATTTTTTTAACCATCGATTTTTAAAATGTTTGAATGCCAATTGATAGTAGGGATCCGTACGAATTCAAAAAGGTATAACATTTCAAAATCAGACGTTATTTATCCAAGATATTCAAAATAAATCATCAAAAAGTTTTGATTTTCGATACGACCCCGATTTTTCGAAAAACGTGATGTAACCCCTTGCCATTTCGTCGATTTTGGTCAAAATTTAGATTTTCATATTTTTGATGCCAATCGATATTACTGATCCTTACGAGTCCAAAATGGTATAAAATTCCAAAATCGGACATTATTTGGCCGAGATATTCCAAAAAAGCATCAAAAAGGGTTGACTTTACAAACGAGTCGGTTTTTGATCAACCACTTTTTTTAACCCATCGATTTTTAAAATGTTTGAATGCCAATTGATAGTAGGGATCCGTACGAATTCAGAAAGGTATAACATTTCAAAATCAGAAAATATTTATTCAAGATATTCAAAATAAATCAACAAAAAAGTTTTGATTTTCGAAACGACCCCGATTTTTCGAAAAAACGTGATGTAACCCCTTGCCATTTCGTCGATTTTGGTCAAAATTTAGATTTTCATATTTTTGATGCCAATCGATATTACTGATCCTTACGAGTCCAAAATGGTATAAAATTCCAAAATCGGACATTATTTGGCCGAGATATTCCAAAAAAGCATCAAAAAGGGTTGACTTTACAAACGAGTCGGTTTTTGATCAACCACTTTTTTTAACCAATCGATTTTTAAAATGTTTGAATGCCAATTGATAGTAGGGATCCGTACGAATTCAAAAAGGTATAACATTTCATAATCAGACGATATTTATTCAAGATATTCAAAATAAATCATCAAAAAGTTTTGATTTTCGATACGACCCCGATTTTTCGAAAAAACGTGATGTAACCCCTTGCCATTTCGTCGATTTTGGTCAAAATTTAGATTTTCATATTTTTGATGCCAATCGATATTACTGATCCTTATGAGTCCAAAATGGTATAAAATTCCAAAATCGGACATTTTTTGGCCGAGATATTCCAAAAAAGCATCAAAAAGGGTTGACTTTACAAACGAGTCGGTTTTTGATCAACCACTTTTTTTAACCCATCGATTTTTAAAATGTTTGAATGCAATTGATAGTAGGATCCGTACGAATTCAAAAAGGTATAACATTTCAAAATCAGGATATTTATTCAAGATATTCAAAATAAATCATCAAAAAGTTTTGATTTTCGAAACGACCCCGATTTTTCGAAAAACGTGATGTAACCCCTTGCCATTTCGTCGATTTTGGTCAAAATTTAGATTTTCATATTTTTGATGCCAATCGATATTACTGATCCTTACGAGTCCAAAATGGTATAAAATTCCAAAATCGGACATTATTTGGCCAAGATATTCCAAAAAAAGCACCAAAAAGGGTTGACTTTACAAACGAGTCGGTTTTTGATCAACCACTTTCTTTAACCCATCGATTTTTAAAATGTTTGAATGCTAATTGATAGTAGGGATCCGTACGAATTCAAAAAGGTATAACATTTCAAAATCAGACGATATTTATTCAAGATATTCAAAATAAATCAACAAAAAAGTTTTGATTTTCGATACGACCCCGATTTTTCGAAAAAACGTGATGTAACCCCTTGCCATTTCATTGATTTTGGTCAAAATTAGATTTTCATATTTTTGATGCCAATCGATATTACTGATCCTTATGAGTCCAAAATGGTATAAAATTCCAAAATCGGACATTTTTGGCCGAGATATTCCAAAAAAGCATCAAAAGTGATTTACAACACTTTTTGACCAACGATTTATTTTAAGCCAATTGATAGTAGGGATCCGTACGAATTCAAAAAGGTATAACATTTCAAAATCAGAAATATTTATTCAAGATATTCAAAATAAATCAACAAAAAGTTTTGATTTTCGAAACGACCCCGATTTTTCGAAAAAACGTGATGTAACCCCTTGCCATTTCGTCGATTTTGGTCAAAATTTAGATTTTCATATTTTTGATGCCAATTGATATTACTGATCCTTACGAGTCCAAAATGGTATAAAATTCCAAAATCGGACAATATTTGGCCAAGATATTCCAAAAAAAGCATCAAAAAGGGTTGACTTTACAAACGAGTCGGTTTTTGATCAACCACTTTTTTTAACCCATCGATTTTTAAAATGTTTGAATGCCAATTGATAGTAGGGATCCGTACGAATTCAAAAAGGTATAACATTTCATAATCAGCCGATATTTATTAAAGATATTAAAAATAAATCATCAAAAAGTTTTGATATTCGATACGACCCCGATTTTTCGAAAAAACGTGATGTAACCCCTTGCCATTTCATTGATTTTGGTCAAAATTAGATTTTCATATTTTTGATGCCAATCGATATTACTGATCCTTATGAGTCCAAAATGGTATAAAATTCCAAAATCGGACATTTTTTGGCCGAGGTATTCCATAAAAGCATCAAAAAGTGTTGACTTTACAAACGAATCGGATTTTGATCAATCACTTTTTTGATCACAACGATTTTTAAAATGTTTGAAAGCCAATTGATAGTATGGATCCGTACGAATTCAAAAAGGTATAACATTTCATAATCAGACGTTATTTATCCAAGATATTCAAAATAAATCATCAAAAAGTTTTGATTTTCGATACGGCCCCGATATTTCGAAAAAAACGTGATGTAACCCCTTGCCATTTCGTCGATTGTGGTCAAAAAATTAGATTTTCATATTTTTGATGCCAATTGATATTACTGATCCTTACGAGTCGAAAATGGTATAAAACTCAAAAATCTGACATTATTTGGCCGAGGTATTCCATAAAAGCATCAAAAAGTGTTGACTTTACAATCGAATCGGTTTTTGATCAATCACTTTTTTGAACACAACGATTTTTCAAATGTTTGAAAGCCAATTGATAGTAGGGATCCGTACGAATTCAAAAAGGTATAACATTTCAAAATCAGACGATATTTATCCAAGATATTCAAAATAATTCATCAAAAAAGTTTTGATTTTCGAAACGACCCCGATTTTTCGAAAAAACGTGATGTAACCCCTTGCCAATTCATCGAATTTGGTCAAAAATTAGTTTTTCATATTTTTGATGCCAATTGATATTACTGTTCCTTACGAGTCCTAAATGGTATTAAATTCCAAAATCGGACAATATTTGGCCGAGATATTATAAAAAAGCATCAAAAAGGGTTGACTTTACAAACGAGTCGGTTTTTGATCAGCAACTGTTTTAAACCCATCGATTTTTTAAATGTTTGAAAGCCAATTAGTCGTAGGGATCCGCACGAAATCAAATAGGTATAACATTTCAAAATCAGGCGTTATTTATCTAAGATATTCAAAATAAATCATTAAAAAAGTTTTGATTTTCGAAACGACCCCGATTTTTCGAAAAAACGTGATGTAACCCCTTGCAATTTCGTCGATTTTGGTCAAAATTTAGATTTTCATATTTTTGATGCCAATTGATATCACTGATCCTTACGAGTCCAAAATGGTATAAAATTCCCAAATCGGACATTCCAAAAAAGCATCGAAAAGGGTTGACTTTACAAACGAATCGGTTTTTGATCAACAACTTTTTTTACCACATCGATTTTTAAAATGTTTGAATGCCAATTGATAGAAGGGATCCGTGCGAATTCAAAAAGGTATAACATTTCAAAATCAGAAAATATTTATCCAAGATATTCAAAATAAATCATCAAAAAAGTTTTGATTTTCGAAACGACCCCGATTTTTCGAAAAATCGTGATGTAACCCCTTGCATTTTTTTCAATTTAGGTCAAAATTTTAAGTATATGCAGTATATAAACAAACCCACAAAAACGTATTTTATTGGAGGCTTTTCCATGTAGTGCTCGAATCCTGGAAATTATATTCTAAAGACCGATCTATGCAAAGTTGTAATAATATATTAGAGACTTGTAAACTTGTAACTTAACTAAACACGTTTGCACGGACAGACGATCCGTTGAGAATAATTAAAAACTAATATACTTATGGGTTTGGAGACAACTAAATAGCTTGACCAAAATATAATAACATCCACATAATTTACTTACAGCAAAAGGACACGCAGGCAACAAAAATGGAAATAATTTTAAAAATACTTCGCCACATTCTCGTAGCTGATATATTATTCTGTGGCTATACGAATGCAATGACATATATTAACAACAAAAAACTCTTTTCGAGTTAGAACGGATTTTCGAAATTTCACCTTTCTTGTAAAAATATATGTTAGAGCCCAGAACTTTCCTCCTTTTTTCCCCAAACAATACTTTCATCTCTCTATAAAAAAAAAGGTATTTATTAGACTGATTTTCGAAATTCCACCCTAACTGGCGAAAAAAGTGAAAAAGGTTTTCTGGAAAAGTCGCTTTTGATTTTCCAGTCAATTGAGATGTCAATTCCCAGAACTTTCTACTTTCCACTTCATCACTATATTAAAAAATTAAAAATCATAGCGGAACTCCTAGACATCTCTCTAGTTCGCCCTATCCTTGAATACTACTCTTGCATCTGGTCTTCGCAGTATTGAATCTGTTCAAAAACAATTTCTGCTTTTTGCCTTACGAGGTTTAAATTGGGACCCCAAACTGCGGTTGCCATCATACTCCAGCAGAATTCTTCTTCTTGGTCTTCCGTCGTTTACCAAACGTAGGATAATCCTTGGTGTTGTCTTCCTACATAAGTTGATTGTTGGCAACATAGATTCCTCTTTTCTGTTAGGGCGTCTTTATTTCTCTGCTCCCTCTACACCTACCAGGAATTATCGCCCCTTATTTCTTTTCGCGGTTTATGCAAAAATTACAATAGTTTGTATCACGTTTTCTTCACCGAACTTTCTCTACCCCTAATAATGCTTTCAGGATACCTTCGGGAACTCACTGACCATTCCCAGCTATGAGTAGGGGCATATCTTGTCGGAAAGGCTATAAATTTTCGCCCACCGGGTCGGTGATTTCTAATTACTATCTCTATTTCCTATCTACTTTACACTCTATATATCTAGTATAAATTTCTTTACTTTATTAATGATTTCTTTCTTTCTGTTTTCCTATTTATTGTATTTTCTTAAATAATATAGTAATTTAAGATGATTTTTAGTTTTTATTTAAGAACACTGTTTCCTATTTAGCCGTAGACTCTAATAGCGTCACTGACAAAATTAGCTGTGAAAAGGGGCATATCTGGCCGGACGGGCAAATAAAACATCCATCTTTCGGTGATGCTATTAGAAAATTGAGTGCTATAATTTGGCTTTTGGAATTTAATTTTTAAAATGATGCATCGAATAATTAGGAGGACACTCGGTTTTTCGACCATTTATAAATAAATAAATTAATTAAATCAATTTTTATTAGACAGATATAAATTCCACCCCAACTCAGGGAAAAAATGTGGGAAAATAGTTGTTAAATATTTAAACATATTTGGGAAAAGTCGCTTTTGATATTCTAATCAGTTGACGCGTCTCTGCCTAGAGCTTTCAATTGTATTTATGAGAACGCAGTTCGTAATCGAGAACCTTGTAATACATTTCAATGTGTATTAAAATTCATATAAAATGAAAAGACTAAGCGATGACGAACCTCCGAAACCAAAGGGAAGGTGGGCACGGCTGATGCACATGGTTGACGGCTCGAAGAAAATACGATACAGTTCGATCAGAGAGGCACGCCGAGCTGTGCTCCATTTCTTTATCTATATAATATTTCTGGCACTGGCATCATTGGGTAAGCGATAAATTGGAATATTTAGCGTAGGAATAATCCAGCCTCATCCTTCAGTGACACAGACAACCAACAATGTTCCCATGTACTATTTAAACGATGCTATCCACAGGCAGATTATAGGTCGTCGGGTGCCCATGGAGCCTGGATTGATTAGCAAATATTCGGAGATCGACTCTTTGGATAGGTATTGGGACTTCGTTCTGTACACGTTTCTACCATTGCTCGATACAGGCGACTTTAGGTCGACTCATAAAGAGTCCATCTGGAAATTCACCAATGAGACAAATCAGTTCGATGGGATCTATGGCGACCTCTACCATCGAGTCATAATGCATGGAATTGTGCTGCTCGGACCCCCACGTTTCAGACAGATTATGGTAGAGGGGGGTCACTGTAAAGAGTATGCCCCCTTCTCCAAATACATGGATACCTGTTATGCTACCTATACGTGGTCCAATGAGCGCCGTACGGATTACCGCGGTACCAAATGGGTCAGCATGTGGGAGGACGGTGCGATGCCGATCATTGGCGAGATTGAAGTCTATTTGGGCGCCGGCTATATAACGAGCCTTAGCTATGACAATAAATTGAACTTCCGCCTAGTTGAACACTTACGCGACACCAAATGGATCGATCGCTCCACACGGATTTCCCTAATCGAGCTCAGTTTGTTTCACGTCAACACTCGCCTCTTCGAGAGCGTCAAGTAAGCAAAGGCAAAGTAGAGGGCATCCACAAGCCGATGTAGTTTTTTTCTTTGTTCGCTAAACTATTTTATTTCAATACTTCGTTATGGAACTTAATCTTTTTCATAATATTGTAAGCCGATTAAGTAGAACAGCTTGCTTTATATTCAATAGGCTGGATATATTTTACACCTCTGATTCCCTTTAATGTAGACTTCAATTATGTAACTATACGAAATGAAAAAGGTTTCCCCTTTTGATGTAAGAATATTATGTGTCTTAGTCAATTGGAAATCGTATTAATTTAAACTGCAAACTAATCTCTCATTTTCAAAGACATCGTCTTGAAACTTATCATAGGTTCGTCCTTCTGAAGCAAGTAATTTATATGTTGCACCATTTAAACTATGCTGCTATTATACAAGATCACACTACTATATTATAAACCTCTATAGGGAGAAAAGATACTTTAATTTACGAGCTTTACTACTCTCACATATCTGCAGTCGTAAGCCAAATGTCTATAAGAGTATTTTATTTTCGGTGTACCGAAGAGAAATTCCTTTTCTTGTTGGAAGTTTCTCCACAAGGGTATTTAAGCTGCGGCACGTTGCAGATGACTTTTATCCTCTGTTTTTATTGTCATTGGTAATAAACTCTAATGCCCGGCTCACAGGTTAAAGGTAGAGCGTCCAGCGACTGGTGGACTTGTACCCAGCTATTCTTTGCGGTCAATGCGACAGGAAACTATATTTACCGATTCCAACTGGGCTATTCGGATTGCATCCTGTAGCTACTATCTGATGGTCGTGCTGTTTACCTTTAGAGAGATTCGACTTATAAAAAAATATGGTTTTTGTAAATATATCGGCAATGTGGTCAATTTAGCGGACTTTACGTGCTATGTGGTGAGTGATTCAAAAAGTATATTTTTATTTAATTGAGTTATATAACATTAATTCCTGATCAGGAGGATATCAATTTATCCTGGTCGTCCGTCTTTCCGCTTACCAGATACTTATTTATAATTTTTGCATAAATATAAATTAAGACTTCGGCAGCCCGAGGATATCTGCTATTTAATCCTATTTTATCCCTCAGTGTTCATACATAATGCTGTTGATCCACGTGATACGATCCTTCTATCATAACAACATCATGGATATTGTGAAGACATCCGATAGGTATATTAATCTTGACTGGGCTTCTGCACTTGCCGTCGTATACAATAATATTGCTGCAATTACCATATTTTTGGCCTGGATTCGTATATTGACCTTTTTGGTCTTTAATCGGACAATGGTTATATTTGTGAATGTCGTCCGTGAGGTGCGTAAGTCTGTTAATAAACGAAATTTATATTATTTTGGGAAGCATAAAAGTAGAGTCGCAAAGATAACTGAATACATTTATGTAGATAGCCTTTAAAAAGTTAAATTTTACTATATAGAGCAATTTTGTTAGCATATGAAACCTAAAGTATGCACTATGCAGATATAATAACTTCTTGTGAAGGGTTTTAATCAGATATCAAAAATGTATAAGATCGATCTTAATTTTAACAAACAATACTCTTTATTTGACACGTATCTAGTAGTTAAATCAGGTGTTAATCTATCAGCCAGATTTTCTTGGACTTATCCGGAATTAAAAGTAATTTTCGTTGAAGGAAAGTATATAAAAATACCAAATTTTTTCCAATAACTCTTCCGCCATACGTCCAGTAAGTTACATATATCATAAAATATAAAAAATATATATTGTATATTAATATATGTATATACTTGATTTGGGGCCCTAACCTAGGACAAAAAACTAGGTCGCAGCACTAGCACAAATATATATTGATTTGTTATATAGTGTAATTTGTTATTAATTTTTCCAGAGCACCAGCGAAATGGTTGGCTTTCTTTTAATGTTCTTTGCCATGTTAATGGCCTACGCAGAGTGTGGCAGGGCTTTGTTTGGGGACAAAGATGAACAGTTTTACAATCTAGAATCTTCAATACTGACCATGATGCGATGGGTCGTGGGCGACTCCATGTACGATAGTTTCAAGATGAAAGAGCTGAAAGCCGGGATTTATTACATGTCATTCGTGATTATTGTGTATGCCTTGCTGCTGTTCGCCTTCCTGGTCATCATCAACTGCACGTACGATGAGATCCAATCCTCTATGCAGACCCGGGCCTCCAAATTGGGTCTTCTCATTCGTTTGTTCTTCCGGAGTCTATACGATCTGCTCTACTTCATCTTCTGTGGTAAGCGGAAGAAACGCGCAAAAGACGACGAAGACTTGAAGAGTGAACTGGCCTCCGATCAGCGCATCGATCCCCAAGAGGCAGCCGAGCGGGCTGCCATGCGCCGGCAGTTGCTCCAGTAAGTCTTCCAAGATGCCTCCCTGAGATCAAACTTCAATATTTGTTTATTGCAGAAATCCGGTCACCCTGTCACAGTCCGAATACCTGCCCAGGCGCATGGAATGGTGTGTGTTGTCGTTAATTGCCATCTAGGGTATCAAAAATGTACACAATTAACCACACTCTTTTGCAGTGCTGCAAAACGCGTTAAAGCTTTGGAAGAGGTAACTGGCCCAGTGCTGAAGCGCCTCATTAACTATTATTATTCGTTGCGCCGCGAACAAGGCTTGCCAAGAGTAAACATAGATATTTCTGACCTGAGAGGAGGAGCGCTTAGCCCAACATTTTTTTGAGATAATTCAGAATTCTTAAAATATTATTCTTCTAATAAAAATATACTTACAAATTTATTGTTTATGTTTATCATTTGGGATTATTGAATGAACGACTCAAACATTTATAACAAATAAATGAATATATGGGGTTATTAAAAATTGAGTACTAAGGTTGAATGATAGAAAGTTTTTATTAAAGGCTAATCTACAATTATTTTAGTAAATAATAACAGAAATAACAATTCTTCCGAGCAATTCTGATTTCTTATCAAGTCTTTGGGTACCGACCTTGCATTTTCAAAGAACCGTTGAGAAATATCATTTTCCTTCCGTTGCCCATTTTAGAGTACATTTTTCCGATTGATTATTTATCGATAAGGCCTTAGACCGGTTAGGGAAAGTTCAAATCCACTGGTGGAATTTAATTTAAGAAGAGCGGCCCCCTATCACAAGCGTCAAATAAAGACTGCAACTTTTTATATCAGCCGAAGTTTTTATAATTTCAATTTGGTAACCTGCAATCCCTCCGCCTTTGTGCGTTGCACTAGAGAGCTCATTATGCGCTTTGTAATCCCTGTTTATGTGCGATTATGCTTATAAGTAGAAACAAAATAATAAAAAGGCATAGGAAAAGGGCGAAACGGGAAAAGGAAATGCCGCACAAACTGAAATATGAAAGCGCAAATAATGTTTAAACAATTTGTTGTCCTTTCGTCTCATTTAATGACCAGTCGTCAAGTGGAGCGAACTCAATCCCCCTCCCCTGCCAACGTTTCGCCCAGTGCCGATTGGACGCCCGTTTCCATCTGGACAGCTCTGACTCTGGTTGTCGTTATAATTTGCAAAACTGTGCACAAAAGAGGAACAAAAGCAGGCAAGAGTGTACAAGTGAAGATTGGCCAACTAGGATATACCCTTAATCCAGTTGCCGTTACACATATTCGAACTTTATTCTTGATATACATACATATGCCCAAAAACATACATATGCACATGTTTGCACGCTCTTTACGAAATGTCTGAATTTCTTCCCTTACTCCCATGGGAAGTGAATTTTTGGTTATCTTCGGCCTTCATAGTCCGATCTATTTAAAATTTGTAGGACATAAATATGGCAAACAAAGTATGTATACAGCTGTCCTAAGTGAGCTATGTCTCAAAAACCATATTTTTCAATATACCGGAACAAATGTTCTTAATAGGTTCTGACATATATTCTTTCGTCTGTTACATACATTTCCTCAAAACTAATATACCCATACACAGTTGGAGCAGGGTATAACAAGAGAGGGAGGTAGAAAAAAATAAACAGCAAAAAAAAGGAAAGAAATTAGTAATAAAATGGAAAGCTACGTATAATGGCCGGAGGAGTCTGAGCGAACGGCGAGCAACTTGTTGCTCCACGCGCTGCTCGGTAGCAGGATGCCACTTCTCGTTGCCAGGCATGCTGGTGATTTCCTGTGAGGCGTCTGCCTCGGTGATGGCGGCGGTGGCATCGGCTTTAGCTTTGGCTTTGGCGTTGCCAACTTGCAAGTGGCGACTGACGCTTCCTGCAGCATCCCCATCCACAGCGCGATATTATTATTGCTTTTGCCTGCCTTTTAATACACTAACAGCATGTATTATCATTTTGTCGCATAATGTGTAACTACATAGTTCCAAAGTATTATTGTTGATTGCTATTGTTTTACGTGGCATCCTTTTAGTGGTTTTTATAAATTTCGGTTAACAAATGTTTAACACATTGTAGAAGATACCAACTCTGTAAATTTATGTTCTCAAACTGTCGCTACAGTTGAGTCTATAGTCTAAACTTTTCAGCTTCGGCCTACAATTTCATATTATGACACAAAAAGAAACTTCCGAGAAAGGAATTTGTTTTACTCAGTAAATATATATCGATATACGTATATGTTTATATTTCTAAGGGTATTCATTTGTCGGTACTCTGTTAACTGTTCCTTTTTAGTTATTTCTTTGCGCTGCTTTTAAGTTATTTGCTGCTCTGTAAAAATTATTATTTTCATTCTAGGAGTTGTGTGGCAAGTGGCGAGTTCTGCTCGCCGCCCGCAACCAGCTTGCTGCTGCCACCCGCTCCCTCTGCTCCACACGTACCCTGCTCCCAGCTGGCTGCCCGGCTTCTTCTTGCCACTTGAATGACTCATTAAAAGTGATTTCATTTTTAAAAACATTTTTCTCGCTGCGGTTGCTGACGGCATCGTTGGGCTTAGCGCGTTATCAGCAGTCAGAGCCGAGTTCTCTTGGCCGCGTTCCTCTATCTCAATCTCTCTCTCTATCTCTCTCTCTCTCTCTCTGTCTCTCGCTCGCTGTCTCTGTCTTCGTGCTGTTGCCTTTTATTTAATTTACTTGGAGTTTACTTTTTTAATTCGCTTAGCTACTTTTGGCTGCACCGTCTTCTGTCTCGCCTCGCCGTTGCGCTTCCTTTGTGCGTAAATCCTTCACAGAGAAAAAGGGACATTTGCCTGCCAGATAAGCGCTCTGAGTCACTCGGAGTTGCTGTTCTTGTTCTCGTTGTTGTTGTGCTCGTCCAGCTGCCTAAACGACTTGACAGTTACTTTACGTAATAGGATACAAAATTGCATTGCTGCTGCTGCTGCAACTGGAACATCAGCAACAGCCACTTGAATGTCGCTTGTTTGCCTTTTGTCAGCTTTTTTACCTAATTCCCCAGATTAGCTGCATTATGCGCCACGCTGGGCGCATAATAACAACCAGCCCAGACGCAGGCCTAACGCCAACGTCCCTCCTCCCGCCCATGTTGTCATCGTGCCCGCTGTCGTTGTTGCTGTTGCACATGTGAGTGGCCACTTGAGCAACAACTGCAACTGCAACTTCAACTGCAACTGCAACACCAGCAGCAGATGCGATAAGTGATGACTACTAAATGGACCCACGCACAGCACGATGCGATATGCCCTTTGCCGCTTAAGCCCACACGCATTAAGCAAAAAATAAATGTGAGGAAACTTAAAAGTGCATTTAAAGCAAGCTTTGTTTAATAATTAAATATTAGGTCAAGCATTAAACTGAATTAAATACGCTTATAAATAATAAAAGTTCGTTTATTAGCGAGGCAAAAATTTCTTAGCTTATAATTTAAAGAAGTAAGAGTGCGTTAGAGCAGTGTGTTCGACTAGCAGATACCCTTTACCCTGCCATGGCTTTATCTTTTAAACTGCGTTATTTTCAGTTTTGTGGAATTATTAACAGTAGTCGGCCAATATCTGCTTCGCAATCAAGAGCAATAAACTATATCCTAAAATCGATACCTTTCGATTTCGTGTAAACTGGACGAGTGCAATAAGAGAACCTCAGTTCCAAATTGAAAGTCTTAAGTTTATACTCTTGGATTAACGTATTAATTAATAGACTAACATGATTAATTCTAGCCAAAATACAAAAATACATTTATACGGTCTGATATACCTTATGGGGTCGTATTACATAAAAGGCTAATCTCGGTTATTGATGCTGGCCAGGAATATTATATTATATATACTCATACTGCATTAAATCGTATTACATTGGTACAAAACTATAATACCCATTATTATAGTAGTTGCGGGGTACACTAAATATTTCAAGAGTTTCTTGTTTGCGAGAAGAGTAACTGGTAACATATCAGATAAGAGGGGTGCATTATCTTAGAGCTTCTCTAGAAAACCCTTTAAAAGGATATAAAAATACAATTTGAAATATTCTTAATTGCTGTGAAGATTTTGAAGATTTTATCTTATTGTTGTTGGTCGTTATGACCAACATTGACCACGAGTTGGCCTGCTTAAAATTTAAATTACACTGAACTAAAAACATTTTATCATTTAAAGGAATAGTTCGTTAATAGACCTCCAATACAAAACATCCTTAGTTCGCAATCTTAAGCAAACAATCTAAAAGGTTCGAAGGTGAAAAACGTGAAGTGTATTTTTTGAGCATAGCTAAAAATATTTATATAAATAAAATGTACTTATAGATACAAACTCATCAAATTCGGATATATTTATTAGACCAGGGCTCAAGGCTTTTTTCAAGTTGGACTTCATTTGCGACAAGAGAATTCACATTTACCCACACTGACAATATGTTGCATATATTCAAAATGGGGCAGACTTCATTAAGTTCGGGTCCGTAAGTTAATTTTTCTCAGTGCACCCACACACACACACATACACACTCGATTAGCTTTCATTTCAGCGGGCGTTTGCCAGCGGCCAATAAATTTCTATTTAACCGTGGACAGCGACTGAAATAGGGGCAGAACTAGTGATGGAAGGAGGGAAGAGGGGGTGATGAGGGTGTGGTGGGGTTGGGGTCTAGGAACTAACTAACGGCTACTGTCAGGCCGCGAGCTGAGCTCCAATGAAGCGGCACGTGGAAATGCTTATAATTGCATCCGCGGCACCCTCCGGTGCTGGGACTGAAGCTGGCACGGGGCACATGCAGCAATAATTTTGACGGTTGATTGATCAAAGCAGCAGCCGGCGATGTGGTTGTTGTTGCTGCTGTTATTGTTGTTATTTACTGTTTTTTTATCGGTGTTCAGCACAGCACAGCAACAGCAGAAAGCTGCTTATTTACTTAACTTGGCAACAGCTATTTTACATGCCTTTTATTCATCAAGCGCGAGCTGCAACATTGAGGGTTGTTGCAAGATACAATTCACAAGATACAGATACACTGCTGCTGATACATAGATGTATCTGCAAGTAACTGCTACAACAGCTGACTCGATTAACTGGCCCTCTGTCGCTGTCTGTGTGTGGACTGCGCTCCGCTGCAATAAATCAAATTTTGAATCGCCTTTGAGCCAAGTTAAATTGCCAGTCCGGAAGCCCGAGATGCGGGAGTAACAATCCATTATTGATTGCACACTACACAACAGTTTATCAATAGTTTGAAGTAGGTTTTTCTTAGCGAAAAATCAAATACAATATATTGACGGACTTGCAGCTAAGTCAATTGCTGAAAGGAAACGCCATTTGGAATATTTAAAAAGATTAAAGTATCTCGCAGCATTTGCAAGTGTTGTGTTTGAATGCAAAGGGTATTACGATTTCTTCCACAGTGTCGTGTAGTAAAAGTGTTGCATGCCCAAGAAATTTAAGTTGTGTTAATACATTTAAATTTGCAGGTTGATTTGTTTAAAATTGAACAAAACATATAATTTTTCACATTTCCTGAAACTTTGTTTAATGTTGTTAACTACATAGTTCTATATCGCCTATCATATTGTAAAAGAAACAAACCCGGGCATCACTTAAATAAACGAAAGACGAAAGAGGGTTCCATATTCTCATACCCTTGCAGAGGTTATTAAAATTTAGTCATAAAGTGTAACATATAGTAACATAGAAGGAAACATCTATGACCTTATATATATTCTATATATTCTAGATTAGCAGCAACAGTCGAGTCGATATAGTCATGTTCGTCTGTCCATCTGCCTGTTTCTATGCAAACTAATCTCTCAGTTTAGCTGATTTAGCATTAATCAACATGTCTTTTTATTATGCTCCTTACTTATGACCGAAATCTTTTCAAGCTCATACTAATTCCTCCCACAGCTCTATAGAAATAATTGGTTTAAAAATGTGTTTTAGTATGAAAAACATGTCAATTTTTCAGGATATCTTAACTAGCCTCAGGAATTCTGCAAAGACCTATATAATATGACTCCCATAAATGTCAGCAATCTGCAATAAAGTATTTGCACACTCTATTTGGCACTTCTAAGCCTAGGGTATTTTATCGTCGCCTATCCGAAAATGTCCCTTGTTTACTTGTGTTTGAGTAACAATTTATTTAAAGTACAACTGAAAAATATTACATTTTAACTTGCCAAATTAATACACCTAAAAACATTTATGTAATGTTAACAAGTTACAAACTACAAAGCTGTCTTTTATATATTTCAATGCAGATATCTTAATAAATCTCATAAATTTGTTCTGAATTCTGAATTCAGATGAAATAATTACAAGCTTTAGGCATGTCGTATTTTAATTTATTTTATTTATTTTTGTTAAAATCTGAAAAAGCACAAATGAAATAGTCCGCAATAGGCATTCTATGCAAAACATACGTTCATTTCTGCCGCCATTTATGTGTGCATTTTCCTGTCAGTCCTTAAACAATCTGTAGTGCAAAATACCAAACCAGAAATGCACTCGATATTGGCAAATACAGTCGAAGACAAAAAGCAAAATTTCTGCTTTAGATGAAGAAATTCTTTGATAAATTCGCAACATTGTCGCAGAGCAATCAATGCGAATATTGTTTTGCTTGTTTCCATGTGAGAGCTCTATAAAAATGTTGCTGTGCTCAATGTTTTGTTACCTATGACCTGATCTACTCTCTATGCAAGTCACACACACACACACACACACTAGGGAAGAGGGAAGCGTACTATGTACAACTGTTGCAAACAGTTGGGGCAAAAACAAAGCCACAAGGCTGTGGGCGTGCACGTACGAGTATCTGAAAGATACACAAAATACACACAAAACACCGAGTGCGAGTTGTGGGCACGGATTTTGGCTTAGGCAAATGCAGCAAATGTAGCTAATAAAACAATTATGCAATGCAGCAGCAGCAACAGCAACAGCAGCAACAGCAGCAACAACAACAATCAGTTCGATGCATTGTGATGGCCTTCCACTGCCAACATCATCATCTTCATCATCCTCGTCAGCGGCAACAGCATTGTTGCAGTTGTTGCCTTTGTATGCCATTGTCTGCCTGGCGGCCAGTAACTGTAACTATGCGAAAACTAGGCGCAACTACATGTGTGCATCTGTGTATCTGTGTGTGTATGTGTGTATGTGTTGGTTGCATGAAAAGTATGCCAAACAATGGCGCCTCCAATGCTAGGCCACAAAATCCGCTTCGCGCCAGGCCCAGGCTCTGGCTCCCGCCCATGCCCATGCCCAGGCCCCACCTTCCCGGCTAATGCATGCGAAATGAAATGCAGGCGGCTCATAGCCATCAGCTTTTGACTGCAGCATAAGTTACATTTCGGACACCAGCCGAGTTAGCAAGATGCCCAGACAAAGGCTTCCAAACAAAACAAAAGAAAAACTCAAATAACAGTCGGCTAGTTACAATTGCTCAACTGGCGTATATCCTGCATTCCAATTGCTGTCTCATTCTATTTAACCAGCTTGTTGCAATTTGCGACACACTTTGCTATATCAAATATTTATTAATCGTGTGACTAATGCCTTTTTATTGATTTGCCATTGGCTGTCGGCTGGCGGTCAATATATGAACTAATTTTGATATTCAAATGCGGTTAAGAAGAAGTTACCTATAACATTTTGAGCTTTAGTTAGTATGGCGCCCGACTTCGTTAGGTTCATACTATTGAGCATAGCCTAATTAGATCGATATTTTCCGAACTAAAATCTGATAAATGAGAGCAAACTTTTAAACCTTTTCATGCTAATGGTTTCTAAGTTATTTGCTGACATAAGCTTTTTCAGTCTTAAAGGTATATGTGCTTATAGAGGCGGGCATGACTTGATTGGATCATGTATAGCCGAATTTGTTTATAAAAAAGTTAAGCATTAAATTCTAAATCAATTTTGGCATGCATTTGGTAGCTGAGAGCCCATATACCGAATATTCTAGTTCGAGCTCTATAAATATATGCATGGACATATTAGATATAAATAGATAAATAGATAGATAAATAGATATATAAATAGATATAAATATATGTTACTTATACATTCACATCATTAACGTAGGCTCACATACATTTGATATGTGCAATCCCCAAGACTTAATATTCAGATCCTGGCTGATATAATCCTTGATATAAATGGGTTTAGTTAGACAGCGATATGTTTTTCAATCTGTTAAAAAGAGAAAAACGAACTCTTTTATAAAACACGTGTATATTTATCTGGTTTTATCTGCTATTATTAAGCTCTATGGATTCTTTCTATTATGGCCTTACCAAATTACACAGCTATTATTATACGAGGTTATTCGCATAGTTAGAAAGTGTAAACACCCTATGAGAATTTAGGTAGCATATAGGGTATACAAATTTTCGTTGTAATGAAACTGGCTCGCTGCGCTCATCGTCCATCGTACGTCGTCGCATGTATCTTTTAGATAATCTTCATTTCTCGTTTGCGGCTAATGGCCTGGCACTGGCTATGGCTATGGCCAGGGCACTGGAACTGGCCAGGGCACTCAAGGATATCGCCTGGCATTGCTGTTGCTGTTGCTGTTGCTTTATGACCATTGGGGTACGCAGCACTTCACTATCTTTTTACTTTTGGCTCTCTTAAATGGGACACGTTGCGGTTTCCCTCTGCGTTGATGACTAAGTGAGCCGTGAGGCCAGAGTCGAGTTTTGAAGCCAGTTTCAATGCATTCGCTACTTGCCTTTTTTGCGGTTTCACATGCTCACACTGGCGCACACACTCATGCATCTCTCACTCGTCCAAACACACACGTGCATATTTAGAGATACTCAAAATGAGATACAAAGATACATTTGGACTTCCTACCATTTTAGCTGTTTGGGCTTGATGGGCGGCACACACGACGAGCCAACGTTGCGCGCAACAGGACGGACAACCCTTCACACTGAGAACCTTCTCATACTCTCAGTCGCAAAACGCAGTCATGGCTCCAGTTCCAGACCGGGCAGCTTCCTGGGGCTGGGCTCAGCTCGACGACTATGCTGAAATGTGTGCCAGCAGGCCGGCCGAGATTTATTTTTTTTCTCCGCTTTTTTCTTTGCCTCGTTTTCATCTTCGCAAAATGTGCATTGAAATTTGAGATATTTGCCTTGGATATTACTACAAAAGGCCGGGCCTAAGGAGCGGCCGCATAACCCGACCCGACCATCATCTTACAGTTAAACGCATCTTTTCTCAACTCTTCTCGTCTTCGTCTGGGCCTTTCGTTTCGGGCCTTTGTCGCGTGGGCGTCAGTTAAGATTGGCTTTTATTTTGACTTGCCTGCAGATCTTTGGCGACGACAACGACAACGATAGCAACATTGGAATGTGGCTGAGATGCGGCTTTCATAATTCTCATAAATTTGCTTTTGTCTTTCAAGTGTGTGGCGACATTGCCCAACCGAGCCGCATGTAACACTAGAAGCTCCAACTTTTATGTGGGCTCAATGTGATATTATTGTGTTAATAAACCACGATTTTTTTCTTACATGGAAAAAACTGACAATACTCCATGCTGCAGCTGTCATTTACTGGGAAATCGGTCTATTTTCAGTAAGCATTGCACGGAAAACAGACTTGCTTTTCTTTCTTTCCACAAAAAACATCCGACATGACCAGAAAATAATAGCAAATATTTACTGACAATAAATTTAAATGATCTTACATAAACATTGCAATAGGTAATAATATAAATTAAATATTTTGTTATATATTTTAAATACATAACATCTTAGTATATTTAATATTAATGAAATTTTATATAAATATATAAAACTATATTTTTCGCGTTAGTTTATATTAATATTACATTTTATATACAACATACTTAATTTAATATATATTTTATTGCTTTTATTGTATGTTTAAATAAAAAGTGAAAGAAAAGTATTGCTTATTTTGAGGGCTGATATAAGGTCAATAATTTAATTGTACCAAATTAAAATCATGATTTTTTTTTCTTTTTATACCCTGAACCCGTTGAAAATGCGTAAAAGGGGTATGATGTTTTTGTGAAAATGTATGCAACAGGTAGAAGGAAGCATCTTCCACCCCATAAAGTATATATATTCTTGATCAGCATCAATAGCCGAGTCGATCTAGACATGCCCGTCTGTCCTTCAGGCCATCTGTCTGATTGCCCGTCCGTCTGTTCGTATCTATGAACGGGTCGATCTCAGATCCTCCTACTGCCCGCGCAGTATGAATTTGTTTCCGGGATTAATATACTTAGCGCACTTAGTCTGAGAACGAAGACACATATTGGGTTTTATACAGCAGTGCCTTGCTGCTCAGAGAGAGCTTATTGTTTTCATTTAGTTGTCCAGCCATCATGTAGGGCATACTGTGGTGCCGTGTTCGTTTCATGTGAGCCTGCGATCAAAATGGACTCCAAGGTAGCGATGTACGTCTTTATGCTTGAGGAGTTAGACTTGGCCTCTGCGGATGGCAAATGTTCAACATGTCGACTTTCGCCTGTCGATGGCAATTAGCCACTTGGATGTCCACGTCTCAAAATATTAAGGAAACGTAAGAGGCGTATTATTTCAACGATAAAAAAATTTAATTTAAAGCAGTATTGCATATGATATAAAAGAATTTTAATTTACTTAAATCACAGATACATTTTATTGACATTTTGCTCTTTGAGGCAGATGCAAAAAAAAAGAAAATTTAATTTTCATCTTCTAGATTAAAATTGCTCAATTAATTGAAATTCTTAAAATATATTTTATTTTTAAAAAAATTGTTCGAGGATTTGCTTTTAAAATTTGCTGGCTGGTTTATTGACTATTCTCAGCTTCACAGATATTGAAAACAGCTTAACTAAATAACTTTTGCAAAACATTTCTTTAAATATAAATAGAATTTCACTTCCATTTATATTCAGAAAATGTAAGTAAATAAACCGACTTTCTCAAACATCAATGAACAGCAAAATTCAAATAGAATTATTATTATTGAGGTCGTCCTGTGATTTTGATTTGGAAGCTGTGTTTAAAGTGAAGCCCCATCATTTGGTTTACTGCGCTATTAAAAACTCTCGAGAACTAAGTTGCCATTTCATAAAAAGCATATATAACCGTAAAGCAAACACGGCTATTCAATATAAAATTCCCTCTGCGATTGAGACATGTATTATTCAGGAAATCCACTTTGTAAATTCAATTGTATTCCATTTCATTGTCCGTTGCTCAGGCAGCGCATTAAAAAAATATATATATTTAATTAAAATTAAAAAGCACAACAGCCACGAATTAAATAAACAACTTTTAATTGAGCTCGACAAAAAGTTTAAGCAAACATCGCAAAAATGCAAACGTCATGTGTATTATATACAACATAAGTGCAATACATGGATGCAAATATATATCCACATATTAAAAATTGTTCAACTTTCATTGTGTGCCAATAAACCAATTACAACAACAGCAAGAAGTACACAAACAAAAATAAAAATTAAAAATAAAATAAAAGGAAACAACAATAATAACTGAGTGTGACACATGGCAAGGAAATGCAATTAAAAAATATGCCTTTTAATTGGCCAACTCCGTGTGGCCCCGGCTCCACCTTTCGCCCACCTGCCGTGACATTAATTTGAGTTAGCTTCACACAGACAATTGCAATGCCCACATGCTGAAATCCGAGAAGTGTTACGGCATTTCGTATACTCTTACAAGATATTATGAATTGGTGTTCAAATGTGTACAGGCCAGGATAAGGCCGAATGTGCCTTTGGCTTGGCAACAGAAAGTTCTTTCATGAACATGTTGCTAAATGAATACGTAATGAAATACTTTAATTCATTTAACACCAATCATCTTAACAACAAATTTGTTTACTATTCGTCAGTTTAATAAGTTTAATTGGATGGCATAATTATTTTAAATATATATTTATATAAATATCTTATATTTTAATTTTATTTTTATTTAAAAAATGTTTGTGCCCATTTGCTAAGTTCCGTAAGCCAAAATGATTAAAATACTTTGTTTTATTGACAAACATTTTACATTTATATTTAAATAAAATTGAATGTCCGTTCGCTTAGTTTCGACTTAATTTTTAAGGGTATTCAGCCTTCGAAAGACAACTTGTGTTGTTCAGTCATGAGCTTTAATTTTTTGTGGAGCGAAAGTTTTGCCAAAAGTAATTTGAGACACTTATTTATCATAAAATAATGGTAAGAGGGGGAGGGGGTTCAGCATCGAGAGATCTGTGTTATTGTCACATATTCCGCGTGTGTGTGGGGCGCCTCTTAAATCGAAAATCCGAAAGCTGCATGCGGCTCAGTAAATAAAATTGATGGTCTCTGCATTTGGCCGATTGGCTGAGTTTTGTTTTACCAAAGGGTTCGCCAATAATTTGTAACCATATGCAGCAGGAAATTACAAGTCGTTGAACTAGAGTTTCATCGGGCCAGAATTTCACCAGCAGGGGATAAATGCCTGAAATGGGGGAGCAAAGGAAATGAGTTCGTAATATTAAAATAGGAATTGTAGATTATAATCTATAATTTTGCTGCAAGTAGGCAATAGAAGAACGCCTCGACAAAATTTGGCTTCGGGTACGATCAGCAATACAAATTAAAATGAGTATATACAAATCCTTTAATTATTATCTCTTTAACATTGATGAACTAAAATAAACTTTATCGTTTATCTAGATATCTTGATCAAACTTGGCATTATTACTATTCTTCCAAATCGATTTTGTCCCCCAAAAAAATAATCCCCCCCAGCTGCAATACACTTATGCCAAAGTTCGAATAGTAGGATCTTATATGGCTAAATATTCTGTTCTCAAGGATATTTTCATCAATCTCTGCATTTTCGAGCTTCACTATCCTCAAATATCTGCAAAAGAAAAATGTCTACAAGTGTATTAAATCCTCGGAGAAGAAAATCTAATTTTTTTGTAAAGTATTTGGTATACTTCCATCTTTTAGAAAACTCTGCATATAGAACCAACCTCTTTCTATGATTATATAAAATAAAAATAAAATAAAATATTAAAATAAAAGAATATTTTTAATAATTAATTTGTAGTACAAAATCCACCACATCTTAATCATGAACTCTATCAAAAGCTCATTCAACAAATTAGAAATGATGTAACTGAAGCTCACAGAGCAGAGCATTTAGGCGTGCATATCTCCAGATTTTAGCCAGAGCAAAGTTCTGCTCTGCGTGCCACATGTGAGGAGAAATAAGAGCCCAAGCCAAGCCTATGAATATTGCCTTTGCTTCACTATCCACGCCGCACGCCCCGCTCCCCGGTTGGCCATCACATTTTTAGCATTTGACCCTTTTGGCCTCTTTCCCACATCCTCTGACCATATGCACAACCACTTTGAGCTGTGGCCAGGCTCCCATCATGGCCAGCAAAAGAAAAAATAGAAAAAAAAAAAGGAAAAAAGCATTTCCCAAACATTACATAGCCTACCCCCGATGCTGCGTACCCCCCCATTTAGGCTGTCCTTCATTTGGCATGCAAATGCGCAGATCGAACTGATAACATCAGGCCAAAATGTAAGAGGAGCGGGAGCGGGAGCGGGTGCGGACGACGGCGGGCGGGCTGCATAGTTTTTGTTTTTGGTGTGCAAATAACAATGCCGCCAACAAGCGAGAAAGCCTAGCCAGCGTATCAGACAACAGCGACGGCGACGGCAACGGCAATTGCAACAGCAACAAAGTGGCAGACAAACTTTGCAGAACGCAGATAGTTGCGCAAATTAAATTGCGCAGATGGGGCAGACGGAATTGGGTCATCATCATCATGAGGAGGAGGAGGAGGAGGACAGCAACGGCAAAAACCATACATATGTATAAAAGCCAATAGGCCAAAAAAGTGCCAACGCGAAGCCGTCAAAAACGGCAGCGGCAACAACAACATCAACAACTGCCATCAAGCCGTGATGTGGCAATTGCAACACTTTCGCTAACAAGCCGCCACAAACAGCCAAGTTGTTGCCACGTGGCGCTGTCTGTCCTGACAGCCACTAAATGTGGCCCGAGGTCGCCAACAGCGTTGCGGCTCTAACTGCAACTTTGACTTTAGCCCATGTGCAAGTTGCCACGTGCAACGTGCGCGGCCAGCAATGTGCAATGTTGTGCGTGCATAAAACATCAGCGGCGCGACCCACAAGCCCAGCCCAAAAAAAGAAGTCCTCGCAACCACATGGCGCAACGCATAAAGTTTGGTTATAAAAATGTTAACAACGCTGTCAACGACATGTCGACGAGAGCGACGTGCAGCAGCAACAACAACAACAGCAACAACAACAACGACGACACTGATCAGTGGGCTAAGTAATAAAGTCTCAAGTTAGTTGCTGCTGATGGCAACTCTGGCAGCGCTGCGCGAGAGTTGCCTGCATCAGCTATGCAGAGAAAAATACACACATGTGTGTGCATACACACACACACACACATACACAGTCACTGGCGCACACACATAAAACTCGCATTTTTATGGCAAGTTTTCGAAAATGAATTTTTGATCAACTGCAGCAAAGTTCAAACGCACACACACACCCATCCAGCTGCTCACAGTTATGTGTGTGTGTGTGTGTGTGTGGGTGTGTACGAGCATTTCTTTGAAACGTGCAGCTCAAAACGCGCCACATGCCACTTAAACTTGGACGCCGCCTCCTCTTAAATAGCCAAAGAGAAAAGTTCGCAATGAAAACTTAAGAGACTCCATTAAATTTCATGTGTTTGGGTTTCAATATAAAAGAAATGTTGCTTTGGCAACCATCAACCGACAACATACTAATCCAAACTAATAGAATGTTTTTTTTTAACTGAAAGGTTTGAAGAGAATAATACTATATAAATATTTAGATCGGAGCTGCCAGACAAAAAGAATTATCGGTTCAAACCGAGTCCCTGGACTTCTTCTTTTATTTTTCTTAGAGGCTAGGCTTCGGTTCAAAACTTGCTTTTTTATTTATTTGATTAACTTTTATTAAACAATTCAATTAAAATTTTTTAATTGCACGTTGTTTTTTAAATATTACAAATCGTACATATATATATATATATATACATATACATATATATTTTTATAGAAGAGGCGGACTGAACTTGATCTTAATCCAGAATTGGCATCGGTTAGGTAAATGCAATGATTGGGGACAATGTTCTTTATACTTTAAAGCTATGTCTCTTTCAAAAAGTTGTGTCTTAAGCCAAACCACTTTTTAGTAAGTTTGGCTAAATTTGTATAATTTTTAAGCCATAAATTTGAATCCGGGCCTGAACTTTTTTTCTTAAATCTGATTCGCAGTCTTAATTAAAAGTTTTAAATTATATTAACCATAATCCAATTTATTATTAGCTTAAATAAAACATTTTCATAAATTGTTATAAAAAATTAATCAAGTATATTTGACTTTAATCATTAAACTTGACGATGAATAAATGAGAAATAAATATTAATAAATTAATAACTAAATAAAATATAAAGTAAAAGTTTTTTAAAATGAATCATTCTCCAATTTGTACATAAAAGTTTAAAAAAAATAAATTGTATATCATTGAGTTTATTTATGTTTTATAATTATCTCTTTAAAAGCTTTAAATCGATTTTATTTATTTATTATTTTATTTAATTCTTGGTATTCTTTTACATTATATTTATGCTTTGCTGATATTTCTGATATAATATTGCATTAAATAGAATATTCAACATATGTAGACTTCTTTTTTTTCTCTTTCCTAATTTACCTTAACATTTTTCTATTTCTTGACTTTTTTACATCTCCATTAATTAATTTGCTGCACGCTGCTCAGTTTTCATTAAATTTATAAAACATTTACACTCCATAAGCTACACATTGCCACACAATACCAGTACAAACTCCATTGTCACGTTAATTTGCACATTTGGTT
Organism: Drosophila montana; assembly: GCF_035044405.1. Taxonomy (NCBI): domain Eukaryota; kingdom Metazoa; phylum Arthropoda; class Insecta; order Diptera; family Drosophilidae; genus Drosophila; species Drosophila montana. Next base: position 137,987 of record NW_026998621.1, on the reverse strand, counting down.
GTCAAAAGAAAGAAAGAAAGAAAAAGTGACTGACTAGCTCATATTTTTGATTTCATATCAATCAATTTGCAAATATTCGATATATGATTGCCACGAATATTTTGCTCATTGGCTTGCTGGCTCAATTTGAGCACACACCCAAGCACTTATACACACACTGGCACATACGCACACACACACACGCACACACACATTTACTGAAAAGCCACTGACAGCTAGACCCCAAACCAATGGCCCATTATCAAAGCAAAAGGCGTTTGCCCAAGCTACTCTCACACCTCGAAACTCATTTGGTTGGTCGGTGGTTACTTTTACCATTTGCCTTACGGCTGCTGCTGCTGCCTGCCTGCTGTGGTTTTGTAGCAGCTTCCTTTGTGCCCCACCAGACGAGAGCGAAGGCTGCAGTCGGGCAGAGTGAGTGGCAAACCATCAGCTTTGCTTTCTATTACACTTACATGACACATACGCACACACACACAGGCAGACAATTGTCGCCCCGCATTGACCCCGAAAAAAAAAAAAAAAATGTATTACATAGCTAAAAGGAGGGATGCGGGGGATTTTGGGGTGGCAAAAACCGAAACGTTGTAAATTCATAAAATTTGCTGTTTGATGCGTTTTCAAGTAAATTGAGTTCCAACCCTCAACGAAGTGAAATGAAATAAAAACCACACCATACAGCGACCCCAAAGGCGCATCCCCTCAAGCAAAAGGAGCAAAACCGGGCACAGCAGAGAGAAGCGTGCAGAGAGAGAGAGAGAAGCGAGACATTTGGAGAGATGAGTCGAGACGCGTTGGCGACGCACGCCGCATGTTAAATGTCATTTTTATAGCGCTTTGATTATATTTTCTATTATCGAAGATATTTCGGCAACACACACACACACACGCACACACACACAACCCTCAAAATGTTTGGTGTGGCAAATAACACCCCCCCAACCACCACTTGGTGGAGCCACTTCGCAGAGCTTAGCACGTAAGCCACTGCGATATATATATAGAATATAAAAAAAAAACAGACGAGCGAGAGAGAGGGTGCGGGCATTGAAATGTGAAATCAAATTAAATTAAATAACATAAGCATAATAATATGTAATAATAAATGATAAATTATGTGAGTGGGTCCAACGCGGCGTATGCATAATTTTACCAATATATAAACCAAATGTAATCGCATTGAGTGAGGCGCCGCACACACACACACACACAAACACACATCACATTTTTGCATAACAAATCAATGCTGAAATATTAAAATGCATTTGCCGCAAACGAGACAAGCAGCCACAACAACAACAACAGCCACAACAACAACAACAACAGCAACCAAACAATAAATAACTAAAATTCATGTTTAAATTTCATAGAACTGGCAGAGAACGGAAAATATTTGCATTTCCTAACAGATATTGAGACATTGAGCACTTGCAGCAAATGCAAATTGTTGCTGGGCATAATCAAGCCAGCCATGCCACATGCATGCTATATAGTATCCATATCTATATACACACACACACACACAGACACACACACATGTGCACTATCTATAGGCAGAGCGCTGTTTTAATTATGAGTGAAAGAGATGGCGATTGTGTGTGTGTGCGTGTGCGTGTGTGTGTGACAGAAACAAAGGCTTATCAATTTTGCAGCTTCATTTGGTAAATTCTTAAAGCCGAGCTCTGTGTCTGTGATTTTTGTGTCACCTCCCCCGGGGCCATCTTTGACGGACAGTGGCCCTGGCTCGGGCTCAACTTAATCTGGATTCATAATATAATGTCCAAGTGCTTGGCAAAGTTCATGCTCTATATAAAAGAGAAAAGCATGAATTGCAAAATTAATCTAAAATTCGTTTGAATCACACTTGGCAACTTCAATGGCAAACTTTAAATTTAAGGCTCATAATAGATATATACTCTTTTTGCATACGATTATTTATGCCTATTTTGTTGTCAATTCTGGGAAAATGAATTTGTGTATTACATTCAGTTCATTCAGTTTAACATTGTTCATATTATTATATTCATAGTTGGTATTATCCATAATTTTGACGTATTTTGCCTAGTCTCTGGAGCCTCACTGTTCTCTGTTTGGATTCTGATCAAATCTTGTCGTAAACAAAACTATTGATATAGGGAATCTATTGGAATATTAATTGGGCCTTGTTCTAGATTTCAATTTCTGTCAAACTTCTCGGAATTGCAATGGATTGCTGTTCTTTACTTCGATTCCAATCAAATCCTACGAGCGATTTTCTTTTGAGTTGGCAAGATATTTTCATTTATCATTAACTTGGAAAGTATTGCTTTTTCAACAGATATAATTTCTACATAATTTTAATGAATAATAACCTTTTGAAAACTATCGGATCAGTTCCATATGTCGATTTCGATCAAACGGTTCGGATTTGGATGTTCCTTATTTCGATTGTCGTTCTCAAAAGTTATGCCTTCGACTTCTATTTTACTTAATAAATAAAATAAATATATATTTAATATATTTTATATTTTCTTCGTAATATTCGCCAACCCTCCATGTCACATTTCGCATGACAAATTCCATTTCTACTCAAACAAAAGTGTATTTATAAGTGAAAAATCATAAGGCCACCATGCGAATTCGATAGTGATTTTCTGAACACTTGAACCTTTCGGAACACTTGAACCATAAATATCAAATAAACACAAAAACTAAGAGTTTGATATTCTCTTGTATTTTCTTTTTGTATTTTATGCCTGACTGAGAGGCCGGCCACAATGCGTCCTAATGCAGATTTAAGGGGTGACTGGCTTTCAATATATGCCATACTTTTAATTTATACATCAATTACTCTAGTCTATTTTCCGTTTGCTGAACAACAACAATTTCTTGCAGCCGCAAAGAAATGTGTTTTGCTTATGTCTCCGTGTTTGTGTGTGTGTTTTTCTGGGGTTTTTTTGGGTTTCATATTGAGCAGAGCTCAACATAATCCGCTTGGCGCTTGCCGCTTAAATGCAAACAAGTGTAGTTTTATGTAAATACTAATAGATGATTATGTAGTTGAGCAAACACCAACAACAACAGCAACAGTAACAACAATAACAATCGGTCACACATAGTTACATGTAGACAAAGTGCACTCAACCAAGAGGCAAAGCTCGTTTGTAGCCGAGCATTTGCATTGTATTTGTTGTTGCCTCGAGGTCATTATATATCGAGAACAGCAGTTGCCAAAATGTTCCCAAAAGCTTTTGTGTGACAAGTTCAGAGGGATCGGCGTGAAGGAGGGGCTGCATACAAGCTAGTAGGGACTAGGTGCAGGTCAAGGGGACGGGCCCGCTTGCATTACATGCTTCAATTACAACAGCTAGAACAACAACAGAAACAAAAGTAACGACAATGGACAGCAGCATTGGGTATTGTCGCATTGTGGAAACAAAACATGGAAAAACGAGAAAAATAACCAACATATATCATGCATAGTTAAGCAGGCAAATGCCGGACTATGGATACCCCGTAGAAAAGTATGCCATAAAAATGTTTAAAAAATGCTTAATAATTATAAAATTAGCAAACGAAGAAGAAACGCGATACTTTAATATTACAAAATTTATTTAATTAGATAAAAAACATTTGCACATAATATAAAAATATTGCATATAAGAATCGTATTTGTATTTGAAAGCGCCAACACAATAAATTTAAGTTTTGGTTTACATTGCAATTCAACTTAATTTATTCAAATTCGAATTAAACGAGTTATATAAATATTAAATTAAATATTATATATATGGTTTATATAGCTCAACTTTTACATCAGTTCCAGGGAACGTTGTGTCTGTCGCTAGAATTTGATAGATAATTTTATATGAAGATGCCATTCTAATGCCCCAGAGTAGAGGTTGGTCGTTATTGAATGAAGTAGCTGTTAAATTTAAATTTATAAATATAAATTTGAATTCAATTTTCAAACAATAATATAAATATGAAATATACAAAGTTATAAAGATTTTTGCTCTGCTATCTGACGCTATTCGAATAATTACAAATATTTATGTATATCTATTTTAGACATGTAAATAACGAAACTCCTGTATTTATTCAACACACAGGGTATTTAAAAAAAGAAGTAATAAAAAACCTAGCAAGAGGGACATGAAAATAAATGTCATTGACTAAATGACAAATATCTTGACAATTTTTTTGTTATTGTTGTTGGCTGCATAAAGTACAAACACATATAAATACAATTTATAGATATGCATATCTATAACTGTGTGCAAGTGTGTGTGTGTGTGTGTGTGCATGTGTGTGGGAGAGAACAAACAAGCATGTAAAACAATCCATAAAGCCAAATAAAAAAGCGTCAGGGACAAAGGCAAAAATGTTTCAATATTTTGCAAATGTTTGCAAGCGTGTTTGCTCATCAGTGTGTGTGTGCTTAGATGGCGTGTGTGTCTGTGTGTGTGTGTCTAAGCTCTAGTGTAGTTGTCAAATTAGTGAGAAACACAAAAAGTTGGGTGCTTGTGCGCGGGGTCAGGGCTCGAGTTGAATGCAGTACCAAAATATACACACAAAAGCTTTTTCAGCTGTCAAAGACAAAATTACAAATGCGGCCAAAAACCAAAGTCGAAACACACTGAAAACCAGACGAAAGGCTGTTGACTAAATGGCAACAGCAATGACAACAACAACAGCAACAACAACAAACGACAACAATGGCCAAAAAGGGTTCCTGTCTGGTGATTGACCTGTTCACTGAAAAACGACTAAACCAAAAAAAAGAGAACCTTTGTGCGACGCTCAAAAGTAGGCAACGTTTTTTGCATGCGAGCATATAAATTCATTTTACGTAGATAATTGAAATTGATACTGAAATCCTTAAGGAATATTGTGGCTTTAATATGCAAATCGCCTGGTTTCTTAAGTAGACCGTAATTGGGTCGGATCTGTTAAGCAGCAATTGCTTTGCGAGCACTTCGTCGATTTAGTTAAATTTCAGATTTACAAAATCTCAGCTAGAGATAGCATATTTGGTGGGAAGGCTCTTCAATATTTAACTGCTAAGCACAGCTGAGTTCTAGCTGCACAGCAGCTGACATCTCGCTTTATATATTTGGAAATTTATACAATAAATTAATGTCAAACATTTTATAAGCTACAAAACACACTGACAGATGTCGATGCTTTAAATATATATGTTTATAAGCTAGTGAGAAACTCAATTGAAACTATTTCCCGTCCCTTTTTAAATCACACAGTTAAATGTAAATCATGGATTTAGATTCTATACAAAATGATTGTCAATATATATCACAAAACAAGAAGATTACAAATGTTAACGAGTTGTATTGGGAATCAAAATAAACCTTGGCATTGGTAAATTTGTATATGTGTGTGTCAGTATATCTGTATGCTTTTATATCAGTTTACTTCCACCTCCGCCTCATAAAAAATACAAAGTATTTCTTAATACAGCCTTTCTATGAGATTCTCATAAAATCAATTAAGGCCTTCAGCTTTTCATGCTTTGATTTTAAAGTTGGATATTAAAAAGCTGTGTTCGGAATCCAATAAATTTTATTTTTGGTTGTATGCATGTATTTGTTTCTGTGTGCCGATTGATGAATGTTTGAGTGTGTGTGTATATGTTTGTATGTATGCATATATGAATATATATGCTTATCTATGTATGCATAAAGTAAATGTATATTTATGTGGGTTTGTTTTCTTATACCAAACGCAGACCAAGCTTAACACCCACGGAGCTGTGCATTTAAAAGTAAAAGTATAACTAAATATGGCCCTTCTATGCGATTCGCATGAATTCAAGCCGACTTACAGAGTTTCATGCTTTTTTTATAAGTGATGTGCTGGCAACCTAATATTATTGCTGCTTATATTCACACTCTTATTGACCTTTTCTCTCGCTCTTTATGTCTCTCGCTGTCACTTAGCCTTCTTTTCCTGCTAATTTTGTAATCCACCCCCTACTTCTTATTTCTTTTAGTGATGAGTATCTCCTGCTAACACATGCCCATAAAGGAATCGTTCGTGTGTATATGAATACTTGGGTAAGTAAACGTTTATATATATACATACTTATACATAAATAGTGAGAATATATGCTAATGCAATTCTGACCTGGGCAAGGACTAAAAATACAATATCCTTGACCTCATGTGCTTGATCAGAACTAATGCCAAAATTAATTTATTGAGTAAGAAGCTATTTAAATACAATTATTTATATGAAATCAAAAGAAAATTACAGACAGCTCTCTCTATTTACTATACAATCCTATTTGTAGACACTGTGCGGTTTTTATAAGTTATGCGAATAATTAATGCATACTTACGTGCACGCAGCCAGGCCAATAACATTAACCAAAATTACACGAAATGGTTCTGGCCTTCAAGCCGATTATACAGACCAGGTTCGCTTAACTATATGGTGGATTAGCATGTAAAATATCATTTACTCAACCAAAGGGGCGTTATAAGTTATTGTTAGAATATGGCGGGCGAACTGAGCGGCTGTGGGGCTGGGTGCTGGAGTTGGCGTTGGCGTTGGGTTCAGAGTTCAGCAGCAGCAGTAAAATGCTTCACGCCCCTCAGTCGAATCAGTGATAAACACAAAGGCAAACAAATGCGACTACTTAATGCGATAAGGATGGGTAAAAATATATATTTATTTTTTTACGAGACGCAACGAACAGCAGCTAAAGGTCAAAGTGCAGCTACGTTTACGATTACCAGGCGCATTTATTATTCATTAGATGTATACGAAAACATGCAAACTACACTTCACACTCATCACACACACACACACACACACTCATCACACACACACTCACTTACAGACTGAACAATAATAAATATTGTAATGGCTCGTCGAACAAATATAAATTGACACATAGATAAAGTTTCTGGGCGTCGGCTGTTGCCGCCCAGGCAGACATTGTTCATCATGATGATGATGATGATGTGGCCGATGATGTTGATGCTATTGTTATCAGCCAAAGAAATGATATTTCAATATCATATGTGTATTCGTGTGCTCGTGTGTGCTGTGGCTATTGCCGTGCATTCGAGCTGAGGTCAGTTGCCTGCCCTTGTTGCGGCTCAATTTAATTTCTTCATTTTGACCTCTTTATGGCCTTTAAATGTCTATTTCGAAAATTTTGTTGTCAACTTTGTCATGCCGCTCATTATTTTTGACAGTTTTACATCCCGTTTTCTATTTAAAGCACTCTTGTTTCTCTTTAAGCTTTTAAATTAATCTAGACTTGAAAATAATTAAGCTGTGCAAGCATAACCTTTATTTTACTTTTTTTATACATTTCTTGTTCCCAACTTTCTATGTATGTAAGATGTAAATATAAAGAACGCTTCTATACACGTTCCAAGGATAATAACACAAAATGTGGGCTTTAGTTTTGCTCGCTTAACTTTTTTACATTGGCTATATAATTCTCAAAGAGCTTATAATTCTCAAAGAGTTATTGGGGCGAAAAACTGACAAGGAATTGATAGATAGTTGATAGTTGTAGTATAATTTAGATTTAAGGCAATTTTTCGCTTTATTTCTTGCAATCGATTTTGGTATTAATGCTATTTGCGATCTGAAAATACCCTTAAAAAATTAGAAGAAGTTAATAAAGCCGAGAGCTACGCTTTAGCTTCTCTTCTTACTTTGCAATAATTCCCAGTCGTCTATCAAACCCCTTGTTATTGATGACTTTAATAATTGTGAAAAATATCTTTGCAATCAAATTTCAAAAAATGCATAATCTTTAGCCCAGTTGAATATTTATTCAACCTCGACTACTCATTATTCTCGCCCTGATTGAGTGCTCCAAGTTTGTCAGCTTAACTTAACTGAGTTAACTTTAAGCACTTTTATGCTCTGCAACCATTGAAAATAGCTCAGAAGGGTATATTGCTTTTGAGGAAGTGTATGTAACAGGCAGAAAGAGACTAACTTGATCAGGGTGACGAGCTGAGTCGATTCTTCTAGCTCCGCCTGTCTGTCCGTCTGTTTAAAGACTTTACATTTTAAATATGTTTATAATATAAATATAAATATAAATATAATATAAATATAAATATAATATAATAAATATAATATTATATATAACCTGTCTGCCGTGACTTTCAAAATGTCGATAAATATCGATTTGGAGACATTATTTTTCAAGCACAGCTCGATAACTACAAAAACCAGATACCCCAAGCTAGGTGTGATATACACAGAATAAAAGTAATTCCCTTTTTGAATATCTCTCCACCTTCTCCCAAAATTGAGAAAACACACTCATTCTTAAAGGTAGACCCTTGCGCTTTGGTATATACAGACTTTTGTGTGTCATATTGAAGCGCTAAAAATTTCATAAAGATTGAACTATCAACAACAAAGTTAATCAAGACTACAATTGTCATATATAGTGTACGGCAAAGGAAAGAAGAAGCACAGCTTGCTGCTTTTGTTCGTCTGTATATATGTATAGAAGGAGGCTATTATGTTTTCTGGGCTCTAGTTTGAGGGTATCTCTAAGTCGAGCACTTCCGACTAAAGCACTCTTGATTTTGTTCTCTATTTCTTGTTACTTTTACTGCTGCCATTTGAAGGCATAGAAAATGACCCAAAATGGTCTTCAATTGCCGGCTAGATTTCACTCCATCAGCTTCTAGCGGGCAACCTCCGATTCATTTCATACCTGACCACGACCTCAAGCACAAACAATGCCACGTTTCTGACACCCGTCTCCTAGTCCAAGTCCAATTCCGATTACCAACTTTGCCATTGCAGTTGGCCAATGCCAGCGGCAACAGGAACAGCAGCAGCAACTGCAGCAGCAATAGCTCCATAGACAATATTAATGATGCACAATTGTCAAGAACTTTCACTTGGGCCTAGGCCACTTGAAATGTGGCCGGGGCAGGTCTGTTGCTGCAGCCCCCCTCTCGGTGGCAGCTGCATTGACCCACTGTGCGCCGTAACCGCAATGACACGCGTCGTTTGTGTTTTTGTTGCTGTGGAAACTCTCTTTCAGCTCAATTGAGACGCACTCTAATGGCAATAATTATGCGGCTGACGACGACCCCCAACAAAATGGCTGAAAGAGCGAGCGAGACAGCGCTATCCCCATTAAAAAGACAAAAACGATGATTGAGTGTGCGTATTTTGGGTCTCAATGCGGCCACTAAGAGGGCGCGGGCACAATGCCACTGCTGAGAGAGGGTGGGGGAAGGGGGGCAGGTAGCGGGGAGTTGGGGCGAAGGCGGCTTTCACCACAAAAGATGCTGCCCGAGAACGTCAAGAACGACGATAATGCACTTCAAGAGGCTGCGGCAACGGCTCATTGTGTCTGCCACAAAACTCCCCCAACCAAACCAACCCACCCCACCCCACTTTGCTGCCGCTGCCCTGATTGCTTGCCCCCTTTAACTAGACTAAGTTCCAATTATTTGTGCGGTCGATGCTCAGTGGGCGGACAGGAAGTGGGCGGCGGGCGGCGGGTAGGTGAGCGGGCGTTAGCTTTAAAGCGCTGTTAAAAAGCTGCTGGCACGGGTTGGGCGGCACCGTTGATGGGCGTGGCTGTCGACGGCAGTTGTTTGCAGGAAATGGCTTTTTTGCTACTATGTGCGACTAGCATTTGCCACCGCCCCGGTCCCTCATTATACCCTGTACTCATTAAATGACCAACAAGCTGGGCAACTGGCAGCGATTTTTTTATGTATTGCATTATTGGATCTATATATGCAGAAAGGCTGAAATGCCCGAAATTATTTACTTAACGTGAATTGAAACTTAAGCTAGATTAGATGACCAAAAAGTAGCCGAGCCTAAACGTGAATCGAAGAATACGATTTTTTAACTGATTCCAATATATAAATACATATATAAAAATATGTGTACATTTAACTAATATAAACTATAAAAACTTCAATTGCTCTATTGAAAGTTGTAAAAAGTTGTGTAAACCAAGGTTCGAACCCCAACCTGGGTTCAAAAATAGAACTCTGGTGCAAACATTTATGTTGGGCTTGCAGCTTTGTTTAGTACCCCAATCCTGGGTACTATAGGAGCTGGAACTTGAGCATTTGGTACAAAGTTTTTCAAAGTCATTTCAGGCCTTGACTTCTATAAATAATAATTTCAATCCTGCTGAATAACAGATTCTCTAGTCAGATTCTAGTCTCTTATCGTCGGAAAGATGGCTGAGCGATAACTTGGAAAAAAGTATAAATAAAATACACTGATATCGCTTTTATATCTCTCTGCGTTAACTTGGCGATAGCAAGGCATTCATTCAACCAGCACAAGCAACAGAACCCGTTGCAAAATATTGTTGCGTTTTATATGCTAAGTATCGTAGACGTATCTTCCAGCCGATACTTATGCTTATCTCGCTTTTATCATCCTCCATTTGCTATTCACTTTAATTTGGTTGTCAAGCGACGCTCTCTTTTAACTGTGAGACGAAACGCTATTCTATCTATTGGCCTCTGTAAGAAAAAACAAAGAGAGAGACAAAGAGAATAAGAGAATAAGAAGAAGAAACTACAGTTAATCATACAAAGGATTATATTGAAGCTTTATGTTTTAAAAAATGTTCAAATTAAAGGTTCGTGCTTTTTACAGAGTATCTCCATGTCAAGCTGGCCTTACAATTTTTTTTTCTTAATTCTTTTCCACTTTGTGTGTGCTCCATTTTGTTGTGCGCATTGTTGTAATTGTTGTTGTTGCGGTTTTGACTTATGTGCGCGCTTAATTGTTGCTAAGAAGTGAAAATCAACGGCAGCAGCAGCAGCAGCAGCAACAACAACAACAGCAGCAGCAGCAACAAAAGGGAAAATAAATCCAGCAAAAGCCGCTGCTCTCAAGTGGTGGGCGGCATTCAGAGGAAATGGGAGAGCGGGAAATGGCTAGAGTGCACGGAGGAAGGGGGGCAAGGCGAGCTGGGGAGGGCACTGGCACGGCTGTGCGGTCGATTAATGTGACTACCGTCTTGACTTAATTTCATTTTCGTTGCATGCATGCCCGGATTCAGGACTGTGGAACCAGAGCCGAACTGACGACCTACACATAAAGAGAGAAAAGCTATGGTTATGGGCCAGGGGTGGAGTGGAAGATAGAGGGGGGATAGGCGCGGGGAAGTTTGCTTTGGGAACGGCTTATGCAGCGCGCGCAACTGAGCCGCAATCATTTGGCCGTTTTGCATATTTTCGTGCAGTTTTGCAGTTTGATGGTTTCTTGCTGGCAGCGACAACGTCTGCAGTGCGCACAGTGGGCTAAACTTGATTTGTATTGGTGACAATTTTATAAGGGCCAAGATTAAAACCTTATTCCTTAATAATGATATAATCAACAATTCATTTATGTTGTAAATATTATGGGATCATATTGTCTTCGCTGGGTTTATTCTTAAGACATAGGTAAAAACTTAATAAGGTCGAAGAAAGTAATTAAGTTAATTGCAGATAATAAGGTAAGTCCCCGGAGAAGTAAAGACCCAAATTACCAATTGATTTTAAAATATTTTGTAGCTTTTGTAATTTTGCAGCTTACAAAGTCATTCTTACTTTTACAATATATGCAAATTGTGTAGCTTTAAATTTAGCTTATGTTTCAGCGCTGTTGTCCCACTGTGCATACTTTGCCTGCGCCTTGCTGCATGTTGTTGTTGTTGGTATCATCAACGCCTACGAACATGCCAAAAAAAGAGTGAAAAATGCATAGTCGAAAAAAAAAAACAAAAACAAAATGCTAGCACCGCGTGGCGAAAGCGAAGAGAAGGCAATGCGCGTATATATGGGGCTATGATGAAAGAAAGAGAGAGAGAGAGAGAGAAAACAAGTGGAAGCAGCAGCTTACCCGTAGTTCACAGTTGGTAGTTATGCGCCGCTTAGTCACAGCTGTGGCGCTGACAAGCAAAGCGCCCGCAGTTGCGCTGCTCTCTGCTCCTCTCGCTCTCACACTTTGCATATGCATGCTCATGCACATGGATCCAGCGAACAGCAGCTACAACAACAACAATGCGGCGCCCCATAGAAAACTGACGCGCATATTTCTTAATCTTTTTTCTTGCGCCGTCTTGCTTGCTTCTCCGCATTCGCTTGTGTGCATATCCATCATGCCTGGCAAGCGACCTATGCTCTCACCCCCGCACTCTGCTCTCTGCACTCGGCCTCTGCTACTGCATTCATGTGCATGCCACGCGCCGCTGCGTCGACGTCGTCGTCGTCGTCGTCAACATCGTCGTTTCTACCCGCAGCACAACTCTATTTGGAATCTTTGTTGTTTCTGCTGCTGCTGCTACTGCTGCTGCTGCTTCAGCTGCTGCTGCTGCTGCCGTCGACGCTGAGCTCCACTTGATCTTTGACCCAATTTGTATTGCATTGTTTGAATGGGAATGCAAAATCTCCTACTCCGCGCTGCTTGCAGTTTAATTTTCTGCTTTGTCGTCGCCATTCGCCCGTTCGTCGTTTCAATTTGATTTGATTTAATCCCGCGCACAAAAAAAAACACATGCGAACATAAAAAAAATCAACGCTTGCAATTTTTTTCGCCTGCCATTTTGTTTATGTGATGGCCGCAAGGGAGCCGAGCGGAGTGTCACCTCTTCACTGTGGGGCCATGCAAATTGCGTATGTGCCTCCCGCTCTCTGTTGCTGTTATTGGCGCAGTCGCTGTAGTTTTTGTTGTTGTTGACATTCGCGCGCTGCTTTAATTAAGCGCATTAATGTCAGAAACTTATGAGTAAAAGAAGCTCTGCCAGTCGACTGGAGGGGGCGAGCCAAGGGAATACCATAAAGCGCAGACGAAGCAAACAGTGGGAACATCGGGAACAGACCATAACTTTAAACGCTTTGTTGATCTTTAGTTTTAAGCGCATGCTGCTGATTTTTATCTGTACACTCTTCACGCGGGTCACATGAGTTTCAAAACAATTTTGGCATTTGTCGATAAATGCCTTAAAATTAAAAAAAATCAATTTATTTGCAAGACATTTTTGACATAAATAGACATGGAGCAAATAGACTATTGCAATACAGTTATTCGTTCTTGTTATTTACAGTTCTTTAGAAGTTACAGCCACACATTTACATTTCAGTGTATTCGCTCTTCGGTTCGCTTTGATTCTCACACTGCGCTTTTGATTGCCAATGCAAATTTACGCCAATTGGACGCTGCCGTTGACAACTCTCTGCAGATCAGCCGCTCTCGCGCTGCCATTGCCCCCTTTGTATTTGTATTGACAGTGTTGTCAGCTCTCGTAAGCTGCCTTTATTATTATTGTTGGGCCTGGCTGGAAAGCACACAAAAACAAGCTGTTGTAAGAAGATGAAATCAAAAGCGGTTGCTTATATGAAGTTATTCCCGCTTTAAATACACAAAAGTACGCACTCACACACGCACAAACACGAATGCAGATAAATGCACAAGCACGCAGGCATATTTGTCAATACATGTGTGCGTGCGTGTGCATGTACGTTTGTATGTGTGCACAAATGCAGCCGTTAACATTTCTATGCGACGCTGGTTTCAAACACCTTCATTGTCGTCGTTTTGGCGTCGGCTTCGCGTTCTACCTCTCTCCCTCTCCCTCTCTCTCTCTCTGTCTGACTCTTGCTCGCCAGCTCGTCAGGTGCGTTGCGGGCCGCCGAGCTTGTGAAATTTATGTTATTTGCGGTGGCCGTTTGCATAATTTGCGTGTTTGTATAAATGCATGCTATAGTGTATATACATATATATATATACATGTGTGCGTGTGTGTGGGAGCCCACCTCTCTGGCTGCGAGCTGTTGGTATTTCATTTTCATTTGCACCAAAATTTAAAACTTTGTTTGCACTACATGAGAAAAACGATACGAAACAACCCGAAACACAAAACAAATTCGTTGCGGCCGGGTAGGGGGTCAAGAGGTCATTTGATAGAAACATTTTCAGCAGGCTATTGTCGAAGCAGGCACTGAGCTGCACTCAAGCTGCCTAACTTATAGCGAGAATTACTTTTTGAAGGTGTAAAGGGGTTCAACTGTTAATAGAACCGCAGAAAAGGGAGAAAAATACATTCTCTACTATTGCAGAGATACCCTCGCGATGTACAAAATAAATTTACTTTAAGTTGGAAATCGCGAAACTTTCAGATATATTTGAAAGATCTTTTCTATATTAAGATTCATACGATATGTTTTCGACTTAAGCGAAAGATACATTCAATATTATTATAAATGACACAAAACTATCATATTATATATTGTGGCTACTGAAGATCTTTTCCCGACTAAGATTCAGAATATATTTTGCCGACTTTAGCGAAAAATACATTCAATATTGTTGCAAATAATTCTTTCGCGATAGTATGTGTAGTATAGACCTGGCGAGAATTGCAGATTGTAGACGATATATAGAAATATCGTTGGCCAATGCGGAATATATTTTCGCGACAAACTTAGAAGATACTTTTGCCGTGCTTTTAAAGACGTATATTGTATAGAAGAACATATTATACAAAAGCTACTCTCTCGACTTTCAAAAAATTATTTCCCGACCACACAGAAGATACTTACAATATTATACTTACAAAGCTAAGGCAAAACTGTTCAATACAGATTCGTTATGTAATGATTATCATTGCGGAAAATCAGTGAAAATACTTTCACGACGTTTGGCGAAAATGTGATAATTTATAGTTAAGTATCGGAAAATTGTCACATAACAGTCGCATATGAAACTTTGTCGTGAATAGATAAAGATACTTAACATATAAAATACTTAACCTCGTGCAGGTGACTGAAAGAGTCGCAAAATCCGAAAAATTATACAAAACGTACTGTTTAATAAATCATCTTGACTCCAAAAATAGTAAATAAAGCCGAATAAACTTTTTAGCATATTATTTTTAATATTATTAAAAATTGTTGGGCATTAATATGCAAAATCAGCTTGTTGAAAACTTAATGCAGACTAAATAAAATAAAGTTGAAAAACGCTTGGCGCATAATTTAAGCACCGCCGGGATTAAAGTTGCCGAAATGTTGAACAAAAACCAAAAATTGTTTTCATTTCGGGGAGTTGACCAAACTTTTGTTGACCTGTAAACGTTTTATCTATGCATAATTTGACCTGTGCCCGAATTTAAACAAATGCTGCAAAAGGCAAAAAACTGAAATGTGTTTCGGGTGAGGTATAAAATATACTTATTTTTCTAATTGGGCCAACAGTTGCATTGTTGCCGGTATATGTTGCACGATTGGTCCATTTTGTTGCTCATGTTGTTGGTATTGGCGCTTTGTCATATTGGTTAATTAAATTATTTACGTTGATATTTTTGTTTTGGCCTTTTAGTTATTCGAGCTGGGCGGCGAAAAAAGCGACTAATAGTATGTTGCATATATTTTAATTAGCATTTTCTGCGGCTGCCATTTGCATAATGCAACAATTCCAATTAGTGTTTGTGCGCCTAAAATTTCAATTACATTTTCCACAGCAAATCGAGCTAGACGGCAAAAAAACAAAAATAATACACACACGCGTGTTATCCAACACTGGCTGATGGGAAATTCTCTGAAATTATTAAAATATATAAAATGTAGCACACTTTTCAGCGCCGCGCTTGGCTGTGTGCGTGCGCGTGTGCGTTTGTGTGTGTGTGTGTGTGTGTGTGCAAAGCTTCGAATTTCTATCATATCATTTGTTGCTCATTTAAATACCGTAATTAAGTGATAGCATGGTATCTATTTATATGCTGATTGTTGTTGTTGCTGTTGCTGGCTGTTGTTCTTGTTGTTGTTGTTGTTGTTGTTGGGCCTAAAAGCCCTCGCGTGCACACACGCCTCGCTTGGTGCGGCCCGGGCTGCCGGATTTAAGCGCAAACAGTTGCTTATTTTGAAATTTTATTTAGAGCTAATTGTTTCCTGCTGCGCCAGCTACCCGGCTACCCCGCACCCTCCTCCCTCCCGCAGTATACCTCCTGCTGCCAGAGAGGTCAACAGCAACAACAACAAACCACAGTTTGCACACACACACACGCACGCAACAAGCAACCCTCGCACACGTTCGTTCTCTTTCTATCTTTAGCACACACACACACACTCATACACACACACATATGGCAACCTTTTGAAAAAGCTTGACCGAAAGCTGCACACACACACACTGGCAACGGTGAGCCCGACGCGTCGTCCGCACTTCGATTGTTTGTTTATTTGCTTGTTTGCCTTTGCCTGTTCACACTTCGCGTCGCAGCGACGTCGACGTTCGCTGCTGGGAAGCTGAGCGGCGCAAAGGGGTAAGGGGTAAGGGGTGTGAGGGGCAAAAGCAGCTTGCCGTAAAGATGTTGCAAATCGATGGCAAAATATAAAACTGTATTTTTTAAATGCCGCATATTTCAGTTATGTATCTGACACAGTTATTCAGCAATGTATTTGGATTGGCACATTGGGACAATTTCCGCAGTACGTCTGCTAATTAAAGAAAATCGACAAGGTTTTTCATTTCTGGTTTCTTAGTTTGATTTCCGATAGCCCAATTTTCAGCGTAATAATTGAAACTATTTTGGATAACTCCCTACCATGCGCTGCAAATAAATAAAAGTGAAGAATATTTAAATAAAGCCCTACTATGCGATTCTCATGAATTCAAATGAGACACAAAGAATTTCTTTCCTTGACTTTTGTATGTGTGTGTATGTATGTCAATGTGTATGTATTAATTCATGTTTGGATGACTCCCTTCATTGCGCTGCAAATTAAGAAAAGAGAAGCATATTTAAAGAGCCCTACTATGCGATTCTCATGAATTAAAGAATTCAAGAATTCAAATTTAATACTTATATACAGGTTTTCGTTCCTTGACTTTTGTATGTGTGTATTTATGTAACTGTGTGCGTATTTATTCATTCTCGGATAACTCCCTTGCAAATTAAAAATGTTAAGTATATTTAAATAAATCCCTACTATGCGATGCTCATGAATTCAAGGGACATATAGGTTTTCATTCCTTTGCTTGTGTTTGTGTAATTGTGTATAATTTTATTCATGATTGCGTTTGTGCTAATTATAAAGAAAAGTTCCTAAGTTCTCAGTTTAATACTGATTGGCTCACAGATATTTATTTTGTCCCAATTTATTTTATGATAACAATATTGGATTACGAAAAATATGTTTAGCTTCAATCATATTTAAATTTACAATGGGTTAACTAATGCAAATTCACATAATTACTTAATTATATAATTTTGATTTGAATTATATATATTTGCTTATTCCAATTTTTTTAAAAGTTACTGTTATTCTTTATGATTGTAGAAAAAGTTGGCTGTGAATTGATTTTATTATCTTTTAGTCCATCTTGTGCAGTTTCTTATTTCTAATGAATACTTTTCTATAACTTATAAATTGTGTAAGTAATTGATGAGTATTCATTTTATTTTCGTGTTCATTCCTTTATATTGCTACTTTTATTTCGAAATAAGGCATTTCAGTTAAAGGGTTTATTATTCATGTTTAATTGAATATTGGATACTGACAAGTCTAATAATTCTGTACATTTTTTGGACTTTGTTTTTGTTTTCCTCACTATTCTGATTAAAATTTCTGGTTTTTACGTTCTCATTGATTATTCAAGGCATTTAATATAATTTATAATCTAATAATTCTGAAAACTTTAATGTTAACTTGTGCCTGTGATTATTGTTATCAATGAACGATAATTTCTCGAATGAATGAACTATATCCTGAGTTTACGGCCATCCCTTCTCATATTTTATGTTTGATTGACCAGTGCTGATAAGTAGAATTTTTTCCAGCGGAACCAAGAATTTGAAATGGATTTAAAAAAACACGAGGTCAAGGATCTGACCAAAACCAAATCAAGTAATATCATCTACAAAACGTGAACCGAAAATAAAGCCTTAAATTTCAATTTTGTGCATCTGGTTTCAAAAATCGAATAAATACATACTTGAATGTGAATGCGTTGGAAAGTTTATTGATTCCTGTGAAGCAGGAGGCTCGTTGCATCGACTTATGGAAAATATATTGGAGATACACACCTCATACAAGGTTAATTTTGAGCTATTCAAAGAGTATAACACCTTGATCAAATAGTTCCCGAAATAACCACGGTGTGCCGCTCCCAATATTTATGATCAAAAAATATATACAAACATTATTAGTTAAAACTAAAAAATAATTTTGAAAAAGATTTTTTCAATTTGTTAAAAAATGATGTGTATGGTAAAACTAAGGAGAATGTTGAAAAAAGAAAGAATATTCGATTGGTAACTATATGGGAGACAACACATCGCAAGGAATTGCCATAAATAAATAAATTAAATAAAGTTTATATTTTAAAAGAGTTTTAAACAAATAATATAAATGTATATTCGATTTGCGAAAATAAATAAAAAATTATCAACATCGTCTTGGATATGATATCCTTAGAGCCTGGCGAGCTACAACCAAATATGGTAATACAATTGCCTTAACGCTACATGACCAAAAGGACAAAGGACACCACTCAAAGAAGGATTCTCTTCTCGGGATTAAATAAAAGAAGAGAAATGAGAAGAGAATAAATGAAAATGAAGTTGTATACAATTATATATACATATCTTCGATATTCAAATAATAAATGAGAAAAATCATTTAAATCAAAGTTCGAATAATTAATAAGAAAAATTCATTTCAACGTATAACGTTGAGAAATAGTGAGAATTAAAAATATACCTAAATAATACTATAATCATTGAAGCGTTCTCTTCAAAAGCAGAGTATTTTCTTTTGGTTTGGAAGGATTACGACTTTTTAATTGACATCTTGGATGAATTTATGAAAATAAGTGTTGATACAAACATAAAAATATTTCCAATATATATTTCATCCACTATTAAAGAAGAATCAAGAACATGTGGGAATCAATAAGGAACACTTAAATAAAGTCTGACAAGATATCAATCTTGTAGATTTACTTTAATCCTAGAGCTTCAGGTCCGCCAAGAACTTTCAAAAATAAGTGTTTCCTTTTTTTATTATTTCTTTTTAAATGTTCATTTAAAGCAATTATTTTTAATCATTCTAGAGGAAAATCTCCTCAGCCAGAACAGAAAACTTGGGCGAAGATGAGTCTGAACTCTTGTTATACAACTTCTCGGCATGAACATTCCCCATCTACAGCTATTAAAGGGAAGCCTATTGAAGGGTATGTCTATATTCATTGCAGTTTTTAGACCGTTTTTTCGATAAATTCTCGTATCGTAATATATAATATTAAATATCGATATGAGTTTCTTTTCTGCACTATGGCTTTTTGATTTCTGACAAATTTAAACACGCTTTAATTAGTTTTAAGCTAGACCCTGGTATTATAAATTAATTAACTAACATATATTACCCTGGAACTTGTTTAATATAGTATAAGAATGTATTATTAATAGCTTGGCATACATTTTTATATTGATATAAATATTTCTTTTTGACTTTTCAATTGAGTAAAGCTAGTTTTTGTGGATATAAAATATCACATCTTTCTTGAATAATTTTCTAGAAATCTTTGCTTAATCTAATTCTTCAATTTTTTTTATCTTCAAACTTAGCTTACTTAAGTAAGTTAGTTCTACACAGAACTTACTTTGGTACTTGAACCAAGTTATAAAGTTCATGGTTTCGAGTCCATCCGAAGTCCATTGTTGAATTCTTCAAATCATAAAAAATAGCCGAATTCATATATAAATTTGTTGCATAGTGTAATTACTTACGTATTCTTGCAATAAAAAGCAATATTTTGCAGTCATAGCTCTTCTTCAGATGTTTTGATCTCGTACTCGTTGTTAAAGATTTCCTCCTTTTCTCCTTGGATGAATGCCTCAATGGATCCATTCCTGATGCTAATTCAGTTCCTCATCAATAAGATAGTTGGTCCTTAAAATTGTAGGCTTGTTTTATTTGAAGGCGCAGTTGTTCCCAAAAATGAATCAGCTAAGCTTTAAAATTCTCGTTGCTGTGCTTTTTTTAGCTTTGTTTGATGATTTTAAATTAAACATTTAAGCCGCACAAATCTGAATTATTGATTATTCAGAATTTTGTATTTTGTTTTTTTATTTTGTTTAAAGAAAATAATTTTTTTTTAACACACAGTTTGTATTTTACTTTGATAAACTAGCTGAGTCTTTTTTCATTTAATCAAACAACGGCGTATTTATTTGATTTCTTTGAGCTTCGAGCTCTCAAGCAACGAGTTTTCGAAGCGGCAGTCGATTTGGAACTAAACTAAGTAATGCTTGTGACTTTTCTTTCAAGGAGGGGATCTCTACAACTTGGCATTTCTGATTTTTACCAAGAAACAAAAGATTATGTTATATTTGAATGTGGGATCGTTTTATTGGTGCCTTAGAATTTTTGTGCTGATATCAATATACCCTTCCGGTCGGGCATAACATGAGGTATATCCGTATGTATTTTTGTGTGAGTATAGTTACGCCTATTTGTGTGTGGGTACGTATGTATGTTCTTTGCTCTTATACCAAACGCAGGACCAGTTTACTTTCCGCTAAATGCATATAAAAAAGTACTTTTACTATTGCCCTTCTATGCGCTTCTCACGTAATCGAGGAAGACTTACGGATGTTCATGCTCTGATAAAAAGTGATGTATTAACAATTTGTGTTGCGATCACATTTTTCTATCTTTATAAGACTTTGTCTCTCTCTCTCTCTCTCTTACTCTATCTCACTCTCTTTCCCTCTTGCTCTCATTTTAGTCCCTTTTTTTCCTGCTCTTACACTTATTCGCTCTCTGTTTTCTCAGTTCACTTAGTGCTGTATTTGCGTCACTCCTACCAATTACAGGAAAAAAAATGTCGATAAGATCTGTAACATTCAATTTCCGAGTTCTCCGTGCAAGCCGTTCGCAAATAATAGGAATTTAGAGAGAAGGATTGAAATAGATATTAAACTAGAAAAATATTATGTATTCGAAACAGAGTCCCAAATACATAACTATTCTTTTAGGCGAAAAACTTAAAACTTCTATATTCTCGATCGAGTAAGTATATTTAACTCAATTTGAACCCAGTTTCAGTTTATCTCTCCGTGTATATTTGTATTAAATGTAAATTTATATTGCGTAAATATATATCTATGAGCAGGCCTTTTGAGTGCATCGCTTTATTACATAACATTTGCATGTACTCTCGTTCCACTGTGCAAGCTGCGCATTCTTTAAGAATAGAAATAATCCGCAGTGCACAGGTCAGCGTTTGCTTTGGTCCGAGCTGCCCATCATCTGGTCACACTCTGCTGCCCCCCCCCTCTCTTCTAGTGCACCCTATGCCAATTGCAGCTTGCGTTACCCGTCCCCAGCATACGCACCGTTAACCTTGCCAAACGACCCCAGTCAGCAGCTCTGCAGCTGCAGCTAATGAAACGCGCGCTCTTCCATTCTCTCTCTCTCTCTCGCTCTCTCTGTCTCTCTTGCTGCCACTCTGCTTAACGCTATCTCGTTCGCAACCGCAGCAAGACGTGTTTAAATTTAGTTTTTGTTAATTTTCGTTTGTTGTCCGTTTGCCTGCCTGCAAGTTTGCATTGTTGTAGCTGCTCTTGTTGTTGTAGTTGTTGTTGTTGTTGCTATCTGCTGCAGCCACTGATAAGCAAAATTTAAAGTTGTTGCGGTCGCTCGTTCAATTTGAGACGAAACATATGTTTGCCCTAAGTGGCAGAGGCACTCACGCTGCGTTGTCGCCGTTGTCGTTATTTCCTTCTGCTGATAAACGCTGCCGTTCGGCATTGACTCAGCCGCTGCTCGGCCTCTGCTCATCCGCTGCTCGGCCGCTGCTCGGCCGCTGCTCAGCCGCGACATTTGCAACGGGCCATGTCCGTTCGAACTGCCCCACTTATCGCCTTACAGCTAGCTATGCTTATAAGTACAAATACACTCAGAAACGAGAAAGTAAGGATATTTTCGGCACTCCGAATATTTAATAGCCTTGCAGATATTTGGATTACGACTTCGCAGATAAAGTTTGTAGCTGAATTCGATGAAAATACCTTGGAATTTTTTGTCTGCGTTATACAACTTTTCGATCGATTTCCTATAGACCTATATGATATGGTAGTGTGATATGATATAGTAGTCCGATCCGGCCGGTTCTAAAGCATAAACTTACTATTTTAAGGATTTCCCTGCTCATAACAACCATCAGTACAGAAAAGTACAGTACAGGGTATAGTATTTGAGTACAGTATTTAAGCTATTTTGGGGCTTAAAATAAGTTCTTCTCTATATATAAAACTGTTTGTCCTGACTGACTGACTGACTGACTGACTGACTGACTGACTGACTGACTGACTAAGAGCTAGGAAGCTGAAATTTTCACTGTAGCTACCTTATGTGATGTAGGTGCACGTTAAGACGGGGTTTCGGGAAATTCCACCCGCAAGTGTGGAAAAATCGCGAAAAACGTTTGTATGTAACTTTTTTGTTTACCATCGGATTGGCCTCAAACTTATTTTCAAAGATCTTTGTTCAAATTCATTTGAGGGGTGTTTCACACTTTTAGGAAAATCCATTCCTCCTTGGTGGAAATGGAGGTCAAAGATTAGGTGGGTGACGTTTCGCGCTCAAATTCATTTCCAGTGATCTATATGAATTCAAACTTCTTCGGGGGGAATGCGATTTAAAGATTTTTTGGGCGGCGTTTTAAGTTGTGTCCGATTTGCTTCAAACTTATTTCTAAAGCTCTTTATAAGAACTTAATAAGTACGTATTTCAGCGATTTTGAAAATTCCACCCGCAACAGTGGTAAATTGGCGGAAAACGGTTGTATGAAAGTTTTTTGTTTACCATCCGATCGGCCCCAAATTCATATTTAAAGATCTATTTTGAAATTCATTAAAGGGGTGTTTCACACTTTTTGAAAAATGCATTCCTCCTTGGTGGAAATAGAGGTCAAAGATTTGGTGGGTGACGTTTCGCACTCAAATTCATTTCCAGAGATCTATATGAAAAATCATTTGATACGTGTTTCACACTTTTCGCAGATTTCAAACTTCTTCGGGGGGAATGCGATTTAAAGATTTTTTGGGCGAAGTTTTAAGTTGTGTCCGATTTGCTTCAAACTTATTTTCAAAGCTCTACATAAGAACTTAATAAATACGTATTTCAGCGATTTGGGAAATTCCACCCGCAACAGTGGTAAATTGGCGGAAAACGGTTGTATGAAAGTTTTTTGTTTACCATCCGATCGGCCCCAAACTTATTTTCAAAGATCTTTGTTCAAATTCATTTAAGGGGTGTTTCACACTTTTCGAAAAATCCGGTCCTCTTTGGTGCAAATGGGGGTCGAAGATTTGGTGGATGACGTTTTGTGTTCAAATTTATTTCCAAAGATCTATACGAAAAATCATTTGAGACGTGTTTCACACTTTTTGCAAAATCTAAACTCCTTCGGTGGAAAATGCATTTCAAAGATTTTTTTGGTGAGTTTTAAGAGTTTTCCGATTTGCATAAAAGTTATTTGATTCCCGTCCGATCAGTTTTAAAATCATTTTCAAAGCTTTTTTGATTTTATAACATACGTGCCACGGGCAAGGCCGGGTTATACCCGCTAGTGATATATAAATCTCGTTCCTCGGCTGAGAAAGTTTCAACTTGTAAATATTTGACATTTGTCGTTGATTTGACCTTAAAATACTTGATGACATTCTCTAAGTGTACGCATGCATTGGTATATGCATGTGTGTGCGTGTGTGTTTGCACATATTTCCCTTAGGATACATATTTAATTTTTTTCTGATATTTACCAATTGCATTAACCCATTTTCACATTGTTTAACGCAACAGTTTTTGTGGTTAATTAAACATTGCGGTCGCTTATATTTGTGTAAACAAAAGATAAAAACAAAACAAATTTTGTGACAAAATGCAAATGTGCTTGTCTGAGGTCCCGTTAATCAATAAATTTATGTTTCATGCATTTATTTGGATATTGATAAAAAACGAACTCAGGCGCGTTTTATCTTTGCGCAACAGTACAAATGTGTAAATATTTGTTGCTCAGCTTATTTAAAGTGCACTTTTATTGGTTTTACTTAGGATATTCTGTATTTGAACAAGAAGCAATTGATAAGAATTTAAAAATACTTCTCAACAGTTTTATTTCGAATTTAACAACTTTTTTTACAGATGTGGCAGCACTCTCACATTAGTTTAGGCTTTAACATCCGCGTTGCTGTTAAGGGAAAGCAAGCTGTTAGTTAACATGCGCCAAAAATACGCCGCTGTTAGTTCACAGGCAGCAATCAAACGCGTCGCAAGACTAATGCGAGATTAAAGTACAATTCGAGCTGTTGCGAGCAACAAGTGCAGCCAAAACGATCAATCAATGTATTAACATTATCAGTACTCTATATACTCTATCATTTGTGTGGAAAAGCCGCAGAACAAAAGCTAAAATGCAGCAACGCCGGCAAACGAACAGCAGCAAAATGATTTCTCGGCTGCCGCTGTTGTTGCCGCTGCTGATGCTAGTCACCTGCTGTGGTGAGTAATTTGCAAAGAATTTGTTGTTTAATTTCTTCTCAGGCGAAGCACGTAGCAAGCTGGAGTTGAATGAACTTGTTGCTATAATGCACGCACACGCACGCACGCACGCATGGAATAACAGCAACAATAACATTCACACACACACACACACACACACACGTGCATAGCAGTAGAGCGGGAGCGGGAGCTGACAGCTGATTCGGCAGCAACAGCGACTTGTTGATAACCTCTTGAGCCCAGCTCACACACATTGCAAGCTATGTGAAATTTCTGCCAAGTTGCTAATGACGTGTTCTTACTCTCTCTCTCTCTCTTCCTCTCTCCCTCTTTCTCTTGAGCAGCCGCTGCGGGCGCCTCTTTAATACCCGCCGGCTCGCAGCAGCTTTTCGAGCTGTCGAGTAAGGTGAGCCTGGAACCGCTCGCAGGCAGCCAATCAGAGGATGTCAGCTACAGCTTTGAGACGCAGCTCAAGATAAGCTCAGTGTGGAGCAGAGATGAGGAGCAGCTGCTGGAAATCGAGCTGAGCAAAAGCCGCGTCAGCGCAACAGCGCAGCAAAAGGAGCGCGAGATCAACAGCCTGCCGGACAGACCCTTCTACGTGGCCCTCAGGCAGGGTCAGCCGCAACAGGTGATCGCGCACACGTCCCGCGATCAGTCGCTGCTCAACCTGGAGCGCGGCATCGCCTCGCTGCTGCAGCTGCGCCTCGCCAGCAGCGACAGCGGCGAGAACGAGCTGGACGTCTCCGGGCATTGCCGGGTGCGCTACCATGTGAAATCTTCGACGCGCGTGGAGAAGACCAAAACGGACTGTGCGCTGTGGGATTTGCGGGTCAGCTATCATCCGGAGCAGGCGCTGGGCGTGTCGCAGCAGTCGCATGAGCAGGTGGACTACGAGCTGAGCGCGGATGGCGCACTGCTGCGCGCCGAGTCCATGGAGACGCATCGCCTGACGCTGGCGGCCAAGCCGGATGTGGGCAGTGTGGTGCGCGGCCGCCTGCGACTGCAGCATGTGGCGCTGGGCGCGGAGGAGCAGGTGCCACAGCTGCAGCAGACCACGTTGGATGCGGCCATTGACAGCCTGTTGGAATGGTATCGCGTGTTCGAGCTGGATGCGGATGTGGACGGCGTCATCAGCGAGCTGCAGGAGCAAACGGTAGGCATATCCTTCGGTGGCGTTCACTTCACCTAATCCATTCTCGCCCACCGACAGCTCCAGGCGCAATTCGAGCTTAGCGTCAAGGATTTGCAAGCGGCGCACGTGGGCAAATCCTCGCTAGCGCTGGCCTTTGCCCAGCTGCTGCCCTTGGCGCGCATCGCCAAGCAGCCGCAGTTCGAGGCGCTGCTGCAGTCGCATCCCAGGCTGGCCGGCCAGCTGGTGGATCTGCTGGGCGCCGTGCAGACCTACGATGCGCACAATGCCAGCTTTGCGCACTTCTATAAGGGATCAGACACCAAGGCGGAGTCGCTGGAGCTGCTGGAGAGGTATCTGCAAGCGCTGGCCGTCGGCACGCACCCGGAGCGCCGTATTCTGGAGCAGCTCTTCGACTTTTTGCAACAGCCGCCGGCGCACAAGTCGCACGCCAAGCTGCGGGACAGCGTGCTCCAAACGCTCGCCACGCTCACGCGCCAGAGCGGCCTCGATGTCAACGATCAGCTGCTGCAGCAGATACGCGTCCATCTGCTGGAGGGGCTCGCCTCCTCGCCGGATCCCATCATGTACACACGCGCCCTGCAGAATCTGCGCGATCCGCAGACCATTGATGCACTGCTTCAGCAGGCGACGCAGTCGACCCAGCCCAAGCTCTCGGTGGCCGCCTTGCAGGCACTCAAAGCCTTCCCAGCTCTCAGCTATGCGGAGCCGCATCGCCTCCAGTTCGAGAGCATTTTCTATCAGCGCCAGCGTCGCTTTGACAGCTCCGCCCGCACCCTGGCCCTGGACATGCTGCTGGCCATGCGTCCCAGTGCCGAGCAGCTGGGCCAGCTGCTCGACTACTTGGCCTCCAACGATCGCCAGTTTGAGATTAAAACTTATGTGCTGCAAAAGCTGCGCATGCTCGCCGAGATTTGTCCACGTTTCCGCGCCATGTTCCAGTCGGCACTCAGCCAGCGAGCGCACGTCAACAACTACAACGTGCTGGGACAGCGGGGTAATTATTCAGATTTATTTTATTGATCCTCTTTTGGATGGATACACCTGCTATTAACCTAAATAGACATAGATCCAAACTTTCCTCATCCATAACGCGGTCAAATCTCAACCGATTTTCACTAGGTTTGGCTCTTTGTTTATTTATTTTATACGTACCACGGGCAAGACCGGGGTATACCCGCTAGTCATCTATAAACTTGTTTTTCATTGAATCAGTGAGTCAATCAATCATTCAGTCATTCAAATAATCAGTCATTCAGTCAGTTAGTCAATCAAACAACAAGTCTATCGGATAATCTATCGTTGAACCAATTAGTCTGTAAATTATGCAGTACATCAATTAACTTTTCAGTTAGTGGGTCAAACAAGTCTGTCAGTCAATCAAACAGATAATCATCCGTCAATTAGACTCAGTCTATCAATCTGTTAATTTATTAAACATTTAATTAATCAGTCCGTCGGTCAAGCAAACTTTATCTAATTATAAATTCAATTCCGTTAGTCAATCAGAGAGTTATTCAATCAATCAGTCAATCAATTAATCAGCTTATCAATCAAACAGTCATCACAAAGAATTTTGTGTACATCTAAGCAGTATTTCAGTCAGAAAGTCTATCACTTAGTCAGTAAATTATTAGGTCAAGTCAATCAATCAATCCCTTAATCAATCAGCAGAGCTATATAAATGCCAATGTATACATATTTTAATTAGATCCCCAACTCCCTTTGCTTTTCAGGTCTCACCACCGTGTTGACCCGTCAGCTCTCCCAGTCGCCCGCTTTCAATGAGACCCTGCTGAGCACCCAGGAGGTGTACCAGGGCATATTGAAACGTGGCTCCGTGGAGTTCATGCTGCACGCGGGACGCGCAGAGGCGAGCAGCTTTAAGCTGGGCATCTACACCGCAGGCCTGAGCTCCCTTGTCGGCGATGGCGATGCGGATGAGGGCAATGGCCAAATACCCGCGGACGATGACCTGGAGCAGGAGGAGACGGTCACCGCGGGCATGGAGATCAGTGTGCAGGGCGCACAGCTGCGTCCGCTGATCTTCTTCAACGGCCAAACGGAGCTCATGGGTCATGTGTGGGGCGGCAGCGCCTCGGAGACAACGCCGGCATATCAGGCGACCACGCTGGCGCAGGATCATGAGCAGTACATTGTCCTGGCATCGGGTGCGACGCTGCACTGGCGTGTGCTGGGCGCCCGAAGCGTGGATCTGAATGGCAAAGTTACCTTCAGCCTGTGGAATCGCAATGCCCAAACGGAGATCCAGCAAAAGTGAGTTTTGACAAATTTGTGAATTTCGATTTGAAATACATTTTAATCCATCCCTTGCAGCACGGGCAGCGCTGTGGTCTCCCACCTGGCTGTGGGCTTCACCTATGCCAAGCTGCTGCAGGATGTGACGCTGCGCCACGAGCCCAAGCTCAGCCTGCAGGCGGATCTGGACTTTTATGACAACATGAAACTCTGCATGCAGCTGCAGAGTCCCGAACAGTTGCTCACGTTAGTCTACACACATTTCAATTATATAATTCCTCTTTCTCATATATATATCTCCCATATATCTAGACAATCCAATAAGCGCTCCGTTTATCTGCAGTCGGTGGAGCAGCCGTATGCCAAACATTTGCGTTCGACGCAGACCCACAAATCGGCGGGCCGCACTTTTGCCTTGAATCAAAAGAATAACGAGATGTGCAACATTATATTTGCGTATTCCTGAGATTAAAATTGCATTTATCTATACTTTTCATAATTAATTTGGATATGTAAAAAGCACAGAGAATAAGACTCAAAGTAGTTGTAAACTGGCAAAGAATTTGTTAAATTTAGTAATGCATTTGCTTAAAGCTGAATTCAAATGCGCGCCTTGTCAGTGTTGTAAAAGTACGAACTGAATGTTGCAATTTAAATTGTTTTGGGGCCTAACAATGCTTTAACAGAGCATGTATTTATTTATTTCTAATTGTACTTTAAGTACTTAAAAACATATTAAACCTGCTGTAAGGCGATTTTTCCGTAATCTGCAAGCTGTTTTAAAATGCGCGCTTGCCTTGTGCAGTGTTTAACAGTTTTGCGCTGACTTAAATTGTCATTCCGATAGTCCGAAAGGTTAAGTTATCGGATTAACATAATTTTAACAGCAGATGTCGGCAAGTGATACTGTCAGTATAACAAAATTTTCTACTTTACATCTTTACATTTTGCATATTTAAATTTAAATTTTATGTTAACTTAAACTGTGTTCAATTCACCAAACTTTCACTCGTAAATCGTTAATTGATGCTGCGCATTTAACAACAGCTGTAAACATATTTGTTATCAGTCTGTAAAGCTGTAAACAAACAGCTGCGTTCTCGGAGAGTCTGTTAACTTAACAGTTGGCTTATATTTGCGTGTGTCGCGGGAAACATTTATTTGTTAGAAATAATTAAAAATAATTAACGAAAATAGCAACAAAAGTTGAGTTGCATGTGACGGAAAAGTGCTAAAAGGTAAAAATAATTCGCCTGAATGCCATTTCGGATGTTGCTGTAAAAATTAGGCCAAATTGTAATTGTGTTACTTTTCCAATGTGCGTACTTATATGTATGTGTGTTTGTGGAGGCCTGGCCGCACACACACTTGTAAACGCTGGACAGTCCCTACGGGCCTAGTTTTGTTGTTGTATAGAAAAAAAAAGAGAGCAAAAATTTTGCGAAATAGAAAACCCGCTTGTTTGTGATTGTTGTTTATTTTAACTATTGTCAGCTATAAAAAGCGTTAAAAATATGAATTCACGTCTTGTGTGGCAGTTGCTTTGGCGATGATTTATAATGCGAGGTGCTAACTAAATGCTAACAATAATAAAAATATACCAATCTTTATAGTACAAAAATTCTTTTCGCTTGGCCAGCAACAACGCACATGGATTGAGCGAGAGAGAGAGAGAGCGAGTGAGAGAGCCAGAGCTGTGTTATGCTGAGAGCGAGTCGTAGCTGTTGTTGTTGTTATTATTTTCGACGTGTTACGTTTTGGTGTGCGTTTGGGTATTTTCGTGCTTGTGTGTGGGAATTTACGTTGCGTGAAGTTGCAATAAAAAACCACGTGTAAAGAGCGTGCGTTGCATTTGTGCAGCGCGCAGAGTACCGCGAATATTTGGCATTTGTTTGGTATTTAATACGGTAATGAGCGCTGCTCAAATAGAATGGTCGTTGGCCACAATAAGCACGTTATAACCTAATCAGCCGGTAAAAAGTTACACATACATACGTATTAACAAAAAATTAAATCACCCACACATATGTGAAGAGTGCTTCAGGCTGGTAGTGTTTGTGTGTGAGAGAGTGAGAGAGGACAGTCTTTGGGTCGGCTGCTCCCCACATGCATGTACGCACACTTTGGCAACTATGGCGCTCTTGCCTTTACTCTCTTGATGTTGCCCGTAACGGTATTAAACGCGCGCTCACGCCTCAGTGGCGGCCTGGCCATAACGTCACATTCAGTTGATTTTTAACGCTCGCAGCGCAAGGTAGTCGCCACAGTTGCGGTAATTGTTCGATTAGTGTAAAAAAGTTGCCAATGTGCATTCTATAGAGCGCCAAGAAAAGAATTAAAAAAAGTAAATAAAAAATCGCAAGCAGCCAAACAACAGCAAAAAAGTTTGTGCGGGCAGCCAATGAAATTCTCTCTTTTAACCCTTTTCCCCTGACGTAGCATTTACCTGTGAAAGTGAAAACGCAAACGAACGAGGCAAGCAAAACAAAACGCGTGTGTGCAAGCAGCAGCAAAAAAAAGGAAACCAAATCAGAATTAACAAGCAGTGAGCGACAGAGAGAGAGGGCAGCATAAGAACCCAAAACATAACGAAAATAAATATCGACAACTGCAGCATCGCAGCAGACAAAAAAAAAACAACCAAAATAGAAGGAAGAACAAGAAGAACAACAAGAGTAACTAAACACAGCCAACGACTGGTAAGTGCATCATCTGCTCTCTCGCTTTCTCTTACAGCTACTCCTTATCCAAATTTTATGACTCAATTCGCAAAGTTGTTTTTGTTTTTTTCCATCCACTTTTTTTTTGTAATTTTATAATCTGCAATAAGAATAAGGTTCCCGATGAATCAGTCGAGCGAATTTTAACCATAAATTTTTATGTTTATAGTTGGCAACTTTTTTTTTTTTCTAAACTTAGACTTATTTTCATCTTGATAGAGGTCCCGCCGCTTTTGGGTGTCGAAATTATTCTGATTAGATAGACATTTCCAACCTTGCACAATTTACGGGTTTCTTTTTTTTTTGCTTGTGATCTTTGACGTGGTATTTGGTTTATGATAATATAGGGGCTGTTATTTGTGAAATAAAAGAGTCTTACAAATGGAAATAAACGGGTTACATAATACGGAGTGAAGACTGAACTGTTTTTATTTTCATTTTCATTGAATTTGACGCCTTGTATTCAAATTCTTCTTCGTGAAGAATTCATTTCTTCTTTTTTCTTATTCTTCATTTTTTCATTATTTGCACAACTAGAACTTTCTGTTCTGATTGGAACATATAGGAAACTCGTATAAGTAGCGTAACTGAAGCGATCGTGGGATATTAGAATCTTATACCTTATATAATATTATATCTTATATCTTATATCGTATCTTATATACAAAATCTAATATCTTATATTTAACGTCTAATGTCTAAAGTCTTATGTCTTCCGTATTCTATATTATATCGTATCTTTATATATTCTTTTGTTAGATAATTAGAAATTTTGGAATTCTTTTTTGAGCAATCTTTTGTATCGAAGTTTAATTTATCTGAATATGTATAAATATATATACATATATTCTTTAAAAGATATATTTCTTATATCTGTTCCCTTTTTAATTTATGCAGCTACACACGCTATGTTATCTTTGCCTAAGAAACTACCTGTCTCTAATTAGAAAAAAAAACCATATGATACATGCTAGGTTTTTTTTTTTATTTTTATTGCTTTTGTGAGTCATAATTCAGCGTTATTTATCTATGTGACTTTTTTATAGTGCACAATTCACGCTATGATTAATTAACCTCATTAGAAGAAAAGATTGTAAAAACTTGAACTCCACCCAAAGGCTCGACTTCAGCCGAAGCACTTATGAATAAGTTTGCTACACCTTTAAAATACAAAAATTCCATACATTTTGTATATTCACCTGCTTCGCATGCCGCTTAATAAAC
Organism: Drosophila montana; assembly: GCF_035044405.1. Classification (NCBI taxonomy): domain Eukaryota; kingdom Metazoa; phylum Arthropoda; class Insecta; order Diptera; family Drosophilidae; genus Drosophila; species Drosophila montana. The sequence goes on along the minus strand of NW_026998621.1, from coordinate 106,104 downwards.
AATGAAAATTGCTTCATTTACAGTTCGCTTTTAAGCTTGCCCCCCTTCAACATGGAAAGAAATAAAAAAAGTAAAGCAAAAGTTAAAAAATTTGCTGAAAATCAATTTCTACGGCAAACAGTTGTTATCTTATCTGCGGCGACGACCCAATTAGGCGTTTTAGCCGGTTGCTGAAAAGTTGTGTGCCTGAGGGAGGCGGGAGGGGAATAACAAGTATCTTAGCCAAATAAAAATAACAAGCAAGTGTTTCCCACATTCTCGCAGGCTGCCCAAAATGTTGATCTCTCCTTAAGCATTTGACTGGCGCATAGACAAATTGTGTGTTTGCGTAGCTGTCACAAATGACCATCGAATCATTCGCTCAACTGCCAAAAAATCAAAACGAAGCACAAAAATAAGACTCAAATCTTAACTCGAAACCTGGCCCGTCGCTCACGTGAGCCGCAAAACGACTTTTCAAATTTGTTGTGCCCGCGTCTCGTTAAATACACATGAGGCTGCAGGCAATAAGCTGCAAAAATATAGCAATTACCGATCCGATCCGATCCGAATCCATTCAAGCGCATAAATAACGCTTAAGACTGAGCCAGAGCTGAGAGCGTGTGTTTGACTATGCGATACTCTAACTAAAGCAGATACAGTATGTCCTCGCTCAAAGCAACCCATTTGTCAATTGCGAGGCAAAAAGAAATTAGTGAAAATCGAATGAATTTATATTTGGATAGATTTGCTTAGTTAAACTAACTAATTAATTGCTTACATTTATTTTCTAAAAAATTCTAAAAAATTTGGAAATTTAAGTAAAAGAAATTAATTTTTGCTGTCTACAATTTTAAAGATTTTTGAGCTCTATTAATCGCGGGATTGATTGTATCGAGAGTTTCCTTTAGCGAAGGCGTACTGTACAGATAATTTAATCAGCTAATATGCATGATAATTTATATATTCTACCCTAATATGCAATCTATATATATATATAACACTTTTGTCGTGATTGATTCACAAATCGTAAAATATATAGTCTATTATGTTTGTCTTGACTGACTAATAGGTGATTAGTTCTCAAACCGTGAGCATTTTTACGGTACCTTAATTTATGGTATTGGGTAATTCCAACCGAAAGTGTTAAAGAATCGTGGAAACCAGTTGCATGACATTTTGTTGTTGCTTACCAACCGATTGGCTCAAGTCAAACATCATTGCAAAAGTGTAGTTGAGTCGTTTCATAGTTTTCGCCAAATCCACCAGCCGAAGTGGAAAATGGGCGATGTATGAGCGACAGTTTCTTATGCGGATTCAATTACTCACCGCAGGACTAAAATGTGCGAAAAACGTTGATTCTGAGTTTTGGTTCAAGGCATTTTCAAATATCTAAGTAAAATGTAACTTGAGACGTGCAGTTTCACTTTCACGGTCGGAAAATAAGTGAAATATAAATAAAATCTAAAATCTGAAGTGAAAGCGACGCCCAGGCAAATATATAATTTATGCCTCGAAAGATGCCTTCTGACCTACCTTTCAAATTTGATGCGAAGTTGATGCTACCCCTTTCTTGAAAGGGTATTGCAAAGTGTGGGGCAACTGGAAACGCCTCCGTGTGGCAGAATCGAATCAATCGATTTCAATAACTCGTGAATCGCCTATCGCGAATGTCGCTGGCGATTTGTTGTACGTGCTTAGGCGACGACAAACTTGCGTCGATCGATTTGATTTATGCCATGGGAAAGATGATTCACGGCAAATGATGGAAATTCAGCTCTAAAATCACGCAATGAGTTGATTTGTCAGTCTCGTATTGCTGCCGCCTCGTTCGAGTATCGTGTTTATTTCTATTTATTTTGCTTTTCGCCTAAGCTCAGCTGGTTCATTCAACTTTAGTCGTTTGGCTTTATCTATTTGTAGATTTGTGTCGAAACGACCAACTAACCCAATGAAAAACTTACCCCACCAAGGTACTCGATGCGTGTGTGAGTGTGTGACAGGTAAATGGTTTTTCCTTCAAAAAATCGATTACTTTGATGTTGTTTCTGTTTCTTTTTGTTTTTGTTTCTGTTTCTGTTTCGGGTTGTCCAAAATTGCTGAGCTGTGCGCGTTATTTATAGGTGACAGCCCCGTGCAGCATGCCGCTTGACCTGTCACGGCATTTGCTTGTTGTGCTTGCACCACGCGAATGCCACCAATTCGATTTACAAGTGTATATTTATATACACATACTCCTCCCATGCTTATATTTGGTCATAAATTTAGTTCATTTTGCTAGCGATTTTGGTATCAGTTTTGGTTTAAATACCCTTCCATGGGGAGTCACATTTAAATACCGTAACAATTTCGCTTTATAAAGTAGACTTGGGTTGTTTTCCTTGACTTTCTACTCTACTTCTCTGTAACCCAGATCCTAATCTCGTAGTTAATTGTAGACTTGCAAAGTTAGTGTTGCTAAAGACACTCAGTTCGTGTTTTCCAACACTATTTTATTGTTTAGACGGCATTTTTTTTAAGGTAAAACCAGGAAAACGCTGAAACTTGCGCAAGCGACTCGATTTGTGTCAAATTTGTACAATTTACAATGTAAATAAAGGCAAAAAAGAAGAAGAGAATACTAAACTCGAATTGTGTACTGAGAAAAGGTTGTTCACACTGGAAACTGTGTTGAATCTATAAAAATTTAATTTATGCAGCCAAGGAACTTTGAATACCCTTATTACGAAACAGAATTGAGTTTATAATTTAAGCTGCGTATATATTATTGATCGGTGATTGTCTACGGATAGGATACGGATAGTTTCAATGGGCCGGATAGTTTTTATCGGTCAGCGCGGTTCACAATATTAAAGCTATCTTTTGAAAAATTAGCTAAAAACTTCTGTTTTTGAATAAATATTAAGCAAGCAGATGGAATTACTTTCAATATTTGAATATCAGCATTAATATTATTATTACAAGGCTCTGCCAAAGGTTTTATCGTTTTAAGGATACCCTATCTTTCACAAACTTCCACTTTATTCAAGTTCTCTATACCTAAACTTATTTCATAAACTTTTTCTAGAAAAAAATTACTATATATTATGGATAAAATATTATGTCTTTCATTATAATATTAGTAAAAAGCTTCTACTGTATAGCCGCAAGAGTATTTGGTCTTCGGTCAGCCTGAAATTGAGAGTTCTTTCCTGTTTGGGTTTTTTTGTGGGGGGTTACCAAGCGCAAAACATGAAAGTCGTCGGTGCTTTACACCTGCCCATAAACTGGATAATAATTCATTTGCCGTTGTGCAACGATATAAATCTGCGTGTAGATTACATTTAATTGGCAACATAATTTATTAAATATTTTCATTATTCAACGAATGTGATTCTAGATTGCGTCTCATTCATTCAAAACGGATAACCGTTTTAATCTCTTTTAATTGAAATGTACAGATTTCATATTTTCCCACATTGATTGAGTTTAATTATGTGTATTTAAGCGTATTAAATGAAATTCCCACAATGCTCACACTCCGCCAATTTGATTCAATCAGATGGCCTAGAATAATCTCACACTTGATTTAAAGCACGCTTTAAATGATATCAGTTACAAAATGGCGTCAAATTTAATATGCGCTTATCCGCTCGGGTACTTAAATGTAAATGTAAATGTGGTTCGCCTAAATTGCCGCTGATTATAGTCGACTAAAAATATGATTTTAATGATGTCACTTAATTAAAATGTGTATAAATAAATAAATACACTTATCCGTTGAAAAATAAGCAAAAATTAATGCATTATTATCTAAAATATGAGTTTAAATATAATTTTTAGGGATGCAAATTTAATATATATTGTAAAAATTTTTAAGTATTATCCAAGCGGATAAATTCCGGATTGTAAATAGAAGTTTATTTAATTGAAATGCGTTTGACTGTTGCCAGGAATAAATAGTTTATTCACATGTTCAAAAGTAACTAAGCATTATCCCGAGTACTATATATTTGTCAATCTAACCTTTAAAACTTATCCATACTTATTCGTTATAATGTAAATTTGTTAATCGAACTCTGTTATCCATTCTTATCCGTTATTAAGTATTTTAAAACCTATCCATTCTTATCTATTCTTATGTAAATAAATCTTACTCTTTTGACTTATCCTTATCCGTGATAGTGTACATTTGGTAAGCAAACTGTTTAAACTTATCCACGCTTAGTCGTTATAAAGTGCATTTGTGAATTTAAATCTTCATTTGTTTGAATGTACATAAGTCTGAAGACTTATCCATCCGTACCATCATTAGGTACATTTGAACTCTGCACTTGTGAATCTAAATCTTCCAACTTATCCGTCCTTATCCGTTATAATATTTAAAATATACATTTTGACTACTATTTTCAAAATACTCACGTGTTATCCGAGCTTATCCGCAGTGTAAGGAGCCACCGTAATTTGATTACAGAAGTATCTCTATTTTATTCATTTTAATGTTATCATTTTATTGGGTGAATGAACATTATCAATTCAGAAAAATGTTCTTCAAAATATGAGCGCCATATTTGTAACTGAGATGTACTGATTTGTCTAGTTTGCTTAGTTATCTGCATTTATCTGGATAAAAACTGGCCTGATATAACATTCTCTTCATTTTCATGCGTCTTATGGATCATGTGATCGAACTACTTAGCTTTGAAACCGAGCTATCAACATTATAAAAATCGTGAATATGCAGGCTTTGGGTCTAAAATTAAAAACCCACACGCTCATAAATCCTAATCAAATTTATTAAATCAAGTACAACTCATGATTGTTTATGTGTGTGTGTGTGTGCGTGTATGTGTGTGCGTGCGGCTCAAATGTGTTAATAACAACGCGACAAAACAACAAAAAATACGCCCACAAATTCCTACAGCGCGAAAGCCGAAAGTAAATATAACAACGAAAAAAAAAAGTGCATATATATATGTATATATAGAGATATATTTATGGGGCACAACATCGCCGACATATGCGCGGAGATATCAGACAATCAATTGTCTGGCTCTGTCCGGCTCTGATGTGGGTAATTGTGCGGCATTAATTTGTGCAAGTAATTTCATTGAGGGGTCTCCGACGATCCGACGGCAACTGCAAAAAATAAGCTTTATGCGTCTATATACAAATATATGTGTAAATATAGATATATCTACATATATGTTTATATTAATAGGCACTCGTATCATATTTTGTCTGCCCAGTTAATGAATAAAAGTTAATAACTGCGCGACATACGTACGTCTGGTTGTAAATATTTTTACATTTTCCTTGATTCAATAACCTTGATTTCGGCGTGTTTGTGTGTGGCTATAAAGGTTATCGGGACTTGTATTCGATAGTCGCGGATAAGTTGTTAAGTTTATGATGTTTATTATGATTAGGCCAATGCAAAAGCGACCTTGCCAATCCAATAAAATATTATATTATATATATATATATATATTTATTATCTGGATTTAATTAGTTCCCTGAATGTTGTTAAGCTCTGGGTTCCAGAAGCGGATAACATGATATTTCAGAATTAACTTCTGATAAGCTCAAATATATCAAAGTATTTATCAAGTTCGGTTAAGTTCATTATCCGTGTTGATATGTGGTTATTTGCCTTTATCCGCATCAGCAAAAAGTTGTCAGTATAACTCATTCTTGATTGATGATTTTTAACCTATCTGTCTCCAAACTATAATATGCCTATAACAAGCAGAGGATATGTTGTGTTATCTTGTCTCTTATCCGCAGGCATATCCGATATTGTTCCTTACTGTTACCTAAACTATATTGAATTCGTTTATCCGTGCACAGTTAAGCAGTGAATAAATAACTTATCAGACAATTTTTATAATTTTTTCTAGTACACTTTTTTTGTATTCCTATGCATTATGGTCCCCTATTCCATAATGAGCACATTTATCCGTTCGCAGTACAGTAGATAAATATCTTATTGTCCAAATTTTCTCGACTTAAACGTCTACAATTCGTTATCTGTTGCTATGCAATGTTGCATAAGTGTTTAAAGTCTCAAGTATTTACCTTTGAACCGCCATTATCAGTTAAGCTTTTTTATGATCTATTATTTTTCCGGATGGGCTCAAAACTGCCTTGTTGTAGTCTGAACTATAATATATAGCTTTATCCATCATGCCTTAATATAGCCGGATAAACAGTAGTCTACCATATATTATCTCTTACTAAGCAGTGTTGGACAGTTCGTCATTCGTTTGAATGATTGCGACGAAAGTGTCAAGAACTTTTGTTTGTCTCCCGCTTGTGTCTGTGATGACATGCTATGTCGGATAAGCTGACATCTACACGACATTTTATTTTTTCTGTAAGTCTCCGCATAAAATAACAATTTTATTATAATATTTGATATATAACTATCCGTTAACCTAGATAACTGGCAAGTTTCATGGATAAATGCTTTGTTGTTTTTAACACAAATTTTCTACGGCTCAAATTACGATTTATTATTATTATTTTTTCATTGTATTTTGTTGATATAAACTGTTTTGTTGCCCTGCTTACATAACTATCGGCACTTCTTTCTCTCTCTCTCTTTGTCCCTCTCTCTCTGGCTCACGTTCTCTCTCATAAGCTCTATATTTGCACGTGCAGCAAAAAATGCCGCAAAATATTTGTTGCTCAATTGCTGTCAGTTATTTTTGTGTTTGCGTTCAGCTAATTAAAGAAATCAGAACTAATTAATTAGCTATAGCGCTGCGATAGGTCGTTGGGCAGGGGTGGGGAGGGGGGGCATGTGTGCGATCAGTGGCCGCGCAGCTGTGGACGTGACATTTACAACGGCCGCCAGCCGAAGGCAGAGAGCGGCACGGCAAACAAATTTAAGATCTTTAAGAGGCGTGCGAAAAAGAGAAGAAAAGGAAGACCAAAAAAAAGAGACACCCACGCAGAGCTGCAAATGGATGTGGAAAGTGCGGGGGGAGCGGTGCAGTACAAATTGAATTACGCGCAGCGCAGAACTTCGAGGGGGGGGGGGGGCATATTGAAAAGGCTTCAAATTTACAAAGATAATAAACAGGCAGACGCTGTGCCCGGGCAAGGGTTGATGCAAAGGGGTCAGCAGGGAGTGAGGGGGTGGGGGTTTGGGTATAAAATATGCCTGTGAGAAAACCAAGCAAAGCACAAGAATTTTGTGCCAAAACGTACAAAATTCTTGCACTCTTTGTTCTGGCTCTCAGTTCGTCTTCGCTTTATGCTTTGCTTCGTTGCCGAACTCAATTAAGCATTCGGCGTAGGGAGTTGAGTTCAGTGCTAACAACTGAACCTGGCGATGGGCGTTGGGCGAGGGGTGCGAGGGGACTTCTTTTGTACGTAATTCACTTTATTCAAATAATGTATAATATAATAAATGCCTATATGCAAAATACAATGGGCAAAAAACAACTGAACTACGCGCCATTGTCGAACGGCTCGAGTTGTAAAGCCGTTTGCCTCGACAAAGAGCGAAAGACAGAGAGTGAGAGAGAGAGAGAGAGAGAGAGCGAGACAGAGATAGTGAGCGAGATAGACCTCGGGGCCTGCAGCTGTGTTTTTGTTGGGCCGGATGTTTTTCTGACACTGAATTGAGCATCTCCTCCGCCGCGCTGCGAACCGAACTTATCTCAATGAAGAGTGACAATGGCAAATGAGCGAATGTCGCGTTGATTTCATCTTATTGCGGAAAATGTCGCATCGGGCACTGGATAAATGGGCAATGGCCAATGAGCCGCAATGTGCTTTAAAGCCCAACCACTTGTCAACAGCAATAAAAAACTGTTATCCAGGCGCATTAAGCCGTGCGGATAATGCCGGACGACTGAGCAGAGGTCATGACATTTATGTCACAATCATTTAAGTCAATTACAACATGACATAGCAACAGTTGAATAAATGTAGATTTGACTGATAATGTGGATAACAGCTTATCCGGCTACAATAGGGCAGTCTTTAGCCTATACGGAGGGTTAATAGCTTACACAACAAATGTAAGTGAGTAGAACTCAGACTAATAGTAAAGTGGGTCAGTCTTTAGTTAAGCCAATGTTTATCCGTTGCCATTTGATTATACGGATGAGCATTATCCGTTGTCATTTGATTATACAGATAAACAGTATTTTAATGCTGTACGCGTAAGTAATTATCCGTGCCGGATAGCCGGATAATGCCGGATAACTGAGGAGAGGTCATGACTTTTATGCCAATTACAACATTATATAGCAACCATAGTAAAGTGGATCAGTATTTAGTCAATCCGTTTAGTTATCCTAAAAAGTAATAGTTTATCCGTTGCCACTTGATAATACGGAATCTCATTATATTGGTGCTGGAGGCGTCAGTAATTATCCGTGCTTGAACATATGAACATATATGTAGAATCCCATACGCATTACCTTTGTTTTTCCATTATTATCCACTATTGTTTAACTGTTTCGTATATACGTTCAATGCTATCCGGATGGGTATTATATTTAACTGTTATATTTATATGTTTTTTGACTACTTTGTTTGCATTTTGTATTATATTCTGCATTTATTTTCGTTCAAACTGCAGCATTCAATGCGCTAATTAGGCAAATCGAGCAACAATTTTTTCTACGGTTTTTGCATGTCTCAGAAATTAACAGCTTTAAACATACGCATCTGGAGAACGTGATCGTACAATATAGAGGCGATATTAGCCAGTTGGCCGTACAATAGACATAAAAAACAGCGAAACCCCGTACACACACACACACGCACACACACACAGATACAAAACTCATTTTCTTCTTTCTCAGACTTATTGATTATTTTTATTTAAACTAATGAACTCATTTTTTGGCTGAAGCAAACTCGTGCCTAACCTCAAATGGTATTGTATAATAGGCGACACCATAAATATTTAGAAACAAACCAGCCCATTGTTTACAAAAAAATAAAAATAAAATAAAAAGAAGGCGACTCGCAGTTAAACTGGGCGATAAGTCCGACTATATTCGTATACTTGAAAGCACGTGATGTGGCAGCCAGTTTCAGTTTGCGGCAAGTCTCGCGCTCAGCTGCAGCTCTCCAATATCATTGAAGTTCGCTGGAATGCCAAACAACAAGTGTAGAACAATTGTCGAACCGCTCGGGCAAATAGCTGAGTCACGCCTTCGCGGTGCTGCCAATTTCGCATTAAAACTGGCTTGAAAAAGGTCAAAAAGAGCTGACAGATTACATAAATATTTTCTTTGATCTATAGAGAAATAGAAAAATGTAAAACATAATTATAATATAATTTAGATATTATCGATTATTTATTATCTATTATCTATGATCATTAGGAGAGAAATATTCGTTATATTATATTATGGATTGAATTGAAATTTTCAAAAATATGTAATGCTTATGTTAACTACCATGAGCATGGGTTAGAATATGTTAAATGTTATGATAATAACATGTTAATATAACATTTTTAATGCACTGTAAGCTAATTATATGATGTATATAATGTTAAAAATTACATAAATTTAGATTTTTAAACTAATTAAGAATTTACGAATTCAAATATCTAATACAAGAGCGCTTCTTAAATTTGCCCTATGTTGGATATTGAGAGGTTTATTTCCCATAACCATATTAAAAAATTATGTTTTTCTATAAAGCACGGAAAATGGGTGAGAAGTATAATTTTTAAAACGATCGGTTCCACTTCTGTCAAATTCAGTCAAGACTTGTTTTCGTTAATCCACCTTCCTGTGTGAAAGGAAGAAATGGGCGGAAAAGCATTGGTATCTAAGAAAAAATACGTATCCAGGGCTAATTGGTATGTATAATAAGTTGGATTAAATCTAATAAATACATAAAACCCCTTTTCTATATTCAAAATGAATCAAAAAGATAAAAAAAACCTCAACGATTCCCATTTCATCTAGTCCAGCTTTTTTTCCATCCAAAACTAGCTGTTTTTTTTTTCTTCTCTAAAGTTGGCAACACTGAGCCTCTGTTTGTTGTTGTCGTTTGCTGTTGTCGTTTGAAACATTTTGGCAACACAGACAGCAACAATATAAATATGGCATAAGTACGAATAAAATATAATCATGATGACATCGAACCGGTTTCCCTTCGCGAAATTTCACAGTCAATCGGCTGCAGATAAAAAATTCCAATTGAATGCGATAGAATCCGCAGACTCTGATGATAAAGTTATGGGCTGCTGTCATCGAAATGCCCGTCAAATAGCTCACACAGTTAGGCTGCCTCTCCCTCTCCATCTCCCTCGCTCCCTCTCACTCTCGGCGGCGGTTGCTGCGATGACGTTGCCAGCCCCTTTTCAGTGTGCCCGCCTCCTTCACATTGAGCGCTGCCATTGCCAAGATTTACAGCCAATGTCAGCAACTGTGTCGGCTACTAAAAATACTAAAAATAGTCACCCGCTCAGCTGGCTTATGCGGCAGATAGCGACAACGACAACGACTCGTGACAAAGCCGTTTCCAATGCTCCTCGCAACATGTTATTTAATATGGCTTATCAATGCGGGCCAAAACTGAAAGAACACAGCCAACTTTGGTTTGCTGCAGTTTAAATACCCTCGCAAATGAATTAAATGCTTATCTGATCATGTCAAACAGTTGAAAGAGCATGCGATAACTGTTAAGATTTAATCCGTATAAAGGCGTATGAGAGTTAATGTTACATTTGAGCAGATAGTGACGTCACACTTGTCAGTTTGCGAGCATGTGCAGACGTTTAGCTTGTCACTCTAACAGAGCATCCATGTTAAGCAGTCTGTTGTAGTCTCTTACATTACTAGTATGTAATGACGTCACACTTGTCATATGCTTGAAGGTACAGAATATAAGAGGGTCACCGTAACAGATCATCCATGTTAAGCATTATGTTAAGCAGTCTGTTGTAGTCTGTTACATTACTAGTACATAACGACGTCACAGTTGTCATTTGCTTGCAGGTACAAAAGTTTATGGGGGTGATCCATGTTAAAAATTATGTTAAGCAGTCTGTCTGTTATAGGCAATGAATGTGTGCAGCGCAGTCAGAGACTGTAAAATGGAGATATTCTGTAATATATAAAATTTCTTAAAATAAACATATAATAGACTTATTTTATATATTTATATTTACACACAAAACTTATTTGTGTTGTAAGGATCAGGAATAATTGTTCTTCTCATATGCGTTACACATTGCCTTTAAGAATTATAACACCTTCTGCTAGAATTGTACAAAAAAAGGTTTACTACGAGAGTTACCGACAGTCTCACCCAGAGTCTAGAATTGAGCTTATCAGCAGAATTTATTTTTTTTGTTGTGTTTCGTATTTTTGGGTGCAAACCAACGCCGTCGACTTTACCCACTGCCCCAACTCTTACGCATGGTGCGAGTACTTGCTCCAAGGTACTAAACGTCTATCTTATCAATCTAAATTCTCGTATATTCTGCATAATATTTGATGCCCTCGACGCGCGTCTTAGCTCCATAGTTTATGACGCATGCCTCAAAAGTAGTTGACTTTTGATTTGTTTGAGTGTCTGCCAATAGATGCAGTAAATGTCCGGATAAGTTTTACACTTGTTCAATATCTGTCAGCAATTTGTCACGCTCTGTTTCCGAGTTTAATAGGTGTTATATATTTCATTGACTGGGAAAAACCAAACAAGTTGTCACGACTTAACAGTAATATAGCCTGTTAAAATGTAAAACGTTGCTATCTAAAAGCCGGATAATAATGAAATTACTTTATTTGCCATGCGGAAGGAACTTTTTTTTTTTTGCTAAATGTTTGACTGGGGAAAGCGTGTTTGATTTTTTTTTGACTCAACTTACTGGATAAAGTTGTAAGATTGAAATTGATTATCCGTTTTAAACTGAACTAAGATACTTGGTTTACCATTCGGATAAGCTTTTAAAAGAAACTAAGATACTTGGTTTACCATTCGAATAAGCTATTTAAGTTTACAATCGGATAAGCTATTGAAGTTAAGATACTTGGCGTTGCAAGCGATTTTTATGTAAGGTTGGAATATCCGAAATTTGTTATCCGAAATTTGTTATCCGAAATTAGAAAATACATTTAAATATTTGATTTCTATATATGTATTCTTCCAAAAACCTCTTCTTGCTCAATTTGAATTGTATAAAAACATACAAATATTCGTTTTCTTTCTTGTAAATTTCTGCGCAATAATTTGATGATTATCCGTTCTTATCCGTGTGACACAGGAACGTTAAATAAGTTTTGAGCTAGTAAAATATTCAAGACAATTGATTTAAGTACTCAAATTTCCTTATCCATCAGCTTAGTTCTTAACCACATTAATGACAGCAGGTTGTGCTTTTAAATCTCTTTAAATCGGACAATTATTGTACATTATGCCTGCAAATGGGGCTGTTATAGATTTATGTTTTTGTTTATGCTAACACAGATTATCTTTGAATTATTACATCATCTTTATACAATCGGATGTAGCTCATGTTAATTTTAGCTATTGCCATAATTTCGATTGCACAACACAAGATAATATGGATATATATTACAGATAGACATTTTAGGCAGCAGCTTTTGCGTTGTTCTGCAATTGCAAAATATTCGAATGTGCATTTTTATAGAACTTGCGAGTAAATTATAAGTCGGCTGCAACACACAAATGGATATATATATCTATATACGATTATGGGCGGCACATTTATTTAAACATTTTCTGTCTGCTGTTGCAATGCCAGAGTGTAAACAATTTGCAACAGGCTGCCCTGCTGTTTGTCTGGCCTTGAGATGCTCCCCTCAACCAATCTCTGTGCCCCCTTCTCGGATCGCTTAACTTTACAACCCATTTTGTTGCTATGCTGTACTAAGCACTCTCCCGTGGTCGTCTAGTCTGCAACAATAGCGCCCAATAGAGGCAGTTTTAGTTTGCCATCATTTTTGGGGCCATTAGCTTTTCTATGGCGTGGCGACATATGGGGCCACTCCGATGGGGCGTCCATTTAAGTGGCATAAGAGCGTATAATTAGCTGCAATTTGAGTGCGGCATGATGAGATGTCTCGTCTCCATCGGCATTTCATTGACCGTAGCCAAATGGCCTCAAATTGTGCACTTAACATATTTTTATTTGATTACCAAGTGCTCAGCACTCCAGTAGCATGCAATTATGGCCAATTACTTTGCCTGCTTTTCTATTAATAATTGTGTTACCAACATATGGAGACAATTGCTGCAAGCCATTTCAGCACCATTTGCAAGGCGTGTAATATAGATATTATCGATTTCAGCTTATATACGGCAAAGCTAAACTATAAAGCTTCGACAAATGCAGGAAAATATATATTTTTGGCTTCTTTTTGTTACTTTAAAACATTTAAAAGCAAATAAGTTTGTATAAATAACAATTGGCTTTGCAGCTTATAAGCTTTAAGCTCATAAATCTAAAAAATAGGGACAATGGAAGGGTTTAGGGAGATTTAATGAAAATAAGCAGTGTATTAACATACATTTTATTGATAAAAAGAAAAGGTCCTCAGCTATTTATGTCACTTTGTACAACATGAAAACAAGAGGCATACTAAAAAAAAACTTACATTGTAGAACAAGGCAGTAGGAGAAATTCTAAAGTATAGTCAAGATTAAACTTTAAAGCGGAAACTAAAATTTACATATATTTCAACATTGCCCTTAAGTATCATATTAATAAGAAGGAAATCCCTCTTAAAGCGGCTACCTAAAATGTAGGTAAATATTAGTACATTTTGAAGCGCAGAGGAGAATCTTGTCGAATATAAAAATAGATAATATATTTTATAGGTCCTACCAGAAGAAATTACCTGGCTACATATTTATCCATGTATGTTTTTTATTTAAATTAATTTGTATTGCATATTTACTTTGTTAATAATAACAAATTACATATTATAACTCTTGAAAACTCCGACGTTTACGCTTGCAAATCACAATTATGTTTTTTTTTGTATTTGTTGTTGTTGATTTTGATGTTTTTCAATTTAAGTGTTAATTAGTAACATATTTTGACAAAAATTGTTGACAAATAGTTAAATTTCAAGGAAATCTAAATGTTTGTTGCGTCCTTGTCAAAATGTTATTATTTTTTTTGCATTAGTTGCAATTATTTACGCTACATTTGAAAAGCAAGTCAATTTATTAAAATTAAATTTATATTCAGTTTAACAACATGTTAAAGTAGATGTTAAAAAAAAGAGCAACAGTCCGCAAGTGCTTATGGCTATAACATTAAAGACTTGCACACAAGTAAATGTGCTTGTTAACATAAGCAAGAAAATGAAAAGCATGCCCGAGCAGTCATGTATAACTTTTTATATAATGCGCCATGGATATGCTCCAGCTAATCTGCGGACAGACCAAAAAGAAACCTAACTAAAGTATTGGCCAACTCTTGCTGTTGCAAGCTTTGCAACGATTAAGCATCTGAAGGCTCAACCTGCATTACGTGTTCTATGGAAAAATGCTGTGTCAACATGACGTATGCGTAACGATAATTGACACTCGGCTCGCATACGCCACGTTGGCCGCGCCACAAAAAACAGAAGAGAGACGTTAGCATGCACATTTTTCTTCGCAATTGCGATGATTCATGCTTCTATATAGAATCGAGATAAAATATATATATATAGCTGGCGCTGCATTTTGCCCACAATTGCCGAACTTTTGCCTAGCCAAACAAAAGAAAAGTGGGCACAAAAAAAAAGTCGAAAAAAAACGAGAAAAATTCGAGAAAATTGTGCACTTACATAACATTCGCGTGCAGCCAGCGCCAAAAACTGAAGCGAGTCGACTTCAATGCTGCAACTGCAACTGCTGCTGCTGGCTTTGTTTGGCTAACTGGTCGCTTCATTTCTCACATGCAACATTGTAAGAGCATGTGTGTGTGCTGCATACCCTGTGTCCATAAAATGTTTAAAACTGGGTCTAATAAAAAACACTCGTGCTAATGACCATTAGAGGAATATTTACGTTCTTCAAATGCGCATAAGCAACATAAATAAAATAAAATAAAGATGAATCAAATAATATACCCCTTTTTGCCATTTGCATTAACTACAGGGTATAATTGCACCTCTAATAGGTATATATATATTTGTTATGAGCATAATGAAGTCTTTGACCATATAAAGGAATATACAAGCACAGCTCTCATAAGCGGACACCCACCGTATTGTGATGTCATGGACGACATCCGCCTATGGGAATTTTTACTAGTTATAATAGAGCATTTTTATCTTAAGAAATTGATTTGATCTATATAATCTTAATGATTATAAGAACAGATGTAAAACGAAAAATTAATTTAAAAATTAAGTTTATTTTAAATTATTTAAATTTTGGCTTATATATTTGTATATAACTTTTTTCCCAAACCTATCGCCTTTTTTAATTTTAAATAAGCTATCTCCTTATATATCTCCTATTCGTATCCGTGGTATGTTTGCATATGAGATGAGAAGTTCTTTGACGTTAGCCAACACTTTTCTAACCCAGAAAAGGGGCTATTCGCAATGATGAAACGCGTTGCAACTGAAATTGTAGTATTGCCACTTCTGACGTAGTTACAGGGTATCTCTAGTCATAGCTCACTCCAATAGAGCATTCTAATATGCTTTTTGTTTCTCTCTCAATTTTTTTGTGTTATTTTTTTTTCTGATTTTCTTACTAGAAATTGCCTTTTACACACGCCATGTTAGTTTTCTCGTTTTTTGCCTCTCGTAACGCGCAGCGGGAGGGTGAAGTGTGCATGTGTGTGTGCGTATGTGTGTGTGTGAAAAGAAAGAAGGAAAAAAGGCGGAGCAGAAGAAGAGATGAGGCCCGCAAATAACTGTGTCTGTGTCTGAATGCACGTGATTTTCTAGCCACAATGCGCTTACAATGCGCTTATGCGCCGCATATGTAATTATTATGAAATACACAAAAACCAAAAAAAAAAACAGCTGAAGAAAAATAAAATGTTGCTGCAATTGCAGTTTTTTATTTGGTGCCACGGTTCAATGAACCGCAATGTTATTGTTGCAGCACTTGTTGTTTTTGCTTTTGTTGTTGTGGCAAGTGCATTATACAGGTTTTCCTTTGTGTTGCCAAAAAAGAAAATGAAACAAACTATTGAAAGAAAATGCAACAAACCAAAAAAAAAAATGCCTTGCGTGTTGGCATTTTCAGCGTCGCTGCGTCTGCCACAAAACTTGGCCAACTTGGCAGCTGGGCCAGTTGCTGGCAAGGAGGGGAAGGAGCGGTGTGGGGTTTGAGACAGGTAGCTCTGTAAATCAGGTCAAGCCTGATGGCACGTTTTGGCCTTTGGCCTGCTTTTTTAATCGTCCGCACTTGGCTGCCACACAACATTTTTGGCGCCTGTCCTTGCCACAAGCAGTTGACAAGTTGATTTCCTTGGCGCCGTCTCGTGTGTGTCCTCTGATTGCCCTTTGCCTCTCACCAGGCGACGGCGCATAAATTGATTCAGTTACTTGTCGCCCTTTGCAGCTCCGTTTCGCTCGCACATGCGTGCGTTTGTGAGTGCGTGCGTTTTTGCCTGTTTCATTCATTGATTTACCCAACCTTAGCTTGCGCTCTCTCCACACTCTACACAACTCGCTCTCACACACATACAGCTACTCTTTTCGCTCGCCTCTTGCTCAGTCTCCAACTCTGTCGCTCCCACCCACTCTCTCTCTCTCTTATTATTCATGTCTCCACGCAATTCTATTTACTCTGCTGCTGACGTAAAGCGTCCTTTCCAGCTGTTGCCACCCACACAGCCGTCCTCCGCTCATTCTTCTCCCTTCCTTTCTTATGGAGCGACACTCTCAATGTGCTCGCTGTTGGCCCACATCGTGAAATTCGTTGTTTTCACGTACTTTACGGGCTTACTGCGGCATATGACGGCATAATTTATATTTCTTGTTATACTCTTTCAAGGGTTAGTTTAGTTATGTCATGAAATGTGTAACTTTTTTAGTTAGATTACTATCAAAATATCAAGTAAATGTATTTACTCTTGCGATTAATAGTATTATCTAATATTTAAACAAAAACTAGTATAAAATATACCTCTCACAGATATGATCCAGTTTTTTCATATGTATACCTATATATTTGCTGGGATATTGAGTCTTCTGTGCTATTAAACTAAGAGCTTTTTCCTAACTTGATTTTATTTTCATTTTTCATGTATATACATTTTTTTTTGCAAAAAAAGTAAAATTGACACAATTTTATTATTATGTTGGCCCTGGGGGGTACGTGGGCCGGCTGCTAAGTCATTGCACTCTCGGGACAAGGGTTGTGAAAATTGACAGCTGCCAGCTGCTTAGCCCAGTTAAGTCGTCGAAGCGCCACTCTAAAACGCTTTTCATTTTTCTTTTTGCCTAGGCACACCCTCAATACACACAAATATACCTCATATCGTATGCAAATTTGGCTCAATTGTGTCTAAAACTCATAAAAAACGTTGACGGTTTAGTTCAGTTTAGTGACCTAGTTGCCAACTTGTACTTGTACTCAACTGTAATTAAGTTTGGTATTTGAAACCTGAAAACTGAAAAATGAAATGTGTTCATGTGGGAAAAACATTTTCACTTCAAACTAACTGAGCAAAAACGAATTAGACTAGAGCTAAAAAACCTTTATAGATATATACTTCAGTTTAGTTTAGTTTTCGGTTTCAATAGATAATCTTAAGTTATATAAAACTTTTTTAAAAATAACTAAGGTAAATAGAATTCGATTAGAACCAAGGATAACATTTATAGAAAAGTCTTACAAATTAGTTTTTAGTTACTTTTGAGTTTCCGGTTCCAATAGGTCCAATATTCAATTTACTTTTTAGGTTTCGGTTGTTTTTCAACAAAATGTACTTAGTTGAAACATTTTATCTGCATTACATTACATTCAAATTAAATTAAATTATCATATTTAAGTATTTATTTAATGTATATCAGAACAACGTAAGTCACTTCACAACGTTTACCAATAAGAACTAGTTCCGTTAACTCTGTTGCATCCCATGCCCTAATGTGCATCTTTCATAACATGAACTAGTTCAGTTCATTCATACTATATATTTGCACTTGAAGAGGAATATTTTTCAAGGTCAGTAAATTCTTGACTTGCCGCGCTTCTCAGATTTAGTTGGGGTGTGTCCAGTCGCAACACAGTAATGCACTTTGACATTATCCAACACCGTCATCAGGCATCATCAGACCAATAACATTCATAAATTTGTAATGCAATGGGGTAAGCAATGGAAAGTTTTGCTCTTGCAGCGCAATTCACAAACTGACATTAAAATTGTCTAAACAATTTCAAGTCGAGCGTTAAGTTTCCCCGTCCTGAGTCTGAGTGCGGCACGTTGCACGTTGCGTCATTCGCGTGGGCGCGAGCCTCGTAGCAGCCAGCTTGTGCCTGCGAGCGCATAATGTGGGTTAAGTGCTGCCCATTTGACTGCTGAATTGCTCGGAATGAGCTCTCGATTAACACAAACGCTTTGCCACATGCCCATAAATTGAAACAACATTTTTTGTTGTTGTCTTTTTGGCTCAGACAACGATCTAGTTGTGTGTGTGTCTAGCAACTCGCTCCCGCGCAATGCAAATGAAAACTAATTGACTTGTTTATGCTGCGGCTACTGAAAAACTCAATAGGTGCTGACACTTTGCCGGTGGCAGCCGCCATGTTTAATCGCTGCAACTGTCTTTAAACGGAGATACTAATATTTTAATGTGGAAACGTATCGTGTTTACGCACGGTGCAATATACAAAAATTTATTGTTAAACTCTACAAAATTGAAAAAATATATATAAATTTACATATTTAATCGTCTTCAGAGTATTCAGTTTCATTTTTTCGGTAGTTACTTCGGTTTTTTTACATTTAATTTTTTATATTGGTAGGTTTTTCTTGTTTTATATATTTCTGTATTTATTTTTTTTTTAAAACTAGTTTGTTTCTATTGGAAGGTTTTTTTATCTAGAAAATTTAAATATCGCTGTATTTTACTTCGTTTTAAAATTAAATTTATTTGTTTTTAAAGAATTGTAATATATTTATGTAACATATTTTCCTTCTTTTCATTAAGATTCTAATTTAGTCTTTTTGTATTGGAAATAACACTAATTCATTGACATAATTAATTATTATATTATTTATTAGTTCTTTCAGTCATTTTAATTACTTGCAAAAAAATGTATGTTGTTTTTAATTCTCTCTATTTTATAATTTGTTTCCTTTTTGTAATACTTTTAGCTGTTTCTTGGCGACGCGACCGCCAAATATTGTTGTGTGACCACAAACAATTTTATGACGTCATAAATGTAGCGTCATATATCTTAAAATAATTCTGTTTCTCTTTGCCTGCTTGAGTAATGTTGTAAAATGTTTCAGTCAGTGTGGTAAACGTTTTAAATATCTTTTTCATGACAAATATAACTTCAAATATGTTTTCTTTTGTGATTTGCAATAATGCATTTTTAAAATTGTAGTTTACTAAAAAAATGTTTGCCTAGTGGATCGTTTTGCAACACTGTGAAGTTACTTAATAGTTCACAATTTCAAGATGCAACTCTGAGTTACTTTTTGAGTACTTTCCAATATCTGCAAATCTCAGAACAAGTTGGCCTCAGTCTTCTGTGCATAGGATAAATTCATAAAGTTTAAAGCTAATTTTTTAATGAATATGTTAATTCCCTGAGCATTATTTCCATCACACAAGTTCGTGCATATCGAGTCGTGTTGTTCAAATTTTCATTGTCCATATCTATTTGGAGTGGGGCAGAGGTAGGCGTGGCAGAGGCAGACTGACCTCCGATGCGACTGGACAATCCGTCTCTGTTCATTTGCATATACTAAACGTTTTAATTAGCTGCGTTTTGCTGTGCTCCGTATTGTGGGTTCTCTTGAGGGCGGACTAATCAAATAATGTAAAAGCAATTTTTATCTCGTTATGTTTTTCGTTTCTTTCCTTTTTGTCATTTGTGTTTGTCCAATTGAATTCAATTGACTTGCGGCATTCGTTTAAAGTTTTTAAACCTGCCTGAGCGCTGATTCGATTTGATTTGATTGCATTTGCTTAAATTAACTGCAACATTTGCGACTTGATAACGAATTATTTGCCAATTGCAAGCGTCGAGTCAACAAATGTCTCGCGAAACAAAGTCAACAGAACTTAAATGTAAACATTTGTTAATAACTCTATATACAATTCCTTTTATATATGCACTTATATACCTTCCCCCTCTCTCTCCCTCGTAATTGCTGAGAGTTGAATTGCGAAACTAGCATAATATTGACATACATATGAATTTTGCACATGGATTCAAATTGAATTATAAACTAAGCACAAAATGCGCCTATTGCCAACTAATGAGGCTTTACTGTACGTCAATTAAACTTGTTTGTTCGCGATCTTCAGTTGGTTTTATCAGTTTGATAGTTGAGGCTCTGTGCGACCCCTTTGATAAGCTGCCCAAGGCAAAAAAACCGAATAATTACGTGATTATGTCATTAGCGAATTTATTATTAGTATTAGAAATTCTTAAAATAATTTGTATCTATATAATTAACTTATCTTCAAGCGTGTGCAGCAAAATATTATCGCTGATAAGCTGCAATAAATTCTAATAACAAGTTCGGTTTGTTTGAGTTTTTCGTATACACTTTGAGGGGTTGCAACAAGTTATTATCAAACTTCTTCAACTTTGTCCAAGCAAATAAGGAAATATTAAAAAATACTTATTGCATTTAAACAATAAGTAATAATCAAATGATGTTAAATTTATTTATGCTTCGCTCTTAGACAAATGAAACGTTGCAAATTTGTTTTTTTTATGAGAGAATTCATTTTCTAATCTATTGCGATTATCATGTAGCTATAACTAGTACATAAATCACTTAACTAGCGCTACTTTCCCGCTACTGCCAGTTACTAAATTAAATGCCGTCCAAATTTAACAAATATCTATTGTTTATTTTACTCATGTCCACCCCCGCCCCCTGGCTCCTCCACCGCCTTATCAGCCTTATCAATCCGATAAGTGTTTGTTCGATTGGCAGGCAGCTGTCTCTCACATTCGGTGTGTGTTTAACACCTCTTGTCAAGTCAGTCGGAACGCAACGATCTATCAGGCCCGTCTGTCTAGTCCGTCAATGTGCCCCCCCCCCCCCTTTCCTCACCAAACCCCTCCCACACTTCGCATAAAACCGCCACCCCAACTCTGCGACCCGCCCACTGTGAACCAACTGAATGTTGTTGACAAGCGAAATCATTAAAAGTGTCAAATGAAACTGAAAGAAGTATTTGTTGTTGAACTCGCATTGTTGTTGTTGATTGTTGCTAAGTTGTTGTTGTTATTTCAGTGTTTGTTGCTGCCCGCTTCGGTCTTTTGAAACGTGCGCAGAATTTCAATTGAAATTTGCAATTCAATTTTCGCATTTAGCTTTTGTTTTTACCCACACTAGCCGTGAGAGTGGGGCGTGTGGGTTGGGGGAGGGTTGTTCGGGCACCCTCCACTCAGCTATTTAGCATGCGAATTGCGGCACAGGCGATGAAATGAAAGCATTCGACAAAATTTTAACGCGACGAGAAGAAACAAACTAACAAACGAAAATACAAATATTTTAAAAACTATATCGTTTTAATACCCTGAAAATGGGTAAAAAGGGTATGATACTTTTGTGCAAATGCATGTAACAGGCAAAAGGAAACATCTCCGATCCCATAGAGTATATATATTCTTGATCAGCCCCAATAGCCGAGTCGAGCTAGGCATGTTCGTCTGTCTGTCCGTCTTTCCGTCCGTAGGTATTATCGCGTCGATCTCTGACTCCATTAGAGCTATAGACATGAACGACCTGAACCTAGATCCTCCTAGTACCTACGTGATACGAGGTTGTTTCCGATAATCGATAACTTACCCCGTTTCCAAGCAATCGATGAAAATCGATATCGAAATCCTGCTTTGGTTTTAAGAGCTAGAGCCACCTAATTTGACAAATTCTTCCATAAAAGTATACGCTTATCAATTATCTCTCATTTTCTACCTATTAACCTAGGGCAAGATGCATTTGGTGTTGGTAGAAGAACGTACAGGGTATCCTCTTCGCGGACACTCCCGACGCGAGCACTTTTACATGTTTTTTTTCTGATTTTTAATCAGGCGGCAAACTTTTAGTTGTTATTTCGTTTTGTATTATTCGCTTGGTTTGAGCTTAAATGAAGCGTGTGTTGTAAAATATATTTATTAAGTATACGCAGCGTGTTTTGAAAATAGTGTTTAGCATTTTGTAATTGACTTTTGGAATTTGTATGGAACATTTATTGAATTACTTTCATTTATATTCAAATTAAATATATCTTAATGAATCTAGCCCATAAATATTGCATACGTGTAGCCTAATTAAAGCAAATGATATTGCAAATTAATATTATTTGAACTATTTATGCAGTGCGCATAGTCAAAATATTTGTTTTTTTTATATTAGAAACATTTTGTCACTGTCTGATCGGAAATTAAAGAGCTCTGCAGCTTTATCTGTCACAAGAGTTTCTGTTTTTTTTGGCGTGTTTGAAATGTTTGCTGATTCGACAAACAAAGTAAATTGTGAAAACTAGCTAAGTAACTAAATTTATTTAAATTTCTTAAACCAAAAAATATTTATAAAAAGCTTTGAGTCAAATATTATTGAATACGTGAATAAAAATCTAACAATTACAAAAGCAATTCTTGAATGTAGTTTATTTATTTATACTTTTTGCAATATAATAATTTCCCATATTGACTTTCTAATGCAAAATTGATTTCTACAACTTTTTCTCTTTTCGGCAAGTTCATTTAAACAAATATTGGCTGACATTTATTTTAAACGTACTTCTAAGTGATTTGTATCTGTATTTGCGGCAACGTATATTATATATTTTAGGTATTTTTTATGAGCAATCGAGATATATCTGTGCCGGTTTGCTGCGGGCTTGCCAAATATTAATTAGACATCGAAATTGTGAACCGAAATCAGAACCGGCTGCTGGCCGTGTCCACCCTCAGCGTGACTTGACTAAGACGCGACATTTGGGAGCCTCATAAGTACTTTCGGGCCGTATATTTATATGGCGCACATTTAACTCTCCGGCCAGTTGAGATTTTTATTGCTGCTGGCATTTAATGCCGTTTCATGTATTTTATGGCCCAGAGGCGCCCGACGCCTTGTCTACAATTGGAATTTTGTTGTGTTGGCCCAAATGAATTGAAATGTTCTCAGTTGTTTTTCATGCGTGTCATTGAACCAATCGCCCAATTGTGTGTGTGACTGGCAAGGACTATATGTATACACATATAGAAATATTTATATATGTATACGTACACACGTAAAATGTATATGGATTCATTGCCACCCGCTCGTTTGTCCGACTGATGTATGTTGATTGGGTTACACAGATTTTTGTTTATTTGCCGTAACTTGGAATGCCAAACATTTAAATGATAATAAACAATAAATAAGCTGATAAGATTTCCCTTTAACCCACTAGCCGGCATTCCGTTTGTCTTAACTGAAAATCCGCTGAGACAGCAAACTTCAATCCCCCAAAAAAACTCGCCAAATTTTAGCTGCATTTGCCCAAAAGCTTTGGCTACAAATCAGCTTAAATTATAGCTTAGCTTACTTTGCTTGCTTTCTATTTATTTGCAACTGTTTTATTTTTATTATTATTGCTTTTTTTATTATTATATAATAACAAATAAAGGGCATGTATTGAGAACTGCTGCTGAATTTGAACCGGCGGCTGCTTGCTTGTTGGCCCGACGCTCAGACGCCAGGTCAACGTGTTTTTTTTATCAAGGTATCTTGATCAAACCCTGCATTTACTGGCTTATCTATGCTATATATACTATGCTATTCTATATACGAGCAAATTCTTATTTAGATCGCACTACTTTATTATATTGCTCAATAGAATAGTTTTAGTATGGCGAATTTATCTGATGTATATAGCATTCTCACATGTCTGCAAAATCCATAGGGCAATTGTCTGCAAGGGTATTAAATCTTCTTCGTTCCGAAGGTATCTGTACTTTTGTTTCATACTAATAGGAGGACAAATTTATTTTCTAATCTAGATTCTGCAAATCAATAAGAAATTTTGATCGGATCAATCTTCAAAGTACAGCTTATGACAACATTAACCTCACTTTTTATCTTGAATCCGTTTTTGAAGCTTCTTTTACATCAAAAGTTGACCGAAGATTGGATTTTGATTAATTTCCACACCTTTTTGATTTGTGTTAAGTGTTGTCGTATACGATTCCAGTTCGCAATATATGAATAGAAACTTTGACAAACTTATTTTGAACCAATATTCTTTTGTACCTATAAAAAAGTCAGTTAGAAAACGCCACCTCGCAATGCTTAAACATAGTTTGTGAGAAATTTAAACTTTATTTTACTTATAAACCTTTCTCTTCTTATCTTTTGCAGACCCTGAAGCGCCGCTCATTTATTATGTACAACAATATGCTCGCGCAGTATTTGTTTTAAATCTTTCATTATAATGAATTCCGCGCGGCATCATCGTATTGGAGTGTTTCTGTCTCCATAAATGCCACATAAACAACAACAACAAAAACAATAACAACAACAAAAACACAACCAACTGCAAATAAAGTTGATCTAGTCAAAAAATTAACAAATATTGAATAAACCGATAGAAATTGCGCCTAAACCAAACGCAAGCTCTTAAACAAGAAGAAGAAAACCAACTGCACACACACACATATTTACTAAGGAGCCACAGGCATACACTGCTCAAAAACGGAGACAGTTAAGAAGAAAACACTGGCTAAGAAGATGCCCTATCATCGTGCCGATACATCGGCTCAGGCCGATAAGCTGAGCGGCATTGTGGAGGAAAGCGATTTATACGAGGGATTCGCGCCGCATGTGGAAACATCCGAAATCAAAACACTCGATTTTTACTCTCTACCAAAGCAAACTGGTGAGTCGAATGAATATTTTTAAATAGTTGTTAAGTTGATTAAGCCTAATATAATTTATAATAAGATCTATGAACAACATTAATAGCATGGTTGTAGAAACATAAAAGCTTAAAGCTACTTTTGTATTTTAGACTGGATTAGAGAAAACTTTAAGCTAAAAGCTCGAGAACAATATTCATATATATATACTTATTATAGGCAAGAAAGGAAAATTAAAGTTTATATTTCTAATAATTGTTACTTAATGCTTGTCTGAAAAGCTTCTTGGCTTCCCTAAACTGTTTTATGGCTTGTATAAAACATATTAAAGAGTTTCGGTTTTGGAAACTCCAATTTATATACAAAGCTATCTAAAGACATGCAAATTAGAAGCTTTTCAAATGGGCTACATTTTCCGGTCATCCATTTGAGCCTTTAAAATAAACAAATATATTTGAGAGCTGCTCAGAAAACAAACAACAACAAAGATGATTTATGCATATATACATTATAAAACTGAACAACAGGCGCAATAATTCTGGCCAAAAACAATATGCGAGTTCGCTTTTTAATGAGCTCTTTTTGCAATAAATATCAAAATTAAAACAACGAAAGGTCGAAACTTTAATGACTACCACGCACCCACGCAAAATGTGAATTGATCTTCTATAGATATGGCCAGTATCTGGACATATATACGATATATATATATATATATATGCAGATATTCTTTTTCTTGTGTTTATATAGCGCCGAGCACACACGTGTTTTTTTAATGCTGCAGAAAATGTTTTCTGAGTGAAATATTAGTTTATGCATTGCATGAAAGATTATTTGTTTGTGTACTTTGCCGCCGACTAAAATACATTTATCAATAAACGGCAACAGAAACAAAAACGGAAAAACACAAACAAAAAACGCACAAATTAAATTTTGTACAAGCAAAATAAATTGAATATAGGCATTTGTAATAATTACGGGCTAATATGGTTTCTACCGCCTGGCCAGGCCGCGCCAGGCCGACTTGCCAAAAAAAAAGTTAAATAAATAAATAAAAGACTAGAAAAAAGCATACGGCATATCGAAGATTAAATACTCTTTTAGACTGTTTAGCAGATATGTGAGAAGAATAGCGAAGCCCGCAAATGCTAACTTTGATGAAAATAGAATATATATGCACTTCATGGAGTCGGAGATACATTTCATGACAATCTTATAATACACTCTACCAGGGTATAAAAAGAAAGGACAAACTTCCTCGGCATACATTTGGACATAATATTTTGTATTACCAGAAAAGTATTCCACAAAATCACATTTTCTGTCGCAATCTTTCAAGAGATCTTAACAAGATAGCAAAAGGATATTGATAGAAATTTATATGAGAAGTCTAGGGAAACTAGTAAATCTGGAGTTTTGTCAAGATATGTTTAAGACAAATAAGTTTATTATACAAGAGCTTAACTTTCAACAGATCTTTCCTATGACAACTATATATATGATATATTGTCTCGATCCTCCGACTAAGACATGCTTTATATCTGCCTCAAAGTTTCTAAAGTTTGCTTAAGACTAAGAGACCTGTTTGCACATAAACTCTAGTATTTCTGCTGTTCAAGAGTATATATAAATACCTTATATATATGTTATATACCTTACGCATATATATACCTTAAGCAGTCGCAGCCTTCTGCTCTACACATTTCATGACAAAATCATAGTACCCTTCTCTGCAAGGGTATATAAGACGACTGACCGAACCGGCCAAACGTTTCAACTGGATTCCACGTACGCAACATTGGACTCCACACTGGTTTTTGCTTATTTTTTATGTTTTATATATTTTCCTCAATCGAGCCGTTAAAATTATGTGTATTTGTGAACTATTAAGGCACGCAAGTGGAAAACAAAATTAGAGAAAAATAGCCCGAATGCAGCATGTCAAATTATGCTAACAGCTTTTGCGTAAACATAAACATTGAAACATTATTTAATCGAAATTCAGCAGCGAGAACCTTTAACGAGTCGAAAACTAGCTGAACTAGAAGACACCCTGTAAATATGGAAGAATCAATGCGGTGATAAACAATTAGATTCAAAGTAATTCCAGAAATGAAGACAGTTGCAGTCTCATTCTACTGACTACTCGATACTCTGTTCCTAGTGTAAAAGCTGCACAATAAAATTAAACAAATTTGATGGCTTTAGCGGAAAAACTGTGGAAGATATTTGGGATGATTGTGGAAAAAAAATACTTAACAATATATTTGCCAAGCTAATGCATAATTACATTTTATGAATTATAATACTTGTTGTAAGTCTTGTTTAATACTTTTTTATTCGACTTTTCTTCTAGAGACTCCAACATTTGTTTTTATAGTTGCATAAACCAACATCAGGGAACGCTTTTCTTCAAGATTTTCTTCAGTTCTAAAGTCTCACGCTAGTTAAAAAAAAGGGAAAAATACTTCAATTTTATTTTCCTAAGTCTGAAAGTAGAGCATTGCGCAGTCGCTTGAGTTGGCTTAAATTTAAAAAAATTCCTAAAGAATTTATAATTCTTTTTTACTGCAACATACTTCAAGTGGAATACACAAATCTTCAAATTCTGGCTCTTACATAATTTAAGCCTTTTTTTGTTTAGTTACAAAATATGAAAAACAATTTTTAAATTTTGTTTGCGCTACGCTCAGTTGATTTGTTGTTTACTCAATAGGATTTTAAAATCGACGCTCCGTGAAATTCGTTTGTTTAGATTGCAAAATGCAAATTGCAATTAACATAAACTTTTAACCGAAATTAATTTTGCACTTTGCACGCATTTTACAGCTGCTTTTGGCGTTATGGAAAAGGGCCGCGAAAATTGTACAAACATTTGAAAGTTGGCCAAGTAATCAACAATCAGAGCTTATCAATGGAAATACGAAATGTGCTGATAATGAAGGTTATACAACCCATTGACCCACATTGGTAATAACCACAGCAGTAACAATTGCGTAAAAATTCATATTTGGCTAAATATTTGTTTAAAAGGAAATCAAATTGCGTGGCAAAAGTTGACTAAATGGCAAAAGCAAAAATCAATTCAATTTCTATGGCACAGCAAATACAATTAAAGTTTACATTTACATTTTACTTTAAGGATGCAATTATACGCTATCTAAACACCCTGTATTTGTAGAAAATGCAAATGGGTTGATAGCTTACAGCCTTAGGTAGGAGTTTATAGAAGCTACTGCCAACAATTCCGAGTCCATATTTTCTGTGCCCTTTTGTGAGGCATCGTAGTGGGTACTATAAACTGGCTTACTAAGAAACAAGTGTGCTCAAGTCGGGAGTGCCCGACTAGAGGATACCCTGAACCTTTTTCTGCCAACAAAAACAATGCAGCTCACGCTAAGCGCTCGATTCCTTTATGTCAGTTATAAAATGAAAGATGCTTGATCTCTCTATTTTATTTTAAAAGCTACATGCCAAGTTTAGAGCTCAAAAAATAGCATTCCGATATCGATTTTTATCGATTGTTTGGAGACGGAGGCAAGATATCTATTATCGAGATATACTTCTTTATACGTTCCCTTATAGCTTCTGTGATCATACGGACGGACGAACTCGCCTATTGATGCTGATCAAGAATATATATGGTATATGGGGTCGTTACATACATTTGCACAAATACATTAAATCCCTTTTTACACATTTTCAATGGATGCAGGGTATAAGAAATGGTTGTTGGTTCCGTTCACGGTTCGATTCGGCTGCCTGCTCTTAAGTTCCTTTCGTGAACCTCTTTTTCCACAACCATAAATCAAGTTTTTGGCCCAAGCGCAGAATTTATCACAGATTTTAAAAAAATTTAGTGAAACGATTCACATCCAGAGAATTTTGCCAGCTAACTGTGCACAGGGTATTGCGCAAGTGGTGAATGCTTGTTTATGATATTCCTCTTTTATTTATTGTTTTATCGAATCTTGCACTTGGTCATATTTTGTCAAACTGCCAGCATGCATTAATGCCATTTGCGATTGGAATTGCAATCGGGCCAATCGGCCAATCCAATCCATTAGTGGAAGCTACTTTGAGCCGTTGACGGCATTGGCCTTGATTTTGATTTTGATTTTGATTTTGAATTTGGTTATTTATTTTCTTTCTGAACGTAAACAGGTCTTGCACATTCGCTTATAATCTGCCATCTATTTTTGATTCCTTCTAAGAATTATAATTGGCACACTAATTATTTCGGCATTTCAACGTGGGAAATTCCAATTTGCAATATCTCTCTCGCTCTCTGACATATGCATATGTATATGAAGTATCTATACATATTTTTGTTTGACATAATGCTAAAGAATTTGTTCATTGTATTTGTTGTTATTGTCGCTCGCATTGTGCACAGTTAGCGAAACACAAACGTTTTTATGGCAGTTGGCGAGCGGCCAATTAATTTGTTTAAAAATAAATGCAATTCTCTTTTCATTTCCCCACAATCCCCTGCCATTTTTTTTTCTTGCCTCGTTTTTCCGTTTTGCTTAATGATTTTTCTTCATTTTTTTTTTGTTCGTTTCATTTTTCTGCGTCGTGATAAAATTTCATATTGAATTCAGCAGCTAAACATGTGATGTGAAATTATCATCTAAAAGTATTAAATAAAAAAGTTGAATTTCGATTTTTAGAAACAATTGAAAAATAAATTAATTACTAGTCAGAAAATTTGTAAAATGCTTTTATAAATTTTGAGCTGTTGGAACATTTTCCAAATATATATTTAATTTATTCGAGATATTTCTGCTTGCGTGAGTAATATTATTTATAAGAGCTGTTAACAATTTATCTTGGCCACATTTTTAGCACACGTCACAGCCAGACATAACTTTCAAATGATCTTTGCTCAAATATATTATACCAGCGGGTATTCCCCGGCCTTGCCCGCAGATTGTTTTGCGCTCAAAAATGTAGATATAACTTTTCAGTCAGCCAATGTCTAAAGTTAAACCTTACATAGATATTTGAAAATATATTCAAAGTCCATTCGAATTAGGAACCTAAAAGTTAGAATCAACGTTTTTTGCCCTTGTTACTCTTGTGGTGAGAATGCGAAAAATAAACATTCGTCCATTAAACCTTTAAGCCGCAATTTCCATCTAAGAGCAATTTCATATCAAATAAATTTTGACAAAGATTTTTGAAAATGAGTTTGAAGCCGGATGGTAAGAGATTCATACAACTTTTCATACATGCTTTCGCGATTTGTTAGGTCAGGACAAACAGATTTATATATAGAGATTAATCATGAGACCTTTTGTAAACTGGCGGTATAAAGTTTCGTATATCTTACGATATATCCTTCAATTTAATTATGCATATTAGTTTCCTAATAGGTAATATAATATTTTTTTAAGATCTCAATTTAATTATAATTTGTTTAAGGGGCACACAACAGAAATTATGGTCAATAGATTTGATTAGCTTAAAAATATATTATATCATATTCTGATATCTTTTTTAAAGGAAATCTCCACATCTTCAAGCATAACCTTAGCTATCTATTAGCAACAAAAACTATCCAACATCTAAAACATATCCAAACATATTGAAATTCTCGTATAACTTATCTTCTTGTTATAGCCAAAAACAAACTATATTATATATATATTTTAAAGAGCCTGCTGTCACAGGCCGCGTGCCATCTCTATGGCATCGATTATAGAGTATATGTATGAATATGGTACTCGAAATTAAGTTTATGGGTTTAAGATTTAATATTTATTTGCTTTTGCCAAGCTAAATTTTTGCTTACGCAAAACAGAGCGCAATGTTTTCGTTCACTCGTGACGCGAAACGACGAGAGATTTGTTGAAATTATGTTCGCTAAAATATACACTATATACTACATATGATACACACATATGATATATATATATATATATATATATGTATTTATATTTGTTTTCAATTCAAAAAGCAAAAAGAAAACATCGTAAAATTCAGGAATTTTGTTTCTCGTCTTATGCTCGAGCCTCTTGATAAAAAGTGTTCCACATTATTATTTTTTTCTTTTTCGAATGAAACTTTCCGCAGATCAGGCCATGGCATATATATATGTATATATGTATGGCGATATATATAGAAATATGTCCGGATATATCATAAGTGCCACACGCGTTCGCTTTTCTCGATAAATCTGGTACAGCAGCACGAGCGGAGCGTAGCATAATATTTAATCAATTTCCCTCTCCCCCCCCCCCCCCCTCCCTACCCCTTTTACCCATTTGCCCCCACATCAATGGGAGCACGTGCCCCCAGCTATAAATATGAGAAAAGTGTGCGAATCCGTCGAGGAATCCGTTTCTGTAACTGGCCCAAACCAGTTTTAAAGAATTTTTGTGAATTGTCTTTTCGCCTTTTGATTCTTTGTTGTGGTGTTTTCTACTCTTGTAGAGAGTATTATAATTTTGTCGTGAAATGTGCAACGCACAGAAGGAAGCAATTCCGATCCCATAAAGTATATATATATATATATTCTTGATCAGCATCAATTGCCGAATTCATATAGTCAGGTCCGTCTGTCGTTTTCTATACTAACTAGTCTGTCAGCTTTATCTATAAGTTTCATTATGCTTCCTACATATATGGAGAATCCTGTAAACATCGATCCACTATATGATATAGGAAAGATCGGTAAAATATTTGGTTTTCTAAGATATTTTCATCGAACTCAACATTTACGAGCTTCGCCTTTCTCCCTTATCCTGCACAAGGGTATTAAATCTTCGGTGCGCCAAAAATATGCCTACTTTCTCGTTATATTTCGTTTTGATTTATTTTTTTGCCTTTTTGGGTGGGCGATGGCAGTTTTTTTTTTTTTATTTAAATTATATAATAGATATCTGAAAATATTTATAAATGTCTCGGACATATATTCTTTGCCAGAATAATTTTTTTCTTTAGTATTATTCTCAATAAATGTATTTCTTGAAATCAAAATTTGACCGTTATGACCGCTGCTAAAAGAACAGAGAGAGGGAGAGGGAGAGGGTGAGAGAGGAAGGGTGTGAGTAAGAGAGGGGGCAGAAACTGAAATCAAAATTGAAAGAATCATCCACTTGAACAACAATTTTAATTTTATAACTTTAAACGGATTAAAGATTATAAACAGAATATGCCTCTTTGTATGAATTGTTTTTCTTATTTCTATTTTTGTTTTCTTTTCGCTGTTCCTCATGATTAGATTAGTCCAATTAAAATGATTAAGCCAATTTTGATATGCAAACATGTGATATGATATATGTATATGTACTATATGTGCTTTGTTATTTTCGGTTGTCACTTTTTTCTTTACTTTATTTTTGGCAAGTGCAGAGTTCAAATCCGTTAAAGTGACAGGGCACGCCCACTTGTTGTCATTTGCCTCACACCCCTTCCCTCCCTTCAACCCCTTCCCCAATGCTGAACGCGCTTTTTGTGGCTTTGATCCGCACTCACATAAAACAATCAACGCCTACGTTTGATACCCCTATTGGGGGGTGGGCGAGGGGCTTGGTGTAGCCGGCGGCGCGGTAGATTTATTAATAATGACAGCCAAAAGGCAGCTGCTCTGTCCAAGTGTGTGTGTGTGTGTGTGTGGATTCGTGCGCCAAGTCACGACAGTTTGCGTGTGAGAAGATCTCGCGAATTCTTGCCCGGGTTCTCATTGCTCTTTCCCAAAAGAAATTTGTCTTGGTTGTTCATCATTTTATGA
This sequence comes from Drosophila montana, assembly GCF_035044405.1. NCBI lineage: Eukaryota > Metazoa > Arthropoda > Insecta > Diptera > Drosophilidae > Drosophila > Drosophila montana. The sequence continues at coordinate 73,397 of NW_026998621.1, read as the reverse complement.
CCAGACTAGAGAATATTTAACTGAATAGTTGAAATTCGCACTAATAATTGTCTTTTCTATAAATCAAAACAAGTTTTGAAACTTTTTCTAGTTGGTCTACATTTAGATTGAGTTTTGAAAAATTATTTCTAAAAGGAGATTTTTAAAAACGGTTTTATAACGATTTCTAATTGGACTGCATTTAGGTTGAATTTTCGGAAACTTCTTTCTAAAATTAAATTTTTCAAATAGTTGTACAATCGTATCATATTTAAGATTTTGTCTGTCTATATGATAATAGCTTGATTTTTGAGTACCTCTCTTTTTTAAACAATTTTCTGTTGGTATATACTAGTCGCACGTGCTGTAATTCCCAAACAGTTCTAGCACTGCTTGCGTTGTAAAGCTTCTAGTATTGAGGCCTTAAAATGTTTACTTAATTTTAGATTTATTGTTAGTTTTTCTCACTGTTGGCAGGTAAATGAAATTATAATTGTATATACAATTAATTAATTAAATAATTAATAAAATTAAATGAAATTTACAGAATTAATTAAAATTAATATTAAATATTTTCAAATAATTATAAGCCACTTTTTAAATGGATCTAAATTCATCTCAAACTCAAAAATTTTAAAAAACTCACGCCCAAACATGGACTAGTTCAATTGACTAATTATCATCCCCCAGGCCGCATTATTTATATAGCCTTTCACTAGACATGGGAATCAAAATCAAATACACGTCTAATTGAAAGCCATAAATATTTGTAGTGCTTGTCTGTGTGGACGAACAGCTGTTGAAATGCGCCAGCTGCCGTCACTGATTGATGGCAACGTGGAGGCGATTCCCAATTCCATTTTCCATTTTCATTGCCGCACCGCAAGAGCTGGCCCCAATTAAAGCGGACTAATCCATCACAGGCAATCGATAAATGTTGGCCATTAACATTTAGCCGTTCGGCAGCAGTGGGGAAAATGTTAAACAATTTCATTTGTTCACATTTTTTTGTTTTTGGCCCCACTGTCAACAGCCGCGCTGCTAATTACACGTTTGTTTCAATACAAAGGCGCATACATGTGTGTGTGTGGCTGTGTGTGTGTTTCTACGCTGAGGTCAAGCAGTAAGTGTCGTCACACGTACTCAGCCAAAGCGCTCTCTCATCTGCTTTTTGTTTACGTGCTCTTTTCATTTTCAAATGCCTCACGAAAAAAAAGCAATTGCAGCAACAACGTAAACAACAACAACCGCAACTTGGTTTTAATTTTAGTTACAAAAGCTGCCAGCCGGCAAATTGTATGCGGCCAGCTCTTCTGCCCCTCGCTCGCTATCTCTTTATATTTGTAGTTTTTATGTGCGCTCTCTTCTGCACTAGATAACATTGTTTGAGCTCTGCCAAGATAAATAGAAGCCATGATGCAAATGCGGTGTGTGGTGGAAGGGGAGTGGAAGTGGAAGTGGATAGCAAACAGCAGCCGCCGCTTTTATTGCAGCTGTCCCTTTTTGGCATATTAAAAGCAATTTACGGACTGTTTGTATACTTTTCGCACTTAGGTTTAAGTTGAATGCCTATTTTAATTAATACATTTGCAGCTGTTGGCAATATAAAATACTAGTGCCTAGCCTTTAATTCATTATTTAACAGCACGCTAGTATATCTGAATCGATTTTTGTTGCTCTTAAAAGTATGCAACATTTTAAGAGAATAATGGTTGCTGACAAATCGGTTTGGTGTTGCCGCCCGAAAGTATGCTTTGCAATTTTGTTGGGGCAATTTAGTTAATGCCTGCCGTGCAAATATGGACGCCACTGTAGGAGCACAAAAATATAAAAATAATTGTAATGAAATTTAAATTTAAGCATATTGATTAAATCAGGAAACATATATGTTTTCTTTATTTGTCAATTTAAGGGCCAATGTTAAATATTAAATTATTTTATTTCAAATTAAAAGCTATCATCAGTCTCTAAAATGATCTTAAAGATGTCATATCTTAATTTTATCTTGAATACAGCACTTAGTTTCCTTTCAGGGTACCATTTTCACATGTATTTGGACCAAAAAAAATGTTGCCAGATTTAGATGCCAAATTGATCTAGAGGCCAAATAATGTACAGAGATTCGAGCCTCGTTAAAATCGGATGAGATTTGACTGAGTTATGGGGGTGGGAAATTTTGACCATTGTGTTTATAGGGTATTTTAGGGTACCATTTTCACATGCATTTCGACGAAAATAATGTTCCCAGATTTAAATGCCATATTGATCTAGAGGTCAAACCGTGAACAATAAGCCAAACCTTATGAAAATCGGATGAGTTTAGGCCCGAGTTATGGAGGTGGGAAATTTTGTCCTATGTCTATATGGGATATTTGAGGGCACCCTTTTCACAAGAATTTTGACCAAAATTTAGATGCCAAATTGATCTAGAGACCATGAAGCCATGAATAAAGACCCAAACCAAAAGACAAGAAACTTTTTACACATCTGTTTTCAAAATATTTTCTTTATTTCTTAAGTCCGTATTTAATATTTACTTAGTCGGCGCTTTGCTATTGTTTATTTCATTTGCCAAGCGTTTTCGCATTATTCCATTATCTGCGCCGTTGAATGTTTGTTAACTGTCACCTGAATATATTTTTTATAGTCGCATGCGACAGCTTTGATTCACACCTTGTTGCGCCTTGCATAACGGCGACAACAACAAGCTGGGGTAAAAGTATCCGAATAGCGGTTACCCTGTAACCATCGTAACCTTCATATGGCAAATAATTGTTAAGTTAACTTTACCTTAACTTCTGGGGAAATGTAAAAAGGAACCCATAAAGTTAACTATTATGAATTTTGGTATATTATTCGAGAGCCTACATGCTAAATTTGTAGTCTATGGGGTATATTGACTTCGAAATAAGGTCTGAAAAGCCAAGCTAAACATCGATACTTATCGATTTAGTGGAAACGAAGTGTCCTATCGATAATTTGAACTATGCTTGATCGGTGCGTGCTTTGCTATTAGGAATTATTACATTCCAAATACGAATAAAAAGGCTTATCGATTTAGTGGAAACGAAGTGTGTTATCGATAACTCATCGAAAGTTTGATATGCTTTCAGATAGAATGGGTAGTTTGACTTTATGAAAGATGTTGATCAAGAATGTGACATACATATGTACACAAGCATCCACTTTCAATGGGTACAGGGTATAAAACGAGTCACATTCAAAGCCGCCAATTAGAGTTAAGATCGCCTGATGCGGCATTAGGCTGACTTAACCATGGCTAAAGCACACTTGACTCATTTCCATATCAATTAAACGGCAATTGTGACTGCATTATAAATTGAAATAGCAATATTTTGCGCAGCGAATGCATTTGTGGCCCATTGAACTGTTGTCAGCCGCTAAGAAGCGAAGAGGAAGAAGAAGCTAATTGCTCAAGAATCAACAATAAACAGTTCCGGCAGGAACGTAAGAGAATTATGCACATTATTGACACACTCTTAACTGACAGCACCTGAAGTTGAACGAACTGCGCCGAGAGAGAGAGCGAGAGAGCGGCAAAAAAAAACTAAAACTTCAATTGAAATTAGCAAAGCTTTTGGCTAATTTAGTGTTTTTGCTTGTTTGCCTTTTTCTAATTAAAAGCTTTGGCCGTGAGCTTTTTGCGACCGCCCCAATGTTTGGCTAAACAACTAGCTGCGCTCTGTGCGGCCGCACTGCACCTGTCCGCATGCTCGTGAGCGCAACTTGTGCTGCGCTCTCTTCAACTCTTGCTTGGCTGATGCTGCTGCTGAGCGGCGTGCGGCGATCGAACGTGTTGCGCTCAGTTTTAGTTCAACCCTCGGGCGTTGCGGTCTACTTACAAACGTTACGCGCGCGCCTTTGCCCAAAAGTTGTCAACTGTCCAACAACAACAACAACAACAAAGAAAACAACGAAACATTTAACGAAACGAGTCGCGTGTCTCTGTCGACTGCTGTAGAAAATTGCTTTATGTTTGTATTGCATACGCACTGAGCGCATATGTGTGTGTGTGAGTGTGCGTGCGTGTGTGTGTTTGTTATGTAAATAGATGCGCTTGTGCGTGTGTGCGTGCAGCAGCCTTCAAACTGCAATCGCAATGCACATTAAACCAAAATTGGCTTTAAAATGACAACTAGTTAATTATCGCACCTCGCGACATAAGTCGCGTGCGTTCAATATCTCAGTCAGTTGGTCAAGCAACCAGTCAGTCAGTCAGTCAGTCAGTCAGTCAATCAGTCGAATCAATCGCATCATTAAGGCTCATTATATTACGCATACGCCGCGTATGCAGGCAGCTGTTGTTGGGTCTATTGAGAAACTTGAATACATTTTTGAAAAGTAGAACGAAGCAGATATTAAAAAAACACGAGCCAGCGTTATCTATGCAATGTTGATAGACTAAACAATACGCTGTAAATTAAAAAAATATTTAAATTTAATATTTATGAATGCACTTAGTTTATTATTATCTGCACGCTTTAACTATGCAAGCTTGCAATACGCTGTAAATTTAAAAGTTTAAAATCTTTTATAAATTTAAAAGAAAATCAAAAGCAAATGTTGTATTTTGATTTTATTAAATTTAATTTGCGAATTTTCGATGCAAAACAAATCGCAAAAACCTGCTGCGAGCTGCTAAAAAACAAAAACAAGCCCCTATTCTCACCATTCTCACAAGCTGCTGATCTTTGATCCACATTTGCATCTATATACATATACATATATCTATATTTTGCTGCCCTGTACCAGGCTCAAAGATTTGCCAATAGGAGGTTAGCTAATAGATATACGCATATCTCGGCGCTATAAACTAATCAATTGCTTAATTAGTTCATTTCGCACGACTAAATAAATTAGATCGTTTTTTTTTTTGCTTTATTTCATTTATTGTTATTTTTATAAAGCACTAAACAATTTGGACACGGCGCCCGCTCGTGCCCGCTCGGCTCCAACAGCTGCCGCCCACTTAGATCGCAAATTTAATTAATATGCAACTGCAAATCGAACAAAGAATCTGCCAATTTTTTTTTATTTATTTGCTCGCATTTTCACGCGGAAAACTACCAGCATTTGAGCCACGTTCTTGGCCCGGGCTACGCCCCAAAAATATTTCGTAAATCCACTTGAAGTTGGTTTAATTCTGGACTCTTGTCATGTGCTCTTTGTTTTGGTTTATGGCCCAAAAACGTGCTAATTTCTGCTGCTCGGTGGGTGCCGGTGGGGGGGGGGGGGGGGGTAGTTCTCTTCTCCGTGCGTATTTTATTTATAGCAAATGCTGAAAGAAGAAGCAGCAACAGCAGCCTTGTTGAGGCCCGTAAATAATTTAATTGATTAACAATTCAAAATCGTGCCGTTGTCAAAGCGTGTGGCTGACGTTCAAGTTGCCCAAAAGCGCAGGCATCATTTGATTTTATCTCTCTCTCTCTCTCTCTCTCTCTCTCTCTCTCTCTCTCTCTCTCTGTAACGCTCGACAGATCAAATACCCGTAGATTATAAGATATGCATAATTTAAAGTTCTTTTACAAGATAATCTCTATTATAAACTATTATATGTGCCATGTTATATATCTTACTATCTTGAATCGTCTCTATTATGATCATTTTATTAATTTAACATACATTAATATAAAGCTGACAAACACAGCTATATCCATTTCATATAATTTACTTCCCATACATTTTCCAATCCAAATTAAGCTTTTTAATGCTATTTAGCTTAAGATAATATTTATGATTACGATAATATACTTTTGCTATGTAAGTTGTTGGGGTTGTTATAGATATGATCATATCAGAAAAAAGTTCAAAACTAGGGAGAACGCCGATCGTCCGGCAATTGAAATACCTTCGTTCTGATTTCTAAGTTCTCTGATATTCCAAATTGTCAAAAATAACTAAATTTAAACTATGTTTAATGAACCTTTTATGCTATATGTAAAACTTAAACTGCGTTCATTTATTTTAACGAACAGACCCTGCAAAATAATTCTCTAATATCTAAATTTTACATTTTGCATAAATGCAACTTCCACTTCTGGATTATATGATTCTTTTTCTTTTTATATGATTATTACAAGATTTTCATATGATTTATCGCTAGTCCAACATCATCGATAACATCGATAGTTTTACATAGTTTTCAATATTTTATAATAAATATCTGCGCCCTTCTTTAAAGTTATTTGTTTCTTTTCTTTGTTAAGTCCGCAGTCTGATCTTATTTCTTCTATATCTTTATTTCACAACTCTACATTCGCTCCGATCGACCTCATTCAAGACCTTAGTATCGATTTTGTCTTCCTTCCAATCATTCCATTACATACATCGCTTTGATCTAAAACTGAAGTACTTATTGCGAACTTTACACCTTCATAGATTTAAACTCAACAGTAAAACGACTTTTAGGTGCGCAGTTTCATGTATTTTAGGGAGTTGTAATGCAGATCAATTTAAACTATCGAAAGTTACACACATAAGCTAATGTTGCGTTATCGATAACTATCGAAGTTTGTAGCCCTATTTATTGTATCTTTTTATATTAAATAGATAGTATAATAAAAATATGGAACAATTCCATTCCGAATATTCAAGATCTGCAGCTTCCATCGTTAAGGCTATAGTTTATGTTTAATTTCGAGGATTAGCTGCGTCTAAATACAATTTAAAAATGTTTTGTTTCTTTATATACCCTTGTATTATAGGGGCATTATAATTTTGTCATTGAAATGTGTAACGCATATAAGAAGATATCTTCAAGAAAGTATATATATTCTTGATCAGCCAGGTCGGCCCGTTCGTCTGTTTGTTTCTATGCGAACTCGTCTCGCAGTTTAAAAACGCTTTGCCAACATATTCTATTTTCCGAGATATTTTCATTAAACTCAGCACTTACGAGCTTCACTGTTCAAACATATCTGTGGAAAGAGAAATGTCTACAAGGGTATTAAAGCTTCGGCTTGGCGAATGTCCTCACTTTCTGGCTTTGTTTATCTTTTCGACTGCCTTGATATTGGGTGTGTAACGAAGTCCAAAGATCAACTATAGGCGGAGGCCTGCAACTAAATTTAGACTTTGTTAATTTTAAGCTGAATTCAAAATTGAAAAACGCGTTGTTCCAATTAGCAAACTTTGACAATTTGGAAATCAACACAACACAACAACAACAAAAAACAACAACACGAATTTTCTGCCAAAAAAATAAAAATCAGAAGAAAAAAAATGGTTGAACGTGTTTTGGGTTGCGGTTTCTTTATTTTGTTAAAATTTAAATTTAGATGCGGTCAGTTGTAGTTGTATTATTGTTGCAATTGTTGTTGTTGTTGTAATTCTTGTTGTTGTTGTAATTGTTGTTGTTGTTGGCAACACATGCGGCCCCCGACAATGTCGTCAACCGATAAACGTCAACAAACAACGGGGCAACCCAAAGATAGGGTCTAATAAATTGCATTTGCAATTTGCATGCTAGCAATCCCCCCACCTCCTCCCCCTCCCTGCCTTGGCAGCCACCCTTTTACATGCCCCCCCCCCCCCCTCCCCCCACAATTGTTGTTCTTAAGGTTTTCCTTTGGCGTCTGGCTTTGCTCTCTTTTCTCTTGTCAATTTTCTTTGCGCATTGTTTCCGCTTTTCTTCTAAAAATTGCACATTAGATCATGTCACAATAATTTTATTTGTTTGTTGTAATTTATTGTTGTTGAATTTCAATTGAAAATTGTCTGCATTTTGCTTTCGACTTGATTCTTTCTATATATATATATATATGTTTGTACATTGAATGGACAGATACCGGGAAATGCAATTCGCTGAAAAAGTTTAAAGGTTTTTAGCGTGTGTTCTTCTGGGTAAAACGCTTGAGTTTATGAATTCGATGGACTTTTAGTGGAAAATATGATAATATGACGAAAACGCAGTTTAAGCATAAATTGAAATCGGTTTAGGAATAATTTATAGGAATATAATAGAATAATTAATGCGAAAGTGTAAATAAATCGAAAGACTTTCTGAGTAAAAAATTAACGTTGATTAAAATTTAAAATAATTGAACATCGATTTTTAAATATTTCTTTCTTTTAGATGTGATGAAAGGTTTTTTTAGTTCAATAGAAGAAATGTTCTTTAGATGCAGATGATTTATCATAATGCACAAATGTTGTACAAATTTGAGAATATCTGGAATTTTTCATATGTTCAAATATATTAGAATATTTTAAGAGTTATAAACAAAATGAATTCAATATAATCATATAGACTTTGCATAAGTAAACGGATTGTATCTTAAACTCCCCAAAAACAACATAATTTTCCTTATACAATTTTAATAGTCAATAAATGTATTTTTAAAATACACATTCATTCAGATTTTCTTCTGAAAACAGAACTTTATACTCATAAAAGTACTACAGGACTTTAAACTCGAACCCTCAACAAATACAACAACAAAAATCCGCCTGAATAATAATAACATTCCGTAATTTTGTTTACAAGCAAATGTCTAAGATATTAATAGTAAAAATATAATATTTTCAAAATAAATATTTCTTCAATAAAAGGACTTTGGGCTCAACATGACGCACGGCTCATTTGAGGTAGATTTTCGGTTGGCATTTTTGCATTTAACACTGAGAAATTGTGGAGCTCGTCGAATCATGTGCGTCGGTCAATTAACAAAGCTTGCATTTGATAGTGAATAAATCGTGAGTGGTTATTTAGAATCTGCTCATGAATTGCTCAATAAACTACGTCAATTCGAATTAGTGCTCATAATTTTCGACTGCCCGCCCCCTGCGCCACGCCCCCAAATTTTGTATTATTGTGCATATTTGTGGCACAGTCGTCTTAAGCGGTTTGTTGTTCCATAAAGATATCTGGCATTATAAAGAGCAATCATTTATAGTTACTTAATTAAATGCTCGTTAGGTTTATGACTGCATCGATTAGTCTCAAAAGTGACTGCAATTTGTTTAATGGGCTTTTTTTTTTCACTGATAAACACAGTGCTCCAACAAAGGGGAATATTAAAAGAAAGTTTGAAGAATAGGAAATAACCTACGTTTTATATATAATATACATATGTATATCTTAGCATAGATATAGAACTTTTAAAAGTCAATCCACTGGCAAATATATATATATTTTTCGATATTTTATGATTTTTAGAGTCATAACTAGTTTAAACAAATTAATACATTTTTCTTTTATTTTTTAATATTTTGTAATTGAATATTTTCTTAGTATTAAATTTTTAATCACGTGCAAAGGACTCAATTGTTGCTTTATCTTTTGACTTGTCATTAATGTTCAGCTTTTTGAAATAGGTTGAGAAAGTTATAAGAAAATTCCTTGCCTAGGAAACATTTATCAATATTTCAAATATTTCAACAACAAAAACTATTTGTAACACATTTTCCAGCTCGCCCAACTCTCGCAATCATTTCCCTTTCCAATTTTCCCCCTATTCCTAACGTCACTTTGCCACAAAATTGCACCTATCCGTTGGCATTAAAATGTTCCACAAATATTTCAGTAATTTTCCCACTTGCCTGCGCTGCTGCCGCGCAGCTGGACTCATAAATCTAATTTGTTTTCCGCCTAAGGAAAATTTGTTAACAATATTTCGGTTATTGCGGCAACCAATCTTTTAAGAAATATCTTTTTTATCAAATGTTGTTTTGTTGCATAGTGTAATGTGTGTGTTTCGGTGGAATTTACATTTCCGATTGGCCCTTAGAAAGATTTTAAGATTTTAATTTGTTTAATTAAGTCATATATGGTGATAAAATTAGAATGTGTTTCAAGTTAATGACTAAATTTGTATGCATTTTAAGTAATAAGAGATCCTTTTCTAAGATTGTTTCTATAAATCTATAAATGTATTAATTCTGCCTATCAAAAATCGATTAAAATATATCGATAGTTTTTACATCCTCTGTATGAAGATTATAAACATTTAAGAACAGCTTTGATTTTGTTATTTATCATTCAAAGAAACTTGAGCTCATTTCAAGGTTCTACAAATAATATCGTTTGGAAATAGCTTATATTAAAAAACATAAATTTTCACTGGTTTTTCCAACTATTCCGTTCTTCCATTAGCATAACATAAATATTATTCTATTTGTTCTCAAACAATCTCAGAGGCAGCTTTAAATAGATTCAGCTGATAAAAACACTTGGAACTTTATTACATTATCTGTAAAACAACAAATTATCGTTTTTCCAAGCACTTATCTATCTGTGCTTTATCTAAATGTCAATCTAAACTTGGCACACGTCATTTGATATGCATTATGAGCAGTTGGCCCCAACCAAATGTCGGCGAAACGTGACGAAAGTTTTGTTGTTTACGAGACATTTAAACACGGAGGTCTTATCCACAGATCGACTCATCATATACATACTAGCTGGGCCACATCTAATGTATAAAGCATATAAATTTTGAGCTGTTGGGCAAGAATTAATTTTGGTTTTTTTGACAGTCGGGCGCTACAAATTGGTTTGACTCAGCGCAGCAAAAATTTCAAAGGTAGCCGATAGAGCTAGTTCTAGAAAATTGCCAACGATTTTTCATGTTTTCCCCATATATTTTCCTCACACATATACATATATGTACAAGTATTTGAGCAGCTCGTCTAATTAATCATTTGACTTTTGACGGCTATGAAAAACCCAACGTGAAAATTCTCACACTGGCCACGCGTTGCTTATTTTCAATTTTCACATATAAAGCTACATTTCTCTATATACGATATATATATAATTATATATTCATATACATATTTATTTATATGTATTCATACATCTCGAGTATGTAAACAAGAGATTTCACGTTCCTTGACTGACGAAACATGGGAAAAAAAATTGAATTTAAATTCGAAACTAATGCAAAAAGGTGTCAAAAGAAAAACAGGCGAACGGAAAGCGGCGAATAAAATCGTTTTAATTGTTGTTTTTCCCATTGAAATGCGTTTCGTAGCACAGGAAATAGAGAAACATCACGTGAGGTTAAAGAAAACATTTCAAATATTTTGGGTTTAACGTATGCGTGAATTCTGAATGAAACAAAGAACAACAGAAATATAGATGAAGCAGGGAAATATGGAAAATGTATCTATGAAATGAATTAATATACCGGAAGAGCTTTCGTTTATGTGAAATGATAATGGGATTTCCACCTAGTGGAAAATTTCTCGTAAACTTTTAATTTACGAAATCTTACTTTAGAGTAAATTTTAAATAATATTAATTATATCTCTCAAAAATAATGCTGTAAAAAGAAAGATTTTGTTTCTTTGGCTTAATTCATATTTAAATTTGGTTTGAAATAGCGTATATTAGAGAACTTGATTGATATTTGCAAATAAAGCTACCCAAATTTAAGCAAATATTTCAACAACAAAAATTATTTTTAATAAATTTTCTATTCAACCCAACCGACTGCATTTTCGCTACCCCCCTACTGTAACTGTGTCACAAAAATGCACCTATCCGTTAGCATTCAAATGTTCCACAAATATTTCCACATTTTTCCCACTTGCCTGCGCTGCTGCCACGCAGCTGGGATCATAAATCTAATTTGTTTTCCCAAATAAAATTTGGCCGTAAACAAATTTCAAAAGGGCATTCCTCAACCTGAGCTCGTTACGGTTACGTTCAAGTTTGCAGGAAAATGTTGGTACCAAAATTCTTGTGGTACATTTCGTTGCATTGCCAAATCGCAAGCTTACGAAATTTCCCACACTTTGCATGGGGCGGGCTATTTATAAAAGCATTTTACACTGGGATTTGGGTCGCACGCTCTCCCGTTCTCTCGCTATCGCTGTCTCGCCTGCTCGCACACACACACATATTAAGAGTTGTAGCTGTCAACAGGCGAGCAACAGGCAGGCAGAACGAAAACAGAAAACAGCTGTTGACGCTGTCGACGTCGCTGTCAGCGTTGTCGGCGCCAAAATAAAATAAAGCAACAAAAAATGAAATAATCAAGAAAAACCGAAAAGCGAGCGCATCCCAAAGAAGAAAATAAAAATACACTCAAACACACACAGAACAGCTAGAAAGCTTTAACGAAGCTTGCACGCGCCAGGTTGTGATCGCCCACCGCTCTGCCGCTCGCCCACACACAAACAAACTCACACACACACACACACACACACACATATGATACGACTGCACGCTCTCGCGCTGCTTGGCTGGCCGGCTGTGCTCTCCCTCTCTCTTTCTCTGGCCACCCCATTTGGCTGAGCTTTCGGTTTCATTCACACAAGAAACCGGCCCGCCGATGAGAACATTGAACGCATTCGAACGCGTCGCACGTAGGCCTACGGAATTTCAGAGTTTCTCGATTTAAATTCGATTTGACTTCGATTCACGATCAACCCCACCGCCGCAGACCCTTGTTTAATGTTGTTTTTCAACCCGTGCGCAGGCCAAGGAATATAAAAAGCCACCAACAATAAAAACAACATTTAATGCAAAATTATTGAAATTAACAAAGACAACACCGCATATAAAAAATAATATAAAATGTGAATTGATAAATTTGAATGTGCTGCTAATTAAATTCAAGTGCTGCGCCGCTCGCTCGCTCGCACGACGAATAAACGAAGCAGGCAAATTGCAGAGCGCAATAAATTAAAAAAAAACATATAAAAAAAAAACAATAAAAACAAGCGGCGAAATATACAATATATTCAAATAACAGAAGAAACAACAAAATAATCTACATAAATGTATTTGTTGTGGCTGTGACGAAAAAGAAAAACGCACACACTTACACAAACTAAAATACTCGGTGCCAAAAAAAGCAAATTAAACCAAAAAAAAAAAAAAAAAAGAAAAAAGAAGAAAACAAAGCAAAAACAACAACAAGATGGTTGGCAAAGTTTTGGGCATACGGGACTTGGACCAGTTCAGCAGTCGCCGGAGCAGCGTCTACGTTGATCCCGAGTGCGAAAAGTTCTTCGAGCTGCCCCTCTTTATAGCGGCCAGCTCGAATGATATAACAACGAAATGCCAGTGCTGGCAGTTCAGTCCAGGTAATAAACTCTCCTCACAGAACCCCAAAGCATTAGCAACATTAGCAAGGCAAACAATGCCAAACACGGCAACAACAATAAGAACGACAACCAGAAAAACAAATGCTAATAAACCAAACTAATTTCGAGTGTAAACACCATAAATTGTTTAAACTTTAAATGCCTTTATTTTATTTTTAGCTTTCACTCAAGTCGGGGGCAAAACTTGTCAGTTTTTATAGATTTTTCAACAGCTTTGTCAAATCTCATTCATTAACCTGATGAGCCGAGTCTAAACAAATGTTAACAACTAACATTAGACTTATTTAAATGACAGTAACTTGTTTTGGCGCCTAAAGTTATGATAAAAAGCCTGAAAGCTTATTAGAGGAGGTTTAGTTGAAGAGGAATATAAGGAATATAGATTATATATTTTTAAGGAGGGTTAACAAGGAATATAGATTATAATTATTAAATGGAAAGAACATGATTATATGTTTTTTTATATACCGCCAAATAAATAGGTAATTTTTATAATTTAATCTCTTTAAATAATTACAATTAATTTGTATTTTTTATTTTTAGTTAATTTCTCCTGTTGCTTTAAATACTAATTAAAGTATTCTTGAATTTTAAAAGGAAAGCCTAAATATGGGCTATACATATAAATATATATTGGTTTTAATTAATTTATTTGTATTTTTTTTATAATTTAATTAAATATTTTACTTTGGGGGAATTCAAAGATTTGAATTAACTGTAGAAATATGCCCGCATAATGAATTTTATTTAGACTGTTTATAATTAAACAAAACTATTTTGTTTGGGGTCTCAAAAAGTGGAATTAGTTGTTGAAATACCTCCTAATAAGAATAAGGATCTTTTATTTTTTGAACCTTTTATAATTATTACAAGTCCAGCGACTCTTTGAATTGAGTTAATAATTTTAGTATATATGTCAGCCACCCTCTTGCTAAATCCCAATTCCGCACTTCACATTTAATTGCTTTAAACCTTAATTCACGTTTAATTTCTTTTTATTGTTCAACTGTTTATTGTCAATAAAACTGATTGCGTTTTGTATTATAATTTAACATGGCAATTTGAGAATTTATGCAACATTTTAAAAGCGTTTAATAAATTAGTTATTGCCAGCCAGCTGATTATGAAGTGCTTTGCGTATATTTCACTGATTTTCAATGGATTAAATTGAAAAAAAAAAAATGATTTAATTTCCAGTTGAATGAAGTTGATGTCGTCGATAGGAAAATAACCGCAGCAAAAGTCGTATTGAATCAAAAGATACATATATGCATATATAGTTTGATAGAAATGTGTCTGTGTGTCTGTGTGTCTGTGTGTGTGTGTGTGTGTGTGTTGTGTGTCGTCTATGCATTAATGTGCTTGTGGTTGAGTTCACTTTTTCTCTAAACATTGTCATATCGCGAATCGTCCAAATGCAAATGAACGGAGATTAATTACACACGCTTAACACATACACACACACACACACACACACACACACACACATGCGCCGCAAATGCAAACGAGTCTCATTCGTTGATACCAGTTTTTATTGTTATTGCATTTACAACACTCGGCACCCCCAACGGCCCCCTGCCCCGGACCCGGCCCCGACCATCCCATGCGCTTTCTCAAAGCCATAACTATATCATTCTCGCGTCACTTGATATTGGCAGCGGAGACTCACAACACAATTTTGGTTAAATTATAATTTAATGAAAAAAATATTGTTTTCAAGGCGCAGTATGAAAAACAATAGTCTTCTTGTGGAGAGTAGCCGGCCAGCAGATACCCTGTAATAGTTGTGCTTCTCACGCGCTTAGCCCAACATTCTTGAATAACTTGGTTGTTAACAGTCCGATCTTTATGACATTTTCAGGGAACAAATATGGCATTGCAATGTGTGTACATACCAAGGCCCAAGGACTTAACTCTAAAAATTAGATTATTTGTACAAATTTGAAAGTAACTGTACACTATAAAAGAGCCCGCATACTAAATTAGGAGACTCTAGTTCATATAAACTCCGAAATATGCATAAATTAAAATAATATGCCAGCTGATTATCGATATTTATCGATATCTTTCAAACGAAGTAAACTTTCGATAATTTAAAATAAACTTTAACCGCAGTAAAAGTAGCTACATACCAAGCTTGTATTCTCTGGCTGATTATCGATACTTATCGGCAACTATCAAACCAAGTGAACTTTCGATAAATTGAAATAAATTTTACCTGCACTTAAAATGTAGCTAACATTCCAAACTCTTATAGCCTCACAGCTCCCTGCTGACTGTTACATACATATGCACAAGACCAGAATACCCTTTCTAGAGTAATTACAGGTTATGATATCTATAAGCAACAGAGCTGATTGTAATTTGTTGTATCTGTTGTGATTCGTTAAAATGAACAAGTTAGCCCAATGAATGGCGCTGGGTTGGTCGCTTATCTGTGCGCCAATAATAACAGCGAATAGCAAATAAATCGAACGCTTGCGATAAGCAGACGAGCGACTGGCATGCAAAAATCGATCAGCTGTCGGCTGGCCAGGTAATGGGCCATGTACCCGATGCACAATCAATTACCCGCCGCCCCGATACCTAATCAATATGGCAGCTAACTTTCGAATAACTCCAACGCCTCGACCCCTCTCACCAAGCATTCGAGTGTACTTCGACAATGTCGTCAATGGGGTGTCTACGAGGGGGGTCACAAGGGGCTTCTCCTTGAAGAAGCAGCTGACCAGCGATAAGTTTGTTTCTATTACGTAGCCAAGCACAAAATACTCCAAAATGCCGACCAACAATCGATCTACAACTGTCAGTTTGTCATAGTTGTGTCCGCCTGTGGGGTGCGTAATTCTAATTTAATGTTCTTTAAAATTAAAATATTTATCATAGTGAAACAACGCACGATCTACGATAAACTTTATTATGTTTACCCTTAAATTAACATTTTGTCATTCTGTTAACAGGCATTATGTTAACAAATGATTATGTAAAACGTTTAAACTATGTTAAACACTGTTCTTATGCTAATCTCAATTACTACCATTGCTCATGCTTAATACCTTATCCCTTTGTATTACTTCAATAGTTTGTTTATATTTCTACAAGTATTTTTTACGAAGGCATATAAGTATTATATATGTGTGTGGGCGTGTGTGTTTTAGTGTATGCATGCATGTATGTATGCATTTATGTATATATATACGCATGCATGTTTGTTTTCTAATACCAAACGCAGGCCAAGCTTATTCGTCGCTATGCTGCAAATTTAAATAAAACGAATTTCTACCAAGTGCTGTCCTCCTCGATTCTCAAGAATTCAAGTAGGCTCTTCAGATTTCCATGCTAAGCTAGTAGTGTAGTGTTTTTTTGTTTGTTTTTCGGTATGTATGTATGTATGTATGTATGTATGTATGTATGTATGTATGTATGTATGTATGTATGTATGTATGTATGTAGGTATGTATGTATGCATGTATGCATGCATGTATGTGTTTATGTATGTAGGTATGTAATACATGTCCATGCATACATGTTTTTTATACATGCAAAACAAACATGCATACATGTAAGTACAAGCAGGCATACATATATTGCAAACCTAAAACTTCAGGCAAAAAAGCTTTGAACTGCATTGATGCAATTGATGGTTAGCAAAAAAGTTTCATACGAATGGAATTTTCCGAGCCCCCATCTTAATGTGCACCTTCACGTAGGGTAACTACAGTGAACATTTTAGTATTTACTAAATACTTTAATAAACCCCCCCCCCACCGTGCATTTTGAGTCTCCACTTTCTTTCACCAAGCTGTAGAAAAAGTTGAATAGAAAAGTCGAACTGTCAATCAAATCGAAATTGAATTATACTTGAAATTGAAATGTAACAATAAAACATGATAAGGGCATGTTTAAACTGACAGATAAAGTAATTCAACTTTCAATAATAATCAATACCAAGAAAAGACAATTCCAGTTTCATATCAATTTAAATGAATATTTACCCTCAAATTTATTTACCTTTAAATTTTTATTACATCCTATCTGCAAAAGCTTTATGAAAGAGCGATATAATATATGTAAAATATATAATATATGTATATATATTTACCTTTTATACTTAACTCTCAAGCGATATCTATCAATGTTGCATTTCTGTTATCATTGCAATTCAATTTTAATTACATGCCCCAGCCCCAACGGCCATTTAAAATCAACTATCTATGTATATGTAGAACAAGCATCTATCAGTAAAGCTTATCGCGTACTGCAATAAACACACACTCAAGCACACTCGCGCACACTCACATTAATTGCAAAACTCAAGTATTTTATTTGCCACTCTGACGTATGAGTAATATTTGCGTTCTTGCTGACAAATTTACGTACTTATCTGAAGCTCAAGTCGACTTATTTCTATAACAAAATTCACTCGGCTTCAGTTTCTGCGGCCTCCAGCTGCAAGTTCAATCGGTTTGCGTCGACTTCAGGGCAACTGTTTGGGGCAAGCATTTGAGCATTTATTTCTTATCAATCATAATGTCATACAGGGTCTTAAGTGGGCCTGCCAAATGGCGGCTGCAACTGGCCAACTTATCGGACGCCCACTTCAACTGACCAACAAGCGTTTACTGTATCATAAACTTTATAATATACTATAAATAGATGCTTATACTTATAAAACTGCGCTGTTGCATGATTTACAATGCGCACGTTCGTGCAGCACGTTAGTCTTCCACTCGCCTACCCTATACGCTTAAAATTGGGCATTCAGGGTATAGTCAAATCGTGGATATGCATGTAACAGAAGGGAAAGAGTGCATATAACTTATTTTCTAAATTCATTTAACAATTCTTTGTTGTCTGCAGAACTGTGCCCCTTATAACTAGGGATATATGCATGTTTATCTATACACAATTATGCCCAAAGTATATATATGTCTATATATCATTAATTATACATATCACGCTTATAGCGTATACAAATTTCATTACCATTTCTCGATAAACTAGGATAGATCAGTTCTAGTTTGTTAAGTAATATCTGACTAAGGAACCTAGAACTGATCTTTCCTGGGAAGACCGTAAAACTGTTCCATCTTTGTAAATCAATTTTAAGGATAAGTCAGAAAAGATAAGAGATTTTTGAGCTATTTATTATAAATTTCAATGCTACGAGTTCAAATACTTTCTACTTCTACTTTAAAGATAAAGCAGCAAAAATTTTTTGGTTGAATATAATTTGGGTAATAATAGCTTATCATCTATAATTGTGATTCAAATATTTTTATTATTATTAAATTTAATATTTAATTTTAAAAAATATATATAATATATATGTTTACAAAAAGATCCGTAAGTGCATTGCAGGGCTTGGTCTTTAAAGTAAGGCATTTAACCTACTTCTTATTATTATACTTACGTATCAGAAATATATATAAGTATATATACGCTACAGGGTATCGACTAGTCGATAGTATTAGTTGGAATAGGTATCAGAAATACGTATATGTAGGTTACAGTTGCCATTAAAAATATTGTTTTTAGCTTAATTTATTGTTTATTGTTAGACAAATGGGCCTCATGACCTATCCTAAGCCACATTCACTTGACTTGAGACTAAATAATTATTTTGTTTGCCTTCGCATGTTGTTTGCTCTTCCAGGCAAAGAGCCGGCGCTGCGCTCGTTCACCGAAATCCAACAGCTGCTGCAGCAGGGCAAGAAGCGCGATGTCAAGAGTATACTCAGGGAGAACTCGTGGCCAATTAACTCGCCGATACGCTCCCAATTGTGGCCGGCACTGTGCGCCCAGCATTTGACCAAGCAGAACATGCTCGATGGCTTCTACTGGGAGATGGTGCATCAGGTGAGCGTCTAAAGTTGACCGAATCGTATAGCCAAGTACTAATAATATATATATATAATTATTTTACAGGTCTTTGGCACCACGGAACTGTCGGATAAGCCCATCATGCTGCCCGCCTTTGTGGATGCCACACATTGTTTGCCGTATCATTTGACCAGCACGGGACGCGCCGTTGCCGATCGCATCGTGAATGTATTGGGCTATGATTGTCCCGACATTACCTACAGTCCAGTATTGTATCCGATTACATCGTTACTTTTGCATTTCATGTCGGGTAAGTGCTAAAACTTCCTATTAAAGTAAAAACAAGAGAGAGCAGTAGTATTTGGGCATGGCAAATATTGAATGCCCATCAAATGGAATTGCATTATTGCCGATCGATTGTTCCGATATGTGAGATCGTATTGGCCGACCTTGGGCAAAATATCTTCAAGCATAGAAAAGTGTTCGTTTGCACGGATGCTAATAACATATGTATATAAGATGTTCATAAGTAAGCAGCATGTTAATAATCGTAAATCTCTTAAACATTTAGAGACAAAAACTTAATCTTTGACCGAATATTTCTATGGCAGCTATGTAATATAGTAATCCATCCGGAAATGTTTCTGGTCAAGCCTAGTTACACATTTCGTGACAAAATTGTAATACCCTCTATAAAAGTTGAATAAGAAACTCACGTGACACACACCCTCAACGATTTATGACTTGGAGGCAGAAATACTCGATGGTGATTCGTTTTCTACATATATATTAACATAAATTACGCGCTTTACGCACTTCGAATCGCAGCACTCGCTCAGTTTCAGTTTGTTCAATATTTGTTTTTTTCATTACTTCTGTATATATTTATATATATATTTTTTTTGTCGCCTAAACAAACAAAATGTACCTGAGTAATTGGCACAATTGTAAATCGCTGCCCGAAGTAAATCACAACTGGGCGCAAATTGATGTATCGTGATTTTTCAAGCTAATTGCTTTGGCCAACAGGCAATGAGCCAACAATTTAAACCATTTCAAATACACTCAATTCAATAAGACACTCGGCTCGGCCCTACGAGCATGTGAAATGTGTGTACATATATTTATATTTACTTGTGTATTGTTAAAGGTAAGCATGCGTGACCTTTTGGGCCCATTTTCTACTGGGCCTTGAGCTCTTCTTTAATCACTATTTCCTGAGTTGAGGCGCGTTTGAGAATTTCAATATTTAGTGTTAGGAGAGTAAATTTAAAGCTGGCCCGCTCGAGCTCAATGCTGGTCATAACGACCAAAAATAAGAGCAATTTGTCTTTATAACTATTTCAAGAATCTTTCGGTTCAATCATCAGCGGACTTTGCTATCGACTCTAGATTTGCAGGGCCTTGTCCTCAGTTCAAAACCTTAAACCACTTGAGAATTATAAGCTCAAATTTTATGGTAATTTTTCGTAATATTCCTCAAAAGTTTTTTCCTACAAGTTTTAACAAAAGCATTTTTTAATTACTGGAAATTTTCTATAATTTACATACATATATGTAAGTCTTAATTGCAATAATTTTCAATGTTGCCTTTGAAAGCTAACCCAGCTTTCATTCCAGCTAGCTCATGAGTGTTATTCCCCAGCTCTTTGCTGGTTACGAAAACATTCATTAAACAATGTTAATTATTTTACTTAAGTGTTCTAGTTTATATCGCACTTCTCTACAGTTTATAGAAAGAATATACACACATACACATATGTATCTACATATTTAGTTGTAAACTAGTTTCCGCCCTTGTTACCAGAAATGTGTGTCTGGCATCGGATCTCTTAACTCAATTGTTGTTCTTGCGTCTGCTGTGACTCGACGCCAATTAATTTGCTACAATTTGTATCTTTAAGCGGTTTAAAATTGGATTAATCTGGCTACATGTGGGCAGAGATTGTTAGAGCTGCCTATTGCCAGCCTAAACAAACGATTTGAAGAGAAACATTTAAATTTTCAATCGTTTGCCATAAATAAATAAACATTTTGTAGTGACATATTTTAATGTGAATTTGTTTACAGATTTGACCATGTATCTTTATTAATAAATTGATTATTAATTTTACTGCATGACAGCTTAACCTATTTAAATGTGGGAATTAGTTTTTACCTAAACTTTATATATTTTTCAAAGTGTTTAATATAAACTGTAAAAGTTGAAAGATTTAACATTCTAATGAGGGATTCGAAGTTGCGTGTCTCTGCCAAATTAAAGTTAAGTGTCAATTAGAATTGAGAGATGCAATTGACTGTAGATGGGAGATACTTTATCATATTAATTTGCAGGAACAGTAAACCGATTTCTTCCACCTTTAAGTAGTTTTTGTGTTAATCAAGTCTAAGTTAGTTTCCGGCGCCCATCATCATGCCCCCGGCTCCCTTTCCGTTGCGTCTCTGGATAAACTTGCCAATAATGATTTTAGATGAAAGATTGTTTTAGCACTCAATCCATTACTTCTATAAAAAGTTTCACACAATATAAAAATATATGAATTGTAGAGAGGAAAAGAAGAAGCATATTTGAAAGCGGAAAAGTTCTCCCATTTAATTTCATTGTCAGCTCGATTTAGATTTCCGCAGCTCTCATGTGGCCATCACCTGGCTTAGATTAAAAATGACAGCTGCATGGCCTCCATACTGTAACCCCAAAATGTGGTTCATGCGCCGCAATATCAGGACACATGGAGTGTAGGGGCTTATAATCAGTTAATCTCAAAGGCTGAACTCTGAACACCCCCATTTGTGAAATTACTATATGGTTCTTCAGATTAAGAAACTGTGAAACAACAAGACAATTAATCGATTTGCATCTGGGTTCAAGTGTGTGGCGCACACAATTTAGAATATGTATTATCTGGGAAAATATACCTATAGCTGTTCGTAGAAAGTCCGCTAAATGCAACCAATAGATGGGTGACGCTTGCGATTAATATGCGACGTTGCTTGAGAGGCACATGACAGCTCTGCTCTGCTTCCCCTCCTCCGCCTTCCGCCTGCCCACCGCCCGCCTGCAGCTGATAAAGCTGCGCCTGATAAGCCACCGTCCAAGCGGCACGGAAAGAGGTCGACTTTTAAAGTCGACAACATTTTATTCTCCATTTGTTTTCTGTCTACTTGTCTCGTTCTTCCAGATTTGGAGGTTTGTTTACACGGCGCAAAAATTACTGTAGCGTCTGGAGATTGCGATTCCGGGCCAGTTTCAGTTTCAAGGTAGTCGCCACATTGGCTATAAATAGTTCTCACCCTCCCCCCCCCCCCCCTGGCATAGGGTACAAAGGTCCATTGTTTACGCGAAACAAATGAAATTGAAAAATGAAATTACGAATGTGTAAACTCTGTGCACACAAACGGCGAAGGTCGCAGAAAGCATCCTATAAAAAAAAAAAAAACATTACAAATCAACAATTCAGTAACGAAAATATATGAATTATAAAAACATTAAATAAAGAATGAAAAAATTATTTTTGAGCTGCATTTTCAATCAGCATTTCGTGCATTTCAAGTTCAAAAGTCGCACATAAACAATGTATAAAAAATGTACGCGATGTTTACATACATTCGTGTACACACACATGTATGTACAATAAAATACATACATATATACCAAGTCCATATTGACACTTTGTACTGCTTGTCGACATCTTGTTGACGTCATTGACTTGTCGTTGGTTGTTGTCTGCGTTGAATGCGTTGAATTTTACGCAAATTCTTTTTATTTATTTCTTCTTTTTTTTGCCACTTGTATAAAAGTAACAGATCCACGGCACAAGACTACAAATTTTGCAGTACAGTGGTTGCTCAATAAGTGTTACACTTGTCATTTGAAACTTTATAGAAATCATGATAAGCAGTTTCTTGAGTTCACAAAATACTTTGCTCTCTATTTATACACTGAACCCATTGGAAATGGGTAAAAAGATTAAAATAATAAGTAAACCAATTCGAATTACCTACCAATTTAAGCCATAATTTAAATGCTGTTGTTTTTTTGAGAATGGACGAATATTTAATTTATTGTTTTCCAGAATTCAGAATCTCCTTATATTTTCTTTTGTTTTTCTTTGCTTATTAACATTTAGTTAACAGAATCAATTAGCTTCACGAAAAAGAACCTTTTTCTATTGTTTAACAACACTGAAATATTTATTTTTGCTTAGAAAAATCCTAGAAATATGATATTTGGCTTAGTTTTATTTAAATAGAAAATCAAATGACTTTCACAAATTACAATTCATAGAAAACAAGACTTAACCCACGAACTGTTAAGTTTATTTTACCGTATGACCACTGTAGTTGCGGCATGTGACATACATTTGTAGATCTACATCCACATTGCTTTAGATCTAGAATTATAATTGTAGTTTATTTTTAGTAAACGTCGTATTTCAGCAATTGTTGCTTATGACGCCAACACGTGAGCATAAAATTGACATAAAATACAATTGGGCAAAGCCATTCGCATTCGCATTAGCAGTCGCATGTAGATAGCCACACTCCCCAGCCCGTATCCGAGTCCCGAACGCAGCGAAGCCAAACAAATGCGCACTTTTTATATATCATCTTTGGGTTTGCTTTTATTTTATGGCTGTTTGTTATTCTGTTTTTCTGTTTATGCCCTACCCAAACATTGTCGAGCTTTGCCTATTTGTTTTTGCACGGCTTTTATATGGACGCACTCAAACCCACCCCCAACTTACCTAGCCCCCGCTCTATAAATAAGCACTTAAGTCTTACGTGCTCTGCGATATAAAATACAGAAAGAGAATCATTCGACTTGACGCACCAAGAACTTGCCCAGTGCTCGGCTTGAATGGTGATACTTTTTTCATCATTTGCATATTCATGAATGTCGAGCATAGAAGCCAAAGCTCACCAATACAAGCACGTGCTCGCCTTTACGCTTGTATGTGCGCGCAAAAGCTCTTTCTAATGCAGCTAAGCGGCGAGTGCTTCTTGTGCTTTCCTCTATTTATATCCATGTTTACTGTGCGTGACTGAATTTGCAGAAAGGTAAATGTCAACCTGACATCAAATAGTTACATTTCTAAGCAGTTCCACTGTTTCCTACTGATGCGACTGGTATATATATACTTGGTACATATTCAGTTTATTTGAAGCGCAACTTTTGTGCAAACACTTTGACTTGTAAGGCTCTCGAGTGCGTGCCTTGAAGTTCCTATACTTCCAAGTGCATGGCTAGCCAAGACGGAGCCAAACCAAATGTCATTTGAGTCCCAGTTTATGCCTAGCTATGTTTTAAAATAACTAAACCTTATTTCACAATCTTTCGTATGGTGGAAATCAGCAAGTACGGATTGATTCCATTGCAAAAAAATTTAAATGAAATTAAAAATACATTAAACCATATTTTACCAAAAATATTTCAAATTAGTCAATAATATCATCTTTCAGTAAAATCAGGATAAGCGTTTAATTAAAAAAGTCTATAAAATCTTATTTTTAGGGTCTGTTGAATGTCTTTAAATGACTTGAATTCGCTGGTAAATAGTTATTTATTCAAAACTTTTTCGTTCTTCCCGTCTAAATTTTAAATACATTTTGTTCCTAATTTTCTCAAACTTTTAACCCATACATATTTTATGTATTATATTAAACGGTATTAGCTTTAATAATTTCAAAATTGTAAAAATTAGTATAAAACGCGACTTTGAGCTATTTCACGCGTTTCAAGTTCGGCTGCCGTTTTGTTTATTTTTTAAAGGGCATTGCAATTTCCACATGGCGCTGCCGCAGCTCAATTAGCGTTTGCGAGAGAAAAAAATTTGTTAGAAAAATATTTCTATGGTTTTCATTTAACACGCATCGCGTCTATTTTGGTATTTAAAACATTGTTTATGTTTTTTTGTTATTTTTTGTTGCTTGTGGCCTGCTGTTTTGTGTCCAAAGCATGATGAATTTAGACCAGATATGTTGAAAGGCAGCTCAGCTGCAGTACATCAAAGTTGTCTATACAAATGATTGAATGAGGGAAAAGCTGTCCAACAACAACTACATAGGCGACGGCACGTGAACCGGGCAGCGATTTCTTAAGCCAGTTTTATTAAATATTTTATTATTGTTGCTGCTGCTGTTGGTTATCGGTTTAATTGGTGTCATAAAATTAAAGTTCCCCTTACCCCACACACTTTAGCAGCAGGCCAGCCAATTGTCGTATTGCAGCTGTCAACTATTTATAGACAAGCAGAGCAATTAGTGCTCGATTAAATATTATTAATAATTTACTTATTTTTGGCTATTTGTGAAGCAAACTCAGAGAAATTCGCAGAAGACAAGCTGAAACAAATGCCGTGCCTTAAATAGAACTCAAGTCAAATAATGAATGATAAAAATACGCTAAGCAAATAGTGCAGCGGGATGTCGCTTATCAGAAGTTGTAGGTTTCCGCAAGCGATAAGCCGCAACATGTAGATACACCCACATATGCAAAGATACAGATACATTTCAGAGATACGAGCTGCGTCCTACGCCTGTGTGCTGCGTATCTTTGAACTTTTGCAGTCTGTCAAAACAATTGATAACATTTGAAACAATTAAATAACTATTAAGGGCAATCATAAACTAAGTCAAACCGCCTTAGGCCGCAATGAACCGCAACGAACCGTACTTAAAAGCTGATAAGCCCGTTGCTGATAACAGCTGAAAGCTAAAAGCTAAAAGCGGGCTGCTGCACACATCAGCGACAGGCTCTTTGTTTATGTGCAAATCAATGCAACTGGCATTTACTTATGTAAGCCACTGTAAACGATAAAACCATATCTAAATGGCATTTAAAGTCCTCGATCGCTAATTGGGCGAGTCAACAAAAAATATATATATATAAGCATTCGGAAATATATTAAAAAAGCCGCCCCCACCCAATGGCAATTGCATTTTAAATGCTACACAAAATGTTTATTAAGTATTTTGTTGTTATTATTTGTAATCAGTTTTGTAAACAGTTAACGCTGCTAATGAGCCACACACGAAACCTAACTGCGACACGCAAAAATAAAAATTCCGAACAGAACCGAGTAAATAAAATACATATCTGTGGTATTATTTTTAGCAGCAGAGTCTGTTCTCGTCTCCAGCACCTTTTGCATAATTTGAGCTAATTTATAAATCAAATACTCGATATATGTGCACAGCAATGACTAATTTAATAAACAAATTGTGCGGCAGTTAATTGTGGCGAAAAGCTGCTATAAAAACACAATTGCCGGTTGGATCCCAATAAAACCTGACCCGGAGCTTAGCTCTGCAAACTTAAGGCGGTCAAAGTGCAGGCACATGCACAACTGGCTGCTTATATAAGCGTAACCTGTTGTCTTTAAAGTAATAAAAGGTATTTCTATTCTCAAAACAAACCTCAGCATTGAGTCCATATAAGTATTATCCAAATATGTGTACATATTTCTTTTTAATTCTAGATGTTTTTGCTCTTTGTCTTAAACCTATTATTGCTTATCTGTTGCATCTAACAAAAATGGCTTACACAAGTGCATTTTCGATTATGCATGTATTGGTAAGCTTTGTCCCATAAAGCTCTTCGTACATTTAAAGTCCTGTATAGAGTGTGCACAGAGCTTTAAGCGCACGAATCGTCGGCATATGTGAGCTGTGTACGTGAGTTGTGAGCTCTGCATGATTTATTATGGATTAAATATGTACTACATATAGGGTATTTTCAAGGTCAAGCACATTCCTTCCTCTCTGTGCATTTCCAACGTTCGCTCTATTGAATGCGATTTGTGCTGCGTCATTGCGGTAACGCCCTCGAGGCTCTGCACCACACCGAAACCGCAAAGCACACAAAGCTCATCAGCCGCAAGCGACGATGCGCTGAACGCGGATTGTGGAACGAGCTCAGGAAGCTGCAGTGCAAATTGCAATTTGAAATTGTGCAATTAAATTAGAGACAAGCCGCACATATGAGGCAGAACGCTGGGCCGAGCGGTGGGTGAGTGGGTTGCGGTTGTGTCGCTAAGGTTAGGCCTCTCATTAAGCTCGAGATGATTTTCCAAGCAAAATGCAATTCAATACCGTTGTAGATTAGAAAAAAAAAATACTGCCATGCAACAAGATCAAGTTATAAAATATAAAATGTGCTAACAACAATTTCTACTACTTTGCTTTGCAGAGGAGGAAGCCTATTTGTGCCTGGCCGGACTTGTGGGCAGCAAGGAGAAGACATTCATTAATCAAACCAAACTGCAGAATGAGGTCACCTGGAAGACGGTCATGCAGATAGCCAAAAAGCACACAGTATGTATTCTCAAACAAATAGATCAGTTAGATCAAATAAATAAATGTATTTGTTAATTTTAGAAAAGTGCCATTGCGTATTTCCAACGCATCTGTCCCAGCCAGAAGCTGGAGCGCGTCTTCATGGACTGGTGCTGGTGGATATTAGCTGGTCTGCCCTTTCAGCATTTGGTGCGAATTATGGACTGCTATTTCCATGAGGGCATCAAGGTGCTATATCGCGTCGCCCTGGTCATACTCAATCTCTTTCACAAGGAATGCCAGTCGAACAACGAATGGAGTCCGGACAATATTAAAAACGACATTGGCAATGCGCTCATCAAGTTCTGCAAAAAGATACCAGTATCTCCGGCTAAGCTGCTCCATGCCGCTTTTAGTATTAGGGGACTCAGGTAAGGCCACTTTCACAGTATGCTCTACATGATAATGATAATGTAATACGAGAAAAAAGAATTAACATGAAAATAATTATTAAATGCGACATGATTTATCATATATTGAATCAATACAAATATTTATAATCTATATTCAGCGTGTATCCTAATAAAGATTCGTTGTAACTTTCAAATCAATATGCAGGATCACAGGTTGATAATGCGCTAATGTTATATTAGCAGATCTTGTTACTATTGTCAATCTTGGATATATAATAGATAAAGCTAGCAAATTGAGCAAGCAAATATGCATTTACCCTGTTCTTATATTATTATGCAATTTTGACTATATGCCTGCAAATACCCTGCATATTTATAAAGACAAATGTATTGATACCAGCTTTGGTCTAGAAAGTTTTTCACTTATCCTTTTTTACTTATTCTTAACTAAACTTCCCAACAATCCAATTTTAAACCTTTTGGAATATGAATATGAATATGAATATGAATATGAATATGAATATGAATATGAATTTGAATTTGAATATGAATATGAATATGAATTTGAATATGAATATGAATATGAATATGAATATGAATATGAATATTAATATGCAATTAAAAATAACATGCACTAATCATATCTATCATTATCATCATTAGTTAAGCTATTCAGATTGTTTTTTCAAAATCTAATTAAATTATTTCCTATTCTCGATTAATATATCGTATGTATTAACTATGCCTTGATTAAATGTAGATATATCTATTACAAATGAGAAGCTATTGAATTGGCATTCACTTTGTGTGAACATTTGAAATATTACTAATCAAATATTTTTCTCTTTTTTCATTTTCCAGTACCCAGTATATTTCTAGAATATTTATCAAGACTGAAATGCTACTAAAAAGCCGATCCGCATTCAATAGCGGCTCGAAGCAATTAATCAAATCGCGTTCAAGTGATAATCTGCCCACTAGTCAGTCGCAGGTCAACATCCAAATGATGTCACATACATTGACCATACGTGAGGTAAGTAAACGACAGACACTGGCCTCGGTTAGAAGCCCATAAAACCCCCAACTACCCACAACCACTCAGAACCACACAAACAGCCAGGCAAAACCTACCACCTATCTATACTAGCTATGCATAACTCAATTTAACAGTTTTCAAGGGTCTTTGGAACTGCACCCAAACCAAGTTTGGTTTTTTTTAGACTTCAGTTCAACTTAGGTTTAGGTTTTGCTCCAAATATAACGGTTATTCTTTATCCACACAGCACCGCACACACTTATATAACTTAACTAATTATGGTAAACAACTGTAAAACTCTATTGATTTATTGTTTTTGTGTTCTTTCAAAACTCACACAACAACAACAACTCAACTCAACTCACTTGAAAAAATATCCAATTGAAAAACAAAACCAGAAGCTGCACTCCGAGAGCTGTCGCAATTTGGTATGGGGCTATAAAATACGTATATATATATATATATATAGATCATATATTACTATATACTATAGGATGATAATGCTGACTGATGTTCAAACTCTGCTTGTTTTGTTTTTCATAAATAATTAACTAAAAACACTTTTGAGTTCTGAGTTAAAAAGCGCCTCCTACGCATGTTTTCAGCTTTTTCTAGCTAGCAAAAATCATGCGCAGGATATGGCATTATGTTCTTTATGTTTTATCCTTCGATTGGCTACGCTATGGATTAAATTGTTATCCACGCTGATAATTCAAAATTCTAGCGGATTTACAGCTTATGATATAGCGGTTTTACAGCCAACAGTTCTTTTTGTTGTGTTTTTTGAATGTGTTTCTTTTTCTTTTCGTTGCAAAAATATACTTAACAAAACTCAATTTTAAAAACTTATCTTGAGTTTCCTTGCTCTAACTTTTAATCAATGCATAACAACAACACAAACAACAACAACTACAATATATATAAAAGCTACTTATCCATTTCCGTTGCTAAACAAAAAGTTGCATTTAAGTTCAGTTTTTATTAAACATTTTATGTTATCGCACTTCTTTTGCACTCCAAGGCCAAAAAAAAAAGAAATATATAAAAAACAAAACACAATCAAAAACAAAAACAACCACAGCCACAATTGAGACCCAATTTAATGCCAAAAATTGTTCTATATATCAATATTAACTTTTTCAATATATCATATATAAAATGTTATTTCTATTTTTCTTGTATTTTGCGCTGCCTTGGCAAACTTTGAATGACAAAAAAAAAAACTGAAAATAATAAAAATCGAAAACCAAAATTCTTATAAATATAAAAATACTTATTAATATAACAAATATAACATGCGTGCGCTTTATCAACATGAAATTTCACATCTTTCGAAACTGACATTATATATCATGTGCATAAAACTAAATAATTATATGTGTATGTGTATGTGTATGGCATTGTGTATACAGGGCGAAAAGTCGCCCGGTCATAGAGCCATCGCCATGGGTGTCTATCCCATACACAATCTCAAAAGTCAAGTCTGTAAGAACGAAGATGTAAGTCCAGAAGAGAGCAGTCGAAACGCCGAACCGCCACTTTGCTAACTTTTTGCTAGTTATCCCTACTCGATATATATATATACATACATATGTTTTCTTTTAAAGTATTATTGTAAAGCAAGTATTCTATAATACATACAGCACACACACCCAAGAAAACGGAATGTAACGCTTATCAAACTGCACCTCAAATCAAAGTCTTTCTCTTTTGCTCACCCAAAAAAAAAACACTGCTCTTAGCGAGGTGCTTCACCTCCCCCCGCCACAGTCCACATTGCATGCTCTGATGTGTGCAAGAATCGAGTTTCCAATTTTGTTGGCATTACATAATATAGCATAATTAAGTATTAAATATTATTTTACAACTTGTTTTTTTTTTTTTATAGTTAGTTTTTCTGTTTCTGTTTTTATTTAATTTAGCCTTTGAAAGTTTTAAGCAGCAGAAGGGCCCACCACCCCCTCCCCTCGCCGAGTTTTATTCCCTTCCCCAGCCCACCCCACCCCCGAAATCTGTATCCTATGTCAAACTTTCAATCGATCATTCAAATCGAGTCGCATCTAATCTTGACATTGCTATATATCATCTTTTTTCATAGCATTTTGGTTTACCGGGCACAACGAATTTCATTAAAACCTGGACGGATAGACAATTTGTAAGCACATATCTCTATTACGAGCCAACATTTTACAACAAATCGTGAATGATCCATCCAAAGAAATTCCCATTCCAATAATAAAACAGTTACATCTTGTGCCGTTTTATTAGACAATTTAACAAAATAAAAAAACAAAAAAAAAGTTTCCCAATTAGCGCTAAATCTTTATCCCAATATTTCTCTCTCTCTCTCCCCCCCTTTCACTTTCTCACCCACTTTCTCTCTCTCTCACTCTCTCTTTAATTGTGTGTTTGTGTGTGTGTGTGTGAGCGTCCCTTGTATTGGTAAACTAAACCTTCATATATAGAGCCTACACAAATCGCAATCACCATTCATTAATCGAGCCATTCCAATTTACAGTTTGGCAGGCCGACAGTTTGGCAGTCATAGCAAACAGTTTAACATGCACTGCGCCGCTGCAATAAATGCGCTGCTGCTGCTGCTGTGCATCAAAGCAAGAAAAAAATCTCAATAAAATCGAATTGTATTTTTTTTTCGTTTATGTATTTGTAGATTTTGATTTTTCAGTTTTAAATAAATATATAATTAATATTCTTTATGTATGATTCATGTATTAACTTGGCTTTTAGTTTTTTTTGGCCTTTTAGTTCATGTTCTAGTTAATATGTCCTTACCATTTGTCTCTCTTTCTGTCTCCCTGTTTATCGCTCTGTATCTACCACCCCGCCCAAAATGCCTAATATTGTTTTTTGTGTGTGTTTATTTAGAGTAAATATCTATATATATATATAATTATTTTAACTGTTTTAAACATTGGCTAACGCTACCCTTTTTCTAGTTAATCGTAGTTAATTTTGCCTAATAATATATCTCAGCTAGTCTTACAGAGCTTTATTAACTTGTTTTCACATAATCCCTACTCCCTCTCACAGCTGTTCACGCTGTGGTCCTGGCTGCCCGTGCGAATCACCATGTACCAGCCGGTGCTGCTCTACACCACCGAGGAGCACGGCTGCTCCCTGACGACCTTCTACGTGCGCGTCGAGCAGCACGAGCCCACGCTGCTCATGATCAAAACGTGCAACAATGAGGTAGGTGTGGGAGACTTTATCATTAGAATGCGCTTCTAATTCCATTCTATTTTCACTCAGGTATTTGGCGCCTATTGCTCGTCGCGCTGGTTTGAGCGCAATGTCAAGGATGACAAGGGCCAGAGACAGGCCTACTTTGGCACCGGCGAAACCTTCTTGTTCTCGCTGTATCCCGAGCGGGCCAAGTATCCCTGGGTGGGCATCGAAGGCGATCGCGATCTGGGCCACAGCTCCGAGCTCTTTATGGCAGCTGACTCCAAAATGATAACAATTGGCGGCGGGTAAGTCGAAATCAACTAAACCAATCAACGAAGCTGAAAATGAAACTGAAACATTATAAACCTTCTGTAAACGCTATGTTAAGTTGTGGCAATAACATTGTGCTGTTAACGCTATGGAGTGGTTGATCTATATCACAGTTATATCTGCTTTAGATTTGTTATAAATTGGTTTCAGTAAAGCAATCGATGACAAGATCGCTTAGCACCATTTTTCCATTCACTTAATTAAATGTATAATTTTCTATAGATTCCTTTATAAATTGTTTGACACTTCTATAAATTTAAATCATTTTGTTAATGAGTTGATTTATTAACAGTTGACTATGCTAAACAGCGCACTGTTATTTAACATAGCACAGATATGTCAGTGAAAGTATTTTGTTATGTTAACTAAACAGAATTTAAGAATTTCCATATGACATGCAATGTGCAATTTTCAACATATTCTTTATTTATATTCAGTTAAAGTTTTTATTGTTTTTACCAAATATATGTTTAATTAATATATATCTTCACATTTGTAACCTGATTAACTTCTTTGTTGTACTTTACAGTGAGGGCCAAGCTATTTGGATGGATGAGAACATACGATTTGGCAAGACGGACAGCTGTAAGACCTTCAACAATCCGCCGCTATGTCCGTCGGGTGACTTTGAGATACGCGTACTGGAGGTCTACGGCTTCGTGGGCATCTAAAGCCATATAGGCCCGATTGGCCCATAGAAACTCAAAACGAAACCAAATTGCCCGCCGATGTTCAAGTGCTCAGCTGAAACCCGCACCTATGCTCCTCTCAGACCTACTCATACACACACACACACACACACACACACAGTCTATGCCTACACACATATACATATATACAGACAAACACAATGCGTACGCTTGCGTTTCCGGCTCCAGCGGAAACACTAGGCAGAAGCGAAAGATGATGATGAAGAAGAAGAAGATTAATATTTGTGTAAACATTTATAAAAACTTATTTATAAATATGTATCTAAAGAGTAAAAACAAAAAAAAAGGCAGCAGTCGTTGTCGTCATTGCTGTTGTAATGTTAAATGTTTAAAACCCAAGCAAAAACAAATTATATATTGTATAATGGAAATACTCTGTGAGTTAATGTTTCAAAACGCAAAAGCTTTGAAATTATATACATACAATAGTTGTTATTCATAAAAAAAAAACTATTTATATATATATACATATATATCAAATATGTGTACATCTAAATGTAAATCGTAAAACGTAACCCTATTTCTATATAACGACTTTAAACGGCAGACAACAAACAAAATATATTCCTTAAATGAAAAGAAAAGCAAGCAAAAATATCAAAAAAATATTGTCATGTTAACTTTGTCTGCACATTTTGATAAATATTATTATTATTATTATTATTATGATTATGCCTAAAGTAATTTGTATGTTTACTTTTATTATTATTTTTCTGCTTTCTGTAAACCAAATTTACTGACTTGACTGAATTCGTTATAAATGTTATTAATATTATTATTACATATGTGTATAAATTATATACTTTGTAAATTGCATTGGAAACTTTTTTATTTTCTTACTATTGCTAGTTTCTATATATATATAAACTACCTATATATATATATATAAATATCCATATACAACTGAAATTTGCAGCATGAATTCAAAGCTAAAACAAAACACTAAACTTGCAGTGCAGTGTAATAGTTATATAAACGTATGCTATAGCTACGGTTAGAAGCCACAATAAAGCTATTTGGGCGTGCAGGGTGCGAGGTCGATAAAGTGGGGATTTAAGGGTCGGGGGGTGTGCACACATGTCACATATTGATCTCATTTATGATCCGTATCCAAAGCTTACAACAAATTCAATGTTTATTTAAGACTCATTCCATTTGTGCATTGCTCAAACTACACTCTTTTTTTTTATTTTTATAAACTTACTCACCGACAAAAATTTTGAACTATTTTGTTTCTATACAAAAACCTATTTTTCTTTTCATTTTTCTAGTCAAGAGAAAACAAGAAAAATTTCAAACATGTTGTGCACAAAGTTTCTTTATTTTTGGTAGGCGCTTGCGCACGCCCACTTTAGCGACTGCTCTTTGCACTACTCAAGCGAATTGTTACAATCACAACGAATACAAAACTTATATAGAAAATATTACAACAATTAACAATACATAAATCATAAATGTAAACTATGCCAAAAAAGAATGCGATTTGCTGTTGCTGCTGCGCCGACTCAAAGTTCTATGCGCCACTCAATTTTAGTTTAGATGAAACGCATAGATCAATACTCTATGAACAAATGAATCAACACATTTCGGAGCTGGACTCCAAAATAAAAAAAAGAACACACACACACCTCACTCATTTGCAACACACACACACACACATGTGGCAAGGCATGACAGCAAATTTGTAAAATGTTTGTGGCTGGTTAAAAGAAAACATATATATATATAATAAATTATGTGTATATTATAAATTTAGTTTTTAATTAATTAAACTCTCTGTGTTGTTGAAAGAATTGTGTATGTAAACAGCATTAAATATGGCATATGCTATAGCTCATACCCATAATAGCCTAGCTGAAAAGTTTGATTAATTCAAAAGTGAAAAAATATGAAGTTAAAAAAATTATGTATAAATATATTTGTTACTTGTTTCTGCGCTGTTGATAAAAGTTTTTAATTTACTTGGTTGACTATTGATACAAATTCTCAGATGATTGTTGGGCTAGGCTGAGGGGAGAGGTTGCGGGTGCGCTCATATTAATCTGAACAGTATTTGACAAAGGGCAGCAAAGAGTCAACTAATTCATTATCTTCTGTACATATACAATTGTTTACACTGTTTTCTATATAATTATAAGAATTGTTCTCTATGTGTAGTCGTTGTTAGGTTTCGATCATTTAATTTGTACAATAACCGACCATTATGTAGAAGACACATCTAAGTGTGTTATACATATATATATATATATAAACGATGATAAGCTCCAACTGAAGTTATATATTATGCAAACTGAAATATTACAATGAATAATATATATATAGATATATACGAACATATTTTAACTATGCGTTGTTCGCTATTTGAATTATAGAGCGTGTTGTTTATTTATTTTGTATTATTATTATTATTTTATTTTATGAATTACAAATACACACACATACGGTAATAAACGAATACAATTGAAAGATATACCCGATTATATATTATGTATTTCAAACGAAATAATGCATTATTATTATAAATATATATATATAATTATGTATGTTAAATCATTTTAGTGGATGTATAAAAACAAAACGAAGCTAAATCAAATAAAATGTAAAATGTTGCAAAAATATCAAACATGTTGCTTTCAGTTAAGACCTTTCTATTCGATTCTCAACATATTCAATTGCTGAATAAGTAAACTAAAATTAGCATTACGCTCAAAACCGTGCTGTGGACGTGTGCGAGGCGCGTGCTCCGATTACAGAAATCCTTGTGGCAGAAAACACAGCCCAGGAAGCTGAGCTGCGGCATCACCGGATCCGGCTGTTCATCGCACACAGACAAATCACCGAAAGCGCAGGAACGTCGCACAAACAACGCTTCATCAAGTGCTGCAAAAAAGAAGAGAAGATACACATATAAGTACACTAGCTTATACTACCCGGGTGAAATTTTGTAAAATTAATTTTCACATATATTAAAAATTAATTTTAAGCAGATTCAACTATAAATGAAGAAGAGAAATTTCCACGCATTTACCACATTTGCAGGTGGAAACTTCTAATCAATTTGTTAGTTAGTCGGTTATATTTAGATAAACTAACTAAAGCTTGGCATACTTACAGCCCCTGTAGTACTTGGTCAGGCACGCAGTGTCGGGTCGCTGCAAATAGTAAGCACGCAAATGTTCTGGCAGCTCCATGGAATCGCAGTCCGTTTTGGCAATGTCATCGGGCTGAAAATCATCGCCGCAATTCGAATCGTTGACGGAATCGCATTCATAGCAGCTAACGGCCAGAGCTGTGTGTCGATGACGATATGTGAGTGCGTGTGTGTGTGTGTGTGTGTGTGTTAAATGTGTGTGTTTAATATGTGTGTCAACAATGTATGACACGTTCGATGCGCTCACCTGTAGCGGCCAGCGAAACGAGCAGCAGCCCCAACGTCAACACCCAGCGCCCCAACATGCCCAACTGTTGTCTATCCGTGTGTGTGTGTGTGTGTGTGTGCGAGTGTGTGTGTAGTGCCCAGGTAGGAATACAGATGACGGATAGCTTGTATATTATGAGTGCACAGATTGGCCAGTTGATCGCGCCCAGAGCGTCACATGGCCGAACCAGCCGGACGAGCTGCACACGCGAGACTGAGCCAAAGCCAATCGCATTCTGAATGATGAGTTTTGTATTCAGTTTTTATTTTATTTTTTGCGCTATTTTCTTCTTTTTGTTATTTTCCATATAACACATTTGGTTTTCATTTGGCTGACCGCGTCTAGTACAGGCCACACATATACGATATGGAAATGAAAATGGAAATGGTATGAGCGGCATTTTGATAGCCGAAAATAAATGTCCGTTGACATGAAACATGGATTGGTGCAAAATACACGGCGCTATTGGGTGTGCCTGCATGAGTGTGTGTACGCTGTGTGTGTGTGTCTGTTTGTGTGTGTGTGGGCGGCGCGCCCTTGTTCATGCCGCAGACGCCTCTGCCCCGAGAGTTCATTGCGCGCACAAATAAACAATTTTCGCTTTATTCTATAATAATTTAGATTTTATTAGCTGGCCTTTGGCGCTTTCTCGGCTTTCTTGGCCATGGCCATATACATATAACAACAAACTAAGAACAACAACAACTTATGCCTAATGCCTTAAACATGCCTCATACGTCCCGTTGGCCGCCCTGCAGCCATCGAGCTGCCAGCAGATACAACGCCAATGCGGGCAGTTGCCACAGATGCACCTGCGGATGATCCGCTCCATTGCAGTAGTTCTCGTTGTCGCACACGTGGCAGCTGGCGTTCTGCACGGCGATCAGCGTGGGGTCCAGCTTGCAGCCAATCTCCGTCTCGTTCACCTCGCCAAAGTAGCAGCCACGCACGAATTTGTTGACGCCATTTTCTGTTTGCGGTTCAAAAATCAATTCAAACAATTAATTTTAACAATCTTGCGGCATACTTTTAGGCGGCGGGACATAAAAAAACACAGCTTTGGTGGCCGAAAAGCGGAATTCATTGGTGACTATTACAATATTATAATATCACAATCATTTCAGATTCAAGCTCAAAGCATTTTGTCTTTTGTATATAAGGTATACGAATATGTTGTATACTGATTGATCAATCAAATTTAAACTTATTTGAGTGTGCGTATTTAAAAGTCCGTGCTTTGATAATGACTGCAGACCCAACTGCAAATTCTAGCACAATTCTATTAATTGAATTTTCATTACTTGTCTAGATAAAGTCCGATCGTGTAACCCCATACCGTTTTAGGAAATTTGTGCTAATTTAAGATTGGACATTTTTGATTGCCGATCGTTAGTCCAAGACCCTACATTTCTTTAAAGCTCTAAATGACTATAGCTCTGGTAAATAAATTCTAATTTTGAAAATATATGGCTCTTGGTTCTTCATAGGTAGATTTATTGACAATAGAACAGATCCGACTTTATGATCAAATTGAACAATAGTCTCGATACTATCGAGTCCTAAATGGTATATTTTATAGAAGAAGGGATATCTCATAATTAGTTGAAGGTAGAATTTGTGAGATTGACTTGCTTCAAAAAGAACGCTGTCGGAACCAATTTAGAATTGAGCCGGGTAAGAAAAAGTGCATGTACATTTTTAATTATTAAATTAATACTTATACGTAACATTAAGATCTAATTTTTATCTCGCATTGTCCACTTGAAAATGCCAGATACATCAGCATTTACAAAGATAGACTCGTGTAGCACGGAGATTAACTTAACTTAACTCAAACATACTTTTGACTTTTGAACTTATACAAAAAAGACACTAACAATACGAATTCATTTTTTAAAGCATGATTTATTTATACAAAGTCTGTATCTTATCCCGAAATCTGTGACCTAAAGATACACATGTTGATCTTACAGATACATTTTTTATTCCACTGAGACGCTCTCTCTCTCTCTCTCTCTCTCTTCAACTCTCCCGCCTTGTTATATCCTAATTGGCCGTTAAGGGACGCGTAAGAAATTTATTTGATTTTCATGTATTAAGGTCATCTTATAAAAGACCGCATACTTTTCCGTCCGAATCATTTTCATTCATGAATATATTTGTGAGTTGGTTGGGTGGAAAATACTTACCGCGAAAAACTCGCTTCAGGCACGCTGTCGCATTCTTGTTGGTTAGCTCGTTTTCCAAAAAACGGGGCGGGGCAATAAAGGCGCAATCGTACTTGAAATGATTCTCGATTTCGAAATTTTCGCCGCAGCTCGTCTCGTAAACGGACTCACATGAGTAGCATCTGATGGCGTAAGCTGTTGGCATTGAATATACATATAGATATATATGTATATATATATATTGTTGAGTTTAATGGCTAAAGACAAAATGGTCAAAAGCGAACCTGTGGCCAGCAGCGTGAGGAGGGCGCCAAAGCAAAGTAAATACTGCATTTAACTGATGTTTTCGTATTAAAGAAAAACAAAGGAAAATCCAAGCTTTTTCCACAACCGGCTGTATAGAATTTAGAGCATTTATAGAACTTGTTTGGATTTATTTGGATTTTGTTGTTATATATGGAAAATCTTTATCACTTATTTTAATTGCCGCATTGGCATTTGGTTCTTTATGGAAATTTCTTATGTTGCTTTCCTTAATTGTATTTTCTCTTTTATTTTTAACTTTTTCACTCGACTCGCGGAAAGCAATTGAAACGAAACAATTTGGTTTGAAAGTGTTTGCTTGCGTCTTAGTCGGGGCATTTACAAATATATTTCTATAAATTACTCGTTTCTTTGCATATTTCTTATATTTGTATTATTTTGATGTTTTCGGCACTGTAAACTCGCGTCTTTCTTGCGTTCTATGGCTATATTTTGCTTAGATTTCCGCACCGATGTCTAACAACATTCGCCCGCTCTGTCTATAGAGATTTGTATCTTTTCTTGTTGTTGTTGTTGTTATTTTCCGGTGTGTTCTGTTTATAAAGCAGAAAACGCCTCAGCCGTCAGTCAGTCGACGGCCGCGTTCGAAATTATACTGAAAAATGCCAAAGCGTTTCCAAATTCCACTTCTGGGCTCTCACTCTCCCTCGCTCTCTCTTTCTATATATGTATGTACCTCTGTCTCACTCCTATCCTCCTCACTCTTTCGCTCGCCCGCTTGTTCCTGTCTTCGGGTCTGGGAAACTTGCTGGCCAGCGCTCGCGGGACACCTATTGAAATTGTCTAATTTTAATGAATTTCCCTCAGACACACACCGTCAAATGAATAAAATATATATGTATATTCTAGGTAGAATTTATAGCACACATATGGAGGAAGACGCCATGCGATTTCAGTTGGCTCTTAGCCCCTTTTTAATAACAGCAAAGAGAGCTAACAAAGCTGCCAAAGAGCACAAACAACTTGACAGTGTGGGTGAGTGTGTGCGTGTAGGTAGCTGCGTGTGCTAGTGTTATGTGTGGCGGGGGAGTGTGAGCAGGAGCTTTAATTACGGCCTTGGATGCAAGGACAGCTTTCACTGTGGACACATTTTCAATACATTTCCCTAAATGATGACTTCGTCGCTGTCAAAGGACGAGCTTAATAGTTAAATGATTTTACAGTTAAACGATAATAATTTAAAATAATTGTGCGGAAAAACTTATGTGTATTGCAAAATGCTTCATAACTTAATTTTAAGTTTAATTGTTTTTGTAGCACTTCGAACAATTCGATTACCTTAGGTAATGATTTTATAGAGAAATATATATTTGACTCTGTGGGATATGTGGGCTCGTTTATATATATTCTTATTAGATTTATTGAATGCAGTTCTTCCTAATGCCCGCAAGATTATGTTACAAATGAATTCCATTAAGTCGATTTTTCATTATATTTCGTGGCTCATAAGAGCTATATACAACAAATTTTGTACGGTTTCACATTTAGAATATTTAATTTTTTGAATACATCCATACTATGCCCTCAAAATTTTATTGAAATCGGACAAAAACACCGAAGCAAAAAACACTTAAGCATTTCCCATAGTATGTGGCAAAGGGCAAAAGCAGCGCAGCCGCACACCATAAGTGCGACAAGGAGAAGAAGCTTGCAAATTGTGTGTATATGTGTGAGTGTATATGTCAAGATCATATAACCTTATACGACTTTTTCCGTCTTTTGAAATATTTGGAATATTTAGAAAAATTATTTATCGGAATTTTGCGAGTGAGCCTTCGAATTCTTACAGTTTTCCCTATAAATTAGGCCAATATGAGTTCAAACAATGGAGCGAATCGCACGTATATTTGATTATTTGGCTAAATCTGTAATTGTCCAGAAGAATGTTAGATATTTCGAATGAATAAATAATATATTCGATTTCAATAATGTAGTAATAAGTAAAATAAATATAGTAAAAAGTAAATAACACATGTGTGAAGCATGTGTCATGGAAGTGCATTAATACAAAAACTTTTTCTCCGATCGATTGCTGCTATAAAAGCTATACAAAAATTTTTGTCGAAAAAATATCACACTCTCAAATATTGTGAAATCTTAAGTGTTGTGCAAAAAAGTTATAACACAAAAACTTACTCATTGTAGCTGTAATTATATTGATCTGTTGATACAGTAGTTCTATATGGTAAGATTTTGCTTTTAGTTGGTTTGATAAACAAAATTAGTAATTGGCTGCGCTATAGAAAAAGGCTATTTAATTGTCAGATTAATCGCTTAAACATGTTTATTTTAACATGTACAATTTTAACAAATGAGAACACGCAAATAATAGTATATTATATGACTTACAAGAATAATCAATCTAGAGGATTTTTAAATATGGGTAAAACTTTATAACATTTATAATTCGGCCTGAAAACTCGGATTCCCGCTGAAACAATATATATAAATAT
The DNA here is from genome assembly GCF_035044405.1 of Drosophila montana. Lineage (NCBI taxonomy): Eukaryota > Metazoa > Arthropoda > Insecta > Diptera > Drosophilidae > Drosophila > Drosophila montana. The sequence continues at coordinate 32,205 of NW_026998621.1, read as the reverse complement.
CTGTAAATTGATATATGTTTAAGAACTTTCGTTTGTTAACAAAACTAATTAAAAAAAAAATATAAAACCAAAAGAACTAAACAAATGTAATTCGGTTTAAAAGCTGTTTTAATCCACTTAAAAAAACGTTTCTTTTTTGATTTTACTTAAAATTTCAATAATGATGTACAAAATTTTGGTAATACATAAGACACATGTTGAATTTTCCAATTTGCGATTTAGGATTGGAAGCTGAAGACTCCAGTTAAATTTAGGCCAACAAGCGGGCAACGCCGAAGAACAGCAGAATAGCTCCGGCAATGGGGGCGAGGGAGGCGGAGCCGTTGCACTCGTCCTTGTTGCACACTTCGCAGCTGAGCTGCTTGAGGAAGGGCATGGAGGGATCCCCCTGGCAGCCGACCTGTGTGTTGCTGATGTCACCGAAGTAGCAGCTGCGCACGACCTGCGGATGGCCGGGCACTGAAACGGCGGCGAAATTCGTATTGTTAATTAGTTGGGTGCAATATTTGAAGAAATTCTCATTGTCAGGTAATTGCTAATTTTGGATGCACTGCGTCGTCATTTGTTGCATATTTTTCATACTGAAGCTAACAATTGCTAATCAGAGGCGTTGACATTGCCAGGTTGAGGGGCCCTGTGAGTTTTGCGGCTTTGTTGCTGATTGTTTTCAAGGTCTGTCATTGTTTCCACGTCGATTAACTGTTATTCGAATTCTATTTACATTTTTTTCTGGTAGCTTTCCACAGGCAGAACTAATTTTCTCAATTGGCGAATCTGCCTACATAATGCGCAGTTTCCATAGAACTCTAATGACTGTAAACCTACTCACATACGATACTAAAAAACAGCTACATTCAAAATAGCTGTGACTAATTCGTGGATGACTACCTGACAGCCAGCTTGATTGCCGGCGAGGCACGCTCCGCGCCTCTCAAATGTTGATGGATGCTTTGCTGTTTTCTACACTCATAAAAAAGTTAAAAGTTTAGATTATTAACAGTTACAATTGAATACGAAAACAAATTTCATATAAATTATTTACTTAGACTTAGTATTCGATACGACATCAAGGCTGGCTAAAAATACTTTCCTGTAATAATTAAAATTTTTACATATATGTACACTCTAGCTGCTGAAATTTACATTGGGCTTTGTACTTTTGTACGAAAATAGTTTTGTTCAATTCAAGCATTTTTTCTATTGATGAATTTTCTAGAGAAAATGTTCTAGGTGCGCAAAAGTTGTATGGTTTCTAAAAGTTGTATGACACAGATATATATTGAGAACAAATTAGTTTGATTATGGATCTTTGTTTATTAATTTCAAGTATTCATCTTTGTGCTTACAAAAAAAGCAGAAAAAAACGCGAAAATTAAAAAATGTTTCCCATTAGTAATAATAATTCTGATGTCATTTTCAGCAACACTTCCTAGCCTTCAACTAATACATCTACGATGACTCCAATTACACTCACTGCAGATCAACAATGAATTGTATATGAGAAAATGTAATTTTAAAATAAATTGCAAATGAAATTAGATCAACACTTAAAGGCTTCTGTCAACTAAATCCATTAAATGAATAATGAATAATAAAACTCAATATATGTACTTTTCGCTGGAGAACAGCCCAGAGCTCGTCAAATAACATCTAACAGCTTTACAAGCCAAGCACGAATGCGGTAATTGCCTTAAAATGCAAAACAATAAGCTCAGTTCAACGGTTCGAATAACACGATCCCCACATCTGTTCCCATATTTAAAAAAAAGTGATTTGGCATAATTAAATAAATATACATATATGCATACTAATTAACAGAAACCTTATGGAATGCTGTCTTATAAGACATTAGATCACTTTTATAAAAATATGAAACAAATATCTTTTTTAATGGAAAGCAATGCGAAATTTTTGCTGCTCGTTTTTAAAAAATACGAAATTCGTTGTCTGATATATAATTAAAGTATTTTCTCATTGCGCATACGCCTAGTTGGTTAATTGTACGCCCAAATGACGGACGCCGACGTCGACGCCGACGCCTACGCCCAGCTCAAGCAGTACGATTAAAACTAATCAAGCTAATTGAATGTACAACAACTTGACGCTTATGACATCATGTTAGATGCGTGCGGCGGAGTAGCTAGTTGGGCATTTAGCAGAAAACTTACCGCCATCGATGGTCTTCTTCATGCAGCCGGTGGCATTGCGGACGGGTAAGAAGGTCTGCAGGAAACGCGGCGGGGCAATGCGGGCACAGTCCAAGAGCAGGCTGTCATCAGCCTCAAACTTCTCGCCACACTTGGGACTGCTGACAGATTCGCACTGATAGCACTTGATGGCATAGCCTGCAAAGGGAATTTACTGTGCTGGGTGCTGCTTTACTCTTCACACAGACTCTTAGACATACCCGTGCAGGCCAGGGCGGCCAGAATGGCCACGGCCAGAACGCGCCCCACTTTGGAAACCATTTTGTAGCACTTTGTAGCGAAATGAAATAAATAAGCTGTAAGGAAACGAACTGAATTATATAGATCTGAACGGCGCGGCGACAGTTGAGCGTCTGATTTGTACAAATTTCAAAACTTAGCCAAACAGACGCGCACTCACACTCAAACTGGCACTCAAACTGACACTCAGTACTCCCAGTACTCATACTGACACTCACGCTCATACACATTTTCGAGTGAGTCTTGTTTCATTTGCGTGTTTTTCTTTGCACTTGGGCAATTTTGTATTCAATTTTGAGTTTAGAATTTTTGGCTTGACACACAAACATCTAAGCATATGACCGCAATTTGTTTATGTCTGTATATATGCACGATATATAAGTATATTACGATTTAGAGAACTTGTTTTCGGTGATGTCAGACGTATTTTGTCTTATTTATTTACTTTTTCCTTTGGACACGATAAAAAGACAAGCAGACACGCAATATCATTGCTTTTTTATTTTTTTGAGCATAAGTATTAAGTCTGATTTATGTCATGTTGCCTATGCATCATTATGCGGCATCTCATTTGTATGCAACCCATTCAGCATTTCACGCCCATAGTACAAACGGGTTTTGTTTTCATTTTCTAAACTTTTGTTGAGGGCATTATCACTGTAACTCAATGGAGCGAGAGCATTACCTAACCCAATCTATCGATACATACATATAAATGCTTAACATAATTCTAAGCTTACTTTATTAAATTGAAGACAATTGAATAAAGTCAGCAACTGAAAATTATGTTCTCTATTTAAGGGGGAGATAATTCAGTTTTATTTAACTATGCACGACTGGGTAGGTAATTTAATTTAAGAAAATAGGGAATTGGTATTCTTTTTTTTTTTTTAATTACCTGGCTGGAATATAGATGGTTGGCTTGGTAGAATTTGTTCCGGCTTGGAATGCGATATGTATGTTATATTTTGTATGGAGAATCTCATTTTTGTAATTCCTTTAAGGGTATTTCAACTTCGGCGCACAGTTTGAGTATTTTTTTCCGATATTTGACTGGTGCTTTTATTTGATACTGCGTAGTTAACAGGAGAAAACTGACTATAAGCTATTTGTTGTTTTCTGCAGGATTCGTAGCTCGTCAGCATTAATATTGGTAAACATTCAAATCCACTTGGAGTGCGTAAACATAGTTTATCAAGAGAGCTGTTTGTTGTAAACAAGGTGGGCAAGCCTCTCTTGCAATTGTCGCAGCTGATATAAAATGCTTGTTGTTGATCTAGCGAAAGAATTTGTTTAAAGCCACAGCTAAAAAACCTGTATAAATCAAATAAAAAAGCAAAATTATTCATAATGCTTGGCAATTCAACATAACTCAAGGAACAAAAACAATTTAATTTTGTATTGCCGTCATTATTTTTGTATGACTAAACGTGAATGAAATTCTAAATGAAATGCTTTAAGAAATACACTTTTGATCCCAGATATAAAATAATGTCGTTGTTATGGGAAAGCTTCGTTAGATAAATCGTCAAATAAGAAATATAGCATGTCTGCAAATGTATCAAGCCTTCGGCTTCACAAAGATCGCCCTGTTTTTATACTCTGAACCCTTTGGAAAACAGGCAGAAGGAAGCATCCGACTCCATAGAGTATACATATTTTTGATCATGAAATAATGAAATAAATAAATAAATCAAATCAGGAAATATTTGTAAAAGTCTATGTAGCTGCTCAAATGCCACACCACATTTATGAAAAACCATTTAAAAATCTCTTAATATTTAATGAACATATTTTAGGTCATCAAAATCCGTTGCATTTGTTATTGGTGCAAACTTCACTACTCAATTCCTCGACGATGGGAAACGAGACGTTCTTGTCGCAGCCAATCTGAGTGTCAGTGCATTGCCAGCAACTAAAAGTGAAAATGGAGGTATGATATCTGAAAGAAACCTAAACGTTTTTTTTAAAAAAAAAAGATACTTGCAATCAATTCTAAAATAATTATAATATATAAAAAAAAAACGTTGTGATAAGTTTGTTTATTTTTGTGGGATTTTTCTGTTGTTTTGTTATGTTATGAATCTCCATATGTTATTTTATTAAGTGAAAGTGCCATTTCAAATTAAATCTCAATTTAATTGAATTGAATTAATGAAACGAATATTTCCAATAACAATCACAACATTATTCCCTAATAGATGCCACTGATTAATGATTATTTTAATATGTGCCTGATTTCAGAACTTACCGCTCTTGACTTTAATCTTCATACAGCCGGTTGGGCGGCACATTTGAAAGAATCACGTAAATATATATTTGCATTCAGTTAACAAAGACTCATCCTCCTCAATCTTCAGGGCGCATTTGGGTGTAGAAATCGAATCGCATTCGTAGCACTTGATGGCATAGCTTCAAATTATCACAAGAGTTTAATAGTTTCAACAGGTTTTTCTTTCTCGGATTCGTTTCGGAAAACATAAAATCATAAAATACACACCCGAATAGGCCAGACTAATCAGAACGGCCACGGCCAAACTGCATTTTACGGCGGACACCATTTTACTTGATGTTACTTGATTTGATATTTTTACCTGAGATACTCAAAACTCTCAATCTGTTCTGTGAAGTTCTGCTGCACGTCTAACAAGCTCACGATTTTGTTCCCGGCTCAGACCTTTTCAAAACAGCATTATCAGTAAGCTATGAAATGTGTAACGCGATAGGCAGGGAGCGTCACCTAAACCTATCATTCAATTCGCACTTAAAAATGTGTATCATAATTTCAAGCTAATTACATTAAATTAAATTCTATGGAATATTACTGTTGTCGATTAATAATTATCATGAAAATTGTAATCTATTTACAAAGCAAATGCTTAAGTTTTATTGAACTACTGGCAGTTATTTTCCGGCCTTGCCCGTTGCAAGTTTTAGGCTTAACATTTAAGATCTACTTTTTTCAGACAGTTCCCCCCGTTAGAAATTCAAATCTGCTCGGGACCACTTTATCATACATAGCTGTCATAGGGACGATCGGTCGGAAAGTAGGGTCTGGTATGGAAACCAAACTCAGGATGTATTAGTTTCACTTTGATTCACATATACATGCAAAACCTTATATACATCGGGCTACTATCGGACTAGATCGGTCAAAAAGAAGATATTTTCATCAAGCTCAGCATTCATGAGATGTCAATTCTCACATATCTGCAAAAGGGACATGTCTACAAGGGTATTAAATCTCTGGCGTGTCGAATATAACCGTATTATCACGTTTCTTGTTAATTTGAATACGCTAAAAGAGAAGTCCTACAATAATTATTCTCTATTTGTCTATTGTAATCACTTTATTAGTGTGTTTGTTCATTAACGCAAATTGTATTTTCACTTAGGACGCTCAGAATTTCTTTAAGTGGTTTTTCTCAAGCAGCTGCTTAATTTTGTCTTCATTACTTACATGATTTTCTACGCTTCCTCAATTGGTTAATTTTTTCAAATTATTCCAAATGAGTTTGGGTCAATTGAGAGGCAGCAGCTGCTGGGAGGAAGTTGCCTCGACTCACACGAGTCTCAGTTGCAGTTTATTGACATTTTCGATGCGCTGCGCATTGTAAACCGTGCTTAACACTTTTTCAAACTCGACTACGACTCGGCCTGCACATTGAAATTTAACTCAATTAAACATAATTAATAATGCAGACACACACACGCACGTTCACACATTTACATACCCAGACCCATACCCACACCCGCACGCATATGAGGGCGTTTGGGTTGGGGAGTTCAACGAATCGCATGACCTTTTCTCAGTTTAATTGTTCCACTTTTGGGCCACTTACGAACATTTGTTTTGTTGTTGCTCAGACTAATTTGAATTTCCAGGTGTTGGGCTTGGGCGTTATTTGCAATTGTAAATGAGTCATGAATGAATGAATGTACTTAGTTATTACACATACCCAAAAGTCGTCACATTCAATTGCAAAAGCCCAGTTTTTGTTTTTTTTTTCGTCCAATTGGGTTATTGTATTGGAAGTCTTCGACATCTTATCTTTAGATACATTTATTTATATTTAGTATAATAAGTTTAGTTCCGACGATCAACTCACGCATCTCGAAAATAGAAAATTATTAAAATTATAACTTATAGCAAGAGAATATAAGAGAATAGATATAGAAAGACAAAGATGGGAAGAACGGACAGACTGAATAATAGAAAATATTCTCTTAAAAGTTTAGAATATTTGTGTTTTCGTTTCTTTTAATACATACAAACCCTTCCTTTATATTGAGATCTCTCTTAATGTTATAAATAAATATATTATATATTTTTCTTTGTTTATTTTCATTTGGCTTTGTTAACACGTCTAAATATTTTCAATGATAATTGTATAGCAAATAAATATCTATATAATTTTTTGTTTGTTGAGCTAACTATTAGAAGCATACCTTTACCAAATTAGATTAAATTAATATTCTAAAATAATATTAAAGACGATTTTGAAATATTTCAGAAAACTATTCCCAATTCTAATCGTTATGCTACCTTATTTTGCATTCTTTTTTATTTTTTGATGAGAAATCACACTGAAAAGTTGAAGAAAACGTTCAATATAATTGTTTAAGTGATCCATAAATATTTTATTGCTTGCAATTGCAAATGGGATAGGCACAAATTTAAACGAGATTATTTTACAACTATGGGGCATAATCAAAATTGCAGTTGATACAGAAAAATACTTAAATACAACCAAAAGTTAAGAACTAATGCCAAATACTAGAGATCTAGGCCAACAAGCGGGCCACGCCGAAGAACAGCAGGATGCCTCCAGCAATGGGGGCGAGGGAGGCGGAGCCGTTGCACTCGTCCTTGGTGCACACATCACAGCCCAACTGCTTGACGAAGGGCAACGAGGGATCCGACTGGCACCCAGTCTGGATGTTGGATACGTCGCCAAAGTAACAACTACGCACGATCTGCGGGTGGCCGATAACTAAAAGTGACAATGAATATAAGAAATGTGAGAAATAACTTTCACGTTTTGTTTAAACATCAAAATTAACACACAAAAAAACAGTTGTTTATTTACAATGAATGCATTGTTTTCCAGCTGCTCGTAACAATGCAAGTTGTTTGTGCAATCTTCTACTCTGCCAATTAATATGAAAATTTACTACGCTCCCTGACGCATTTTTCAGTCAACCGACAATTACTTGAGTCAACAGATTTCTTATTTGCGTTTGGGCCCTTTGTGCCGGTCTGGATAATTTTTGCGGTTGAGTTGGTTAACAATACGCTTTGACGATATCAGCATGCCGCTTATTATGGTAATCAATTCTACAAACAATTATGAATCTTAAAGAAAAACAAACCTTTCGACATAAAATTTAAAATAATCGTTTGTTATTTCTATTAGCTTTTATCGCAGTTTAAAAAACATATACATTTTTTTAATAATTGGAAGCAAACGATATGTAAGATATGTATCTCATTATGTTGTTTTATTAAATAAAAGCAACAGAAAAATATTCATGTCTAACAACCTTTATACTTTCTCTCTATATTTAATACTGACTTTTATTTCCAAATGTTAATCCTATAAAAATTTAATATATATAATTAATTTAACTAATTTTGAAATGTCTAAAAGAATTCGTAAGCCATTATTTAAAAGAGGGACAATGAATAAATATGCTAATTTGCTTCATTCAGAAAAATCAACAAAGCTTTATGTAAATTTCATTGATATGTAGAATTCCCAAGTTTTCTCTTTTAAAGTAAATAAGAAAAACGAAAAATTCCTCCAAGAAAATATGGAAAATAGAAAAACTTTGGCAATTTGAATTCAATTGAAACGGAATATTACAATATTTTTAATATCCAAATTTCACGCTCATTCCCACCAACAATCACGTCATTATTAATTCTACACGCTCTCTGACACTAATCTCAAAATTATACGAAATTACACGAAACCAGAAAACGCGACAATGGCCAGAAATACGCACCAAATTCAACAACAGCGCAAAACACAGCCCGAACAAAACACGACAACACGACAACCAAAAAAAAAAAAAACTATTCATGTACATAAAATGACATCATAATCATCGTAGCATAATACGAGTCCCATTGCTCGCATGAGAGCCGCCTCTAATGGATGCCACAGATTGGCGAATCTGTTAATATGTTAGAACTTACCGCTCTCGAGGGTCTTCTTCATGCAGCCGGTCGCGTTGCGTAGTGGGAAGAAGTTCTGCAGATAGCGCGGTGGACCGATTCTGGCGCAATCCATTAACAGAGTCTCATCCTCCTCAAACTTGAGGCCGCATTTGGGTGTTGTAAGCGACTCGCATTGGTAGCACTTGATGGCATAGGCTGGAAGTTAGCATCAGAGTTTATTAGTTCAAACAGGTTTTTCTTTCTCAAATGCGTTTCGGAAATCACAAAATCATAAAATCATAAAATACACACCCGAACAGGCCAGACTAATCATAACGGCCACGGCCAAACTGCATTTCACGGCGGATACCATTTTACTTGTTGTTACTTGATTTGATATTTTTACCGGAGCTACTCTACAACTCTCAACCTATGCTGACAATGTCTGCTGCACGTCTGACAAGCTCACGATTCTGTTGCCCCGTTCAGACGTCTGGCCAACCCATCAGCCTCACTCGCAGTCACCATCCCCCATTCTCATATCACTCAGTTCTCTAAGCGCAACAGCGACTGCGCTGCTCACTCTGAGAGTTGAGACTTGAGTGGAAAACACTGTGAGGGCAAAATAATATGTCGAACCGGTTTTCAGACATTTGTTTTGCTTTTCGTCTATGTTTTGAATCAGTTTTGTAAAAAAAACTATACCAAACGTTATAGTCTTTTTATAAACTGATTATCTTATGCTTAGTTTTTTGAGCGTAACGGCGACTGAACTGTCCACTTTAAGTTTAGTTTTGAGTGAAAAATATCTAATGTGTCAGCAATAAACAAGTTAATGTCATAAAATGTTCTTCTGAGTAATTCTTGAACCAGTTCTACATCACTTGTTTACTTTTTGGTATGTGTTTTGAAATAACAATTTCGTAGTCAAGCTTTTCAATAGGTTGCTTATGCACTGAGAGAAAAACTTTAACAAATAATGAATACCAAGAAATAATAAACACTGTTAATATTTTTGTTTGTTTTGAAATGTATATATATATATATATTAGTGAGCTTCTCAGCCACATTAACACTAAGATCGCCAGAGTGTCATGCAGATATTTATTCACAGTATTTCAACAGTTTTTCTTACTTTTTATACCATTAGCATGCAGCTGTGCACTCAGAGATGTGTAACTTATGTTATTTAGAAAAACAACTGATCATTTAAATCGCATATCCGACTATAAAAGTATCTATTGTATTTTAAGCAGATGCTATAACGATTGTCTGTAGAATGAATCACTTTAGTTCTTGATTCGCTAGCACATAATTGTCAATTTATTATTTGTTTTTCATTTTTTAAGAGAGGCACAAAAGATCTTTTTATACCCTGATCCCAATCAAAATGGATAAAAAGGGTATAATAGTTTTGTTGAAATTTATGTAACTGGCAGAATAAAGTTTTCGTTCGATCTAGAAATGTTCGTCTGTTCTCAGAACCTACAATTTATATAGGTAACTTACCAAATTGCCAAGCAATTCATGAAATTGATATCAAAATTCAGCTTTTTGTGAAAGTCGATTAGGTTTAATTGTAACTTCTGGAATAGTATACATAGATCAAGGATCTTTCATTTGTTATTCATTACGTTTGAAGTAACAGGGTATATCCTAGTCGGGCACTCCCTAGAGAGACTACTTGTTTATTTGCAAGAGTTAAAATTGTCGATGAGTAGGTAAAACACTCAACAATTTTGTAATGCCACCCAAAAGTATGCATCATTATTTTTCGAAAACATTTTTCTTTCATGTTCCCTTATTACGCACGATCCGGAGCTGATAGGGCACAATCTCTTTTGCAAATGTTCTGCCAGTATAGATTTACACAGATTTAATTAGATTTAAGCAGCGGGACAGAGCCAAAGGCACAGTGGGTAGCAATGGCCTCATAGCTTCAGAACCGGAGGACAGAAAATGAGGCAAAGCCGCAGGATAAATGTGAAATGAGGTCAGCAAAGAACTCATAGAATATTCACTTATCGTCTAATTGGATTAGCCTTGCTCTTAGTGGCTTTACCAATCAATGCTCTGACATCGGATACGCTTGGCTTAGATTAAAGCCGGTTCCGGTTCCTATTCCGATATGCATTGTATATGTATGTTTACATTTTGAGTTTGATTGGTCGCTTCGGCTCTCCTCATATTGGGTGTGGCATGTGTGTAATGCGAATAAAAATTTAAATATATAAATATTTTAAATGGGTCGCAAGTTGCTCAGGAAGGAATAATTGATAATATACGGATTTCAGTTTCTTTCCATAAGTTCTTATTAATACACTTTGATAATTAAAGTCTAGTATAAAAACACAAGTGGAAACGAGTTTAAAAATCAACTTACAATATCGATCAAAATAAATATTTCTTTGGGTTTGATTAGAAAGGATATCTAAATTTCGATGTCTGACAATATTTTGTTGATAAATCCAAGTTCTTAACACATGAGCGCATTTTTCAACGAATCAGCAGTTCAAACCACGGGGTGCAATTTTCCATTTGCATAGATTCAATAAGATAATGTCAACACAGATTTATAGACTCCGATGGCAGGTGTCAAACAGGCTGCGATTGAGAACAGCGATTAAAAGGGCACAGAAATGACAGGCAGGACGAAGGATATGCGTGAAATGAGGTCGAAGTGAGTCACTTGTAAGTTATGTAGGTTGCCTAATTGGATTAATAGTGGCTTCGATTAAGTGAGCTAAGCTAAATTACTTTTAGATATATAGTAGAGCCCGAGTTAGTCAATTGAATCGCAAGTTCAGGCAGATTATTCTAAAAGAAAAACAAGAATATGCGATATTTTAACAGATAGTGTTTGCCCCAGTAACAAATCAGTCTTCGTAATCAAAAGAGCCTAGGATCAACTTTAAATACAGAGACGTGACCAATACTTAACTGGAATTTTATATAAAAACGAATTAATCAGAAATAGAAAAAGGTGCAATTAACAAAAAATTCGATCAACTTTAGTATAGATGTGATTCAAACGGGAGTCTATAATTTCTGCCTGCAACTGTGATTGGAATAACAAGGATTATCTGAAAGAGTCAAAAAGGGGAATATTAGGTAAGGGCAAAGATAAACTCCTGCCTGGTAAGCCTGTTCCATATATCTAACATAATTATTGACTTATGTATGCAGATTTTATAAGAGGCATCAAAATATGATATTGTTTTAAAAATCTGGCAGAGCACAGCATTTGGAGCCTGGCCATATGTTACATATAGAGTCTGCCCATAGGTACGCTCCATAAGATTTTGCCTATTTATGCTATAAGTTGTCCCATAATAAATATAACATCCAACAACTGTTACATAGATCATAAACTTTATTCGGGTTGTGTTTTTTTCTGTTTATCTAACTGTGATAAATACATTAGAGAATGCTTGCGGTGTTTGACTTGTACATTTAAAGTTTGTTTTATAATTTTATTATTATTATTTATGGGGTATATGTTTTGTAGAGCGTGGCTTGTTGTGGTTGTAGTTAATACTCCTGTGAAGCTAAGCTAGTATTTATTTGTTTATCCAGTTTTATTTAAAATTATTTAGGCAAATTATGAAATCCATTAGAAAATAGTTCTATAAATAATAAATTAAAATACAGGCTTAACATAAAAGGACTACAGAGGAATAATACACCTAAAACTAAACTAAGTAAATAATTAAAGTTAATCAGCAAACGGCTTAGCATTTGGGGCTAAACAAAATATCACGTTCCAACTAAAATAGAGATACGATTGAAGCAACTGCCGCTCAGTTGGCCAACTGATTTCCCAAGGCCAGAGCGGGCAGCAAAATGGCGGCCAAGATGGCGGCAAGGCGTGTGGAGCCATTGCAGCGATCTGAGAGGCAATCCTCACAGAATATTCGCCGCACATTCTTCTCCGGAGTGGTCACGTTGCACAGCTCCACGGGATCCGACTTGTTGGTGTAGTAGCAGAATCGTTTGGTTATGATCTTGCCATTATCTAAAGTAAACAAAACTGTAAGTAGGGGCTTGGTAGTCGGCTTGATTTACTTACACTCCTCCACAGTTTTGCGGCAAACGGGACGCTCGTGATCCGAGTTGATGCTGCTGTTGCAGCTGCGCAGCAGATTTATATTGCGCTCCTTGATCAGATCCGTCGGTATGTTATCCTCCTGAAAGGTCACATCGCAAAAGTCCTCCGCTCCAATGGTGTCCGAGCTGCAGTGCCAGCACTGCAAATGCTGATGTTCATGTGCTGTAAAGATGGCCAAATAAATGATTTGATTAGCTTGTTTACTACACGACCTTTACGGCCTGGCCTCAATTTGGCTGGGTCTCTAATAGCTGGCGTAAAACTATTCTTACATTTTGCCCATTCAAGAGCAAACCCGTATTGTGTATCCAACGCTTGTAGCTGTTGACATCATCAGTCTTTGTGCCAAAAACAAACCCAACTAACTTTATGTGTCGCCACCCCCAAATTCTGGTCCAACCCTCGTTGAATATCCGTTCGGCAGCCGCAGCAGACTGTGAATTGTGCGTAGCGAGTCGAAGCGGCGCCTTCATTGAATTTTTATTACGTATACACAACTAAATGCCATTTGAGAGTAAGTGAAATTTATTATTGCACCCGCAATATGAACGACTCTGTTTCGTGGCTGAGAGAGAGCCAAGATTTTTATGAGATTTTTATGCGTCCATGAAGCACTAAAAACTGTTGACTCGCAAAATTTGTTATCAACTTTTTAAATGTAGAGCTTGACCAAAAACGTGTTCGGGCTTTAGAGTATTGCATGATGAGTCAGAGGTGTGAGAGTATAAAGTACACTGTCGAGGAAATCACCCATTATATATAATTGATTACCACAATTCCATTTTCAACATGCTCTCAAGTAATCTAAAACGTGTGTTTATATAAAATGTCTGTTAAAAATTTGTTTAATATATATTAATAATATCTTTTAATGTCTTAAAAATTATTTAGTTTTTGGAGAAATAAAAAAGTTAATATTTTTGTTTCGATAACTTGTTTTTATTTTGTGTTTTTATGCAAAAAGAAAAAAACATAAACAGACAGTTGGATTGGAAGAGAATTCCATTTTTGTAATGAAAAAAGTAAACTTATTAAAGTAGATAAAACTATTAAAAATATAATATTGTTGAGAACACATTCAACTTTTTCTTTGAGTGTAAGTTTTCATGAGCACTACTCAATACTACTTTGCCTCTTTCTCTCATAATTCTCTCATCACTTTTTTCCCCACTCGCTGATTGATTTGCCTATCACACTGTGATTTTTTGTTGTTGTTTTATCAAGCGCTTTGTTTATTTATGTTTTCTATATAATTTGTTTTTAAATTAAATTCAATTTTTGGTAAACATTGACAGAGGAAGCATTGGCACAGCACAAGAAGAGTGAGCGTATTTTTGGAAGTGATTCGCATAAAATTAATATTTAATTAGATTGTTTGCCGTCTGGGGGTGGGGGTGAGCATGGAAAATGACGTGCCCTGGAACCACCTGCTGGTCAAAACAAACATGCAAATTCATTTTTCTCAACTTAGGTATGCGTGATTAGCTGTTGGCTCTGACAGACCCGAAGATCAAGATGGTTCGTTTGGCTTTTGTGTGCCTTCAAGGTTTTAGCATGTCCACAGCAAGGTGGTCAGCAAAAATGTTGCAGGCGGGCAGTTTGTAAGGACAAAACTTTCCTTACATGTTGGGTTATTTTCTTTTTTAAAAGTCAACTTGCCGTAAATCTAAATCAAACATGCAATGTTGTTGTTAGTTGTCCGCCAATGTTGGGACCTTGACACGCGTCATGGCAGCTACCGGACCCAGTTCTCGAGCTGGGTGTCAAATATTGACGCCGACAAAATTTGCATTTAATTTTGAAAATGTGAGTGTATTAAATTACATTATTATGAATTTGCTGGCACCTTAAACGTCAGTCGAGCGAGTCCTTCAGCTGTCAGCGCTCAAGACAACATTGACGCGTGCTGTATTGTAGTTATTAGTTGTTGTTCTTATTGTTGTTGTTGTTGTTGTTATTATTGTTCATTTATGCAGCCCCTAACGCCCACGTTCAAGTCAACGTCTGCATTTTAAAACCTTGTCGGTTCTAGTTCTCAGGCTTCCTCTAAACTGACGTGCAATTGCGGGTAATTTGCCAGCGCCCTAGTCGAAGAAGTCTCTAGATGGACTAACTAGTGCCGTTTTTATACTCGACGTAATTGATTGTTTGTACGGTACACATAGGGGCCAAGTCAAGGTCGCGTGCTAGCTACTTTCTTATCGAACTGACGCACAGCCTGTTATTTAAGCTGTGCCTATACCCTGTACCCAGCGAAGTGATGTAAGAAGCGTATCAAGAGGTTTTTTTAAGAAATAGAAACAGGATGGCAAAAAAAAGCCATTTAGAATCGTACATGTATTTGCGATAGCTGAAGTGATATGTGGCTGCTTTTAAATTAAAATTGATTGCAACCTCAAGTCTGGCTAGTATTACCCATTTTTACCAAAAATATTCATCAGCAGTTATCGAAGTCTAATTTTTCATGTAATGCATTGTAAGCGAGTGCAAAGTAGAAGGGACACGGGATTAGCATTTGGCTATACAACCCCATTTGTCACCAGCCAGGAGTGAGGGGAACCTGTTCAACCTTTTTTATCAAAGTAATAGGAAAATATAAACGCATTCAGTAAATATTCTAGTTCTAGAAATACCCAATGTAGATTTATTTGTTGGCGTGTGATAAATTCTATATATACCCGATATACATATTTTTTCTAAAGATAACTCGTTTAGACTAGAACTAAACCATTTAAAGCATCCACATCGTGAACGTGTTATAGGGTATTTCCGTGTCGGCCAATCTATTTCTTTGATCTGAGCTATTGAAAGTGGAAGCCTTGCAATTGAAGTCTACAGGAAGTTGCTTTCTCTCTATATGCAAATGTTGTATCTCGAGGGTGGGCATTTGCAACCCCTAAATCAAAAATTGCAACAATATACAGCAAAAGGCTTTCGCACATCCGCACTTAGCTCGCACCACCGAAAAATAAGAAAATAAACTCAAGCATAGTGAAAAACAACAAGCAAAGTGTATTCATGGCATAATTTGATACGCATCGGAAGTTTGTTGTCGCCTGCAATTAAGTGAACCCCCAGACCACATGTCAGCTGGTGAGGGGGGTTAGTTGATGGCGGGGGGTGGTCTAGTATCCTGTGAAGCGTGCTCAATCTGCGCATCCTGTTTGTCAGCTCATTTTGAACGAAAACAAGCCGAGCAACGCCTGTCGCATTATCAGTTATCTACAAATTACGCAATTTATGCCAAGCAATTCGAACCAAACTTGAACCCCCACCACACACAGATACACACACAAACACACACACACACAGTCGAGGTCTGTGACATAGTTTCCACGCATCCAGCTAGGTGGGGGTAGAAATCTGTGCTGGATACGCGAGTACAGTTGAGATGAGTTTTGGCTAGGCCGGCGCTGCTGGAAACTGGAGCAGACGCCGTTCTGGCGCCAGTTTGACATGCGCAGTGCTCCAAGCAGATGCGCAGTGGGGTCCTGATTGAATGCAAGCCAATTAGATAATTGCAGGACCCTCACAGACACAGCAGCCCATGCCATGACAATTGGGAAAGCAACAGGAATTAATTCCATATTCAATCTGACTGAATTATGAGTAATTATAATTAGTAGTTCACTTCAGCAGTCAATTAATGCATATTAAGAGCAAATTTAATTAAGTTGCATTGCTGCATTAATCAACGATTTTTATGGCCAAATGCAAATGCATTCTACGCTATGTGTGTGTGCGTGTGTCTGTGTGTGAAACAAAGCAAATAGCTTGCAAATATTTAAGATAAATAAACAACAAGCAATTCCAAAATACACAAATGCATTCAGATTTCCTTCCCATGCCAATCATTGAACAGCGTGAAAATCACAAAAATGCCGCCAAATTACGACACATACATATATTTATTTCTTATGAATATATATTTGTGTATGTATCTGTAGAAAAAGTGCGCAAATTTTCTGTACATTGACCCACAAAGTGTTTGCGTGTTGGCAAAAGATTGTAAAAACTCAGCTGTAAATTAGCCAAGCCCTTCAAGAAGCACGACTTGAACTGAGATTTTGTGCAGTCATAAAAGGATAATTAAATATAAAGGTTTCTTAATATCAGAAAAAATAATATATGTTTTTTTTAAGAAAGTTACAGGAAGTAAAGGAGGTTATCAATTATATATATAACATTTTTCTTTTGCCTCCTTGCAGAGGTAAGATCCTATACATCTAAACTTCTTACTCCGTACGCAATCGTAAGCTCTCATATAAATAAGTAATCTTTCACCTCTTTGTAGGGGTTCGATTCGTAAACTTCGTGTTCAGTACGCAAGCGTAAGCCTGAATAGCTTATAATTAACTAAATTTGTTACAATAAATATGTCGGCTTGCGTGTAGGTATATCGCCATACAAATATTCCAAAAAGCAATCGATCAATTTCTATTTGCTTAAACCATTAAATAATCGTAAAAAATAAATTCTATATAATTCGTTTCACTCACGAGTGCCATATCTGACAGTATATACCTCTCTACGCCATATATTTATCCAATCAAATTTGGAATAATTCGATTCATTCGTTTTAGTCTTAAGTATAATGCCAGAGATTTATTCTCCAGACTTTCTGTAATTAATAAACCTTAAAATTTGTGCACATGCGAGCAACTTGTACCACAAACAGCTCTTCAATCTATTCATGTATATATAAATATTCCAAAAAGCAATTTGTTTATGACATATAAAAGCCATAAAACAGAAATACATTTTGGTAATCATCAAGATATTTCCCTAAATGTTGTATACGCAGGTGTGAAAACATTTTTAACAGCTTTCCGCTGAGTTATGAACAATAATTGTTTAATTTTTAACTATATTACTGTATTGTAATAAAATTTCAATTTTCACACATGTAAAACTTTTGAACTGAAATATTTACTAAATTCATGGACATGAAATATTGAATATAAGTAATGAAAGGGCTATCAAAATAAATTTGTTTATGTCATATAGTAGACACCGGAAAAGAAAGAAATCTTAAATTTCGACAATAAATTAAACTGAATGTTTCATACTCAGGTGTTAAAAATTGTAGCATCACCTTTAATCGATTTATGAAAATAAATTGTTTAGTCTCTTACAGTATTCAGCTATGATTTTTATGGCTATTTTTAAGCATGGTACAACTTTTATAAACACCGCAAAAAAAAAACAGAGAAAATCGTAAAAATTTGCCGCAAAATAAAAAGAAACCAACAAATAAAAAATGTATGTAAACAAACTCAAAATCCAAGTGAAACGTTTCATTCATTCGAAAGTGATCGAAAAGCCACACCTGAGACCATTCTCTAGAGAGCGCATAATTTAAAGGCAACCTTGGTGCCCCAGATGTAATTACACGTAAGCACAGGCCCAATTGGAACTCGCACAAGATTAACAACAAATTTTTGTTTTAATGTGTTTATGAATGCACCCAAAAGCGAGCCACGTGCAACGCGCGACGATCGGAACGAGCGGAACTCACCTCTAATATTGTAGGCGCTGGCCAGCAGGCAAAAGCCAGCAATTATGAATTTCATGGGCGCTGACATAGTTAGGAATAGTATTGGATTACTTGGCGCTGGAATGCTAAGGCTACAAATCTCTACAAGGCACGTAGACCGCTGGGCGACACAATGGCGCCGTCTTTCCGGTGAACAAGACGCAGGCAGGACTATCAAATTCCTTGTGTGTGTATCCTTTGTGGGGCCAATGCCAGGAGCTGCCTTTGTTTGATTCGTATGTACTTTGAACTGCGCGCGATGCAAACGGCTGCTCGTCCGAGTAACGACTGTGCGGCCCAGCGAGCCGCAGGCTATGCTGCCACATTGCCACACACTAGACGTCAACGCCGGCGGCAACGCCGACTGCGGCCGCGACGTTGCTCTGGCTGTGTCTCAGACAATGACGACGTTGCTTGGGGATGCCCCATGCTGCTGTCAATCGCCCAGCCTAACAGTTAAGTTAGTTTTGCGCTTGCCGCAAAGAAAAGATTATCAGAGAAATTCAGACAAT
Source organism: Drosophila montana (assembly GCF_035044405.1). NCBI lineage: Eukaryota > Metazoa > Arthropoda > Insecta > Diptera > Drosophilidae > Drosophila > Drosophila montana. The sequence goes on along the minus strand of NW_026998621.1, from coordinate 13,439 downwards.
TATTCAATGTTGTCAATGTTGTTTTAAAACACATATCAGATATAAGCAAAATTATAAATTGAAAATACAAATTGTAAATTAATAAAGATTCTGTGAAATTATGTTCATTTGTTAAACATTTCCCTTACACAAATTAATTGGCAAACTTTTAAACTTTGCGTATTAAATTAGCTGTTACGTTTCCCGTTTTATGGTCACCCCACATGTGGTGTGAAACTTGGCTAAGCCTGAGACAAAAGCTTTTGGCATACATAAACTAGTTTTTTGACAGCTTTGAAACTTATATTTTTTATTTTAAAATGAAATGAATTATTGTAAATTCTTTTGTTGACTTTTTGGAATATCTCGGCCAAATAATGTCCGATTTTCGAATGATATATCATTTATGACTCGTAAGGATCAGTACTATCGATTGGCATCAAAAAAATGAAAATCTAAATTTTGACCCAAATCGACGAAAAGCAAGGGGTTACATCACGTTTTCTCTAAAAATCGGGGTCCGTTCGAAAATCAAAACTTTTTTGATGATTTTTTGGAATATCTCGGGTATATATTGTCAGATTTTGAAATGTTATACCTTTTTGAATTCGTACGGATCTCTACTATCAATTGGCATTCAACCATTTCAAAAATCGATGGGTCGATAAAAGTGGTTGACCAAAAACCGATTCGTTTGTAAAGTCAACCTTGTTTGATGATTTTTTGGAATATCTCGTCCAAATAATGTGCGATTTGGCAATTTTATACCATTTTGGACTCGTAAGGATCACTACTATCGATTGGCATCAAAAAAATGAAAATCTAAATTTTGACCAAAATCGGCAAAATGGCAAGGGGTTACATCACGTTTTTTCTAAAAATCGGGGTCCGTTCGAAAATCAAAACTTTTTTGATGATATTTTTTGAATATCTCGGGTATATATTGTCAGATTTTGAAATGTTATACCTTTTTGAATTCGTACGGATCCCTACTATCAATTGGCATTCAAACATTTCAAGAATCGATGGTTCAAAAAAAGTTGTTGACCAAAAACCGATTCGTTTGTAAAGTCAGCCTTTTTTGATGATTTTTTGGAATATCTCGTCCAAATAATGTGCGATTTGGGAATTTTATACCATTTTGGACTCGTAAGGATCACTACTATCGATTGGCATCAAAAAAATGAAAATCTAAATTTTGGCCAAAATTGGCAAAATGGCAAGGGGTTATATCACGTTTTTTCTAAAAATCGGGGTACGTTCGAAAATCAAAACTTTTTTGATGATGTTTTTTGAATATCTCGGGTACATATTGCCAGATTTTGAAATGTTATACCTTTTTGAATTCGTACGGATCCCTACTATCAACTGGCATTCAAACATTTCAAAAATCGATGGGTTAAAAAAAGTGGTTGACCAAACACCGATTCGTTTGTAAAGTCAGCCTTTTTTGATGATTTTTTGGAATATCTCGTCCAAATAATGTGCGATTTGGGAATTTTATACCATTTTGGAGTCGTAAGGATCACTACTATCGATTGGCATCAAAACAATGAAAATCTAAATTTTGGCCAAAATTGGCAAAATGGCAAGGGGTTATATCACGTTTTTTCTAAAAATCGGGGTACGTTCGAAAATCAAAACTTTTTTGATGATGTTTTTTGAATATCTCGGGTACATATTGCCAGATTTTGAAATGTTATACCTTTTTGAATTCGTACGGATCCCTACTATCAACTGGCATTCAAACATTTCAAGAATCGATTGTTCAAAAAAAGTTGTTGACCAAAAACCGATTCGTTTGTAAAGTCAGCCTTTTTTGATGATTTTTTGGAATATCTCGTCCAAATAATGTGCGATTAGGGAATTTTATACCATTTTGGACTCGTAAGGATCACTACTATCGATTGGCATCAAAAAAATGAAAATCTAATTTTTGACCAAAATCGGCAAAATGGCAAGGGGTTACATCACGTTTTTTCTAAAAATCGGGGTCCGTTCGAAAATCAAAACTTTTTTGATGATGTTTTTTGAATATCTCGGGTATATACTGTCAGATTTTGAAATGTTATACCTTTTTGAATTCGTACGGATCCCTACTATCAATTGGCATTCAAACATTTCAAGAATCGATGGTTCAAAAAAAGTTGTTGACCAAAAACCGATTCGTTTGTAAAGTCAGCCTTTTTTGATGATTTTTTGGAATATCTCGTCCAAATAATGTGCGATTTGGGAATTTTATACCATTTTGGAGTCGTAAGGATCACTACTATCGATTGGCATCAAAAAAATGAAAATCTAAATTTTGGCCAAAATTGGCAAAATGGCAAGGGGTTACATCACGTTTTTTCTAAAAATCGGGGTCCGTTCGAAAATCAAAACTTTTTTGATGATTTTTTGGAATATCTCGGGTATATATTGTCAGATTTTGAAATGTTATACCTTTTTGAATTCGTACGGATCCCTACTATCAATTGGCATTCAAACATTTCAAGAATCGATGGTTCAAAAAAAGTTGTTGACCAAAAACCGATTCGTTTGTAAAGTCAACCTTTTTTGATGATTTTTTGGAATATCTCGTCCAAATAATGTGCGATTTGGGAATTTTATACCATTTTGGAGTCGTAAGGATCACTACTATCGATTGGCATCAAAAAAATGAAAATCTAAATTTTGGCCAAAATTGGCAAAATGGCAAGGGGTTACATCACGTTTTTTCTAAAAATCGGGGTCCGTTCGAAAAGTCAAAACTTTTTTGATGATTTTTTGGAATATCTCGGCCATATAATGTGCAGATTTGGGAATGTTATACCTTTTTGGATTCGTACGGATCACTACTATCGATTGGCATTCAAACATTTCAAAATCGAAATGGTTCAAAATCAAGTTGTTGACCAAAAACTCGGGGTCCGTTCGAAAATCAAATATTTTTTGATGATTTTTGGAATATCTCGGGTATATATTGTCAGATTTTGAAATGTTATACCTTTTTGAATTCGTACGGATCCCTACTATCAATTGGCATTCAAAAAAAGAATCATTTCAAAATTGGCAATTTTTGAGTCAGGAATTTTTGAAAATCTGTCAAATTTGGTTGAAATCTGGCCAAATATGGCAAGGGCGCTGCATTCACGTTTTTTCTAAAAATCGGGGTCCGTTCGAAAATCAAAACTTTTTTGATGATTTTTTGGAATATCTCGGGTATATATTGTCAGATTTTGAAATGTTATACCTTTTTGAATTCGTACGGATCCCTACTATCAATTGGCATTCAAACATTTCAAGAATCGATGGTTCAAAAAAAGTTGTTGACCAAAAACCGATTCGTTTGTAAAGTCAGCCTTTTTTGATGATTTTTTGGAATATCTCGTCCAAATAATGTGCGATTAGGGAATTTTATACCATTTTGGAGTCGTAAGGATCACTACTATCGATTGGCATCAAAAAAATGAAAATCTAAATTTTGGCCAAAATTGGCAAAATGGCAAGGGGTTACATCACGTTTTTTCTAAAAATGGCGTTCGAATCAAACTTTTTGATGAGGATACTCTATCGATTGTCGTCGGTATCAATACGTTGATGCCACGCATACTATCAACTGGCATTCAAACATTTCAAGAATCGATGGTTCAAAAAAAGTTGTTGACCAAAAACCGATTCGTTTGTAAAGTCAGCCTTTTTTGATGATTTTTTGGAATATCTCGTCCAAATAATGTGCGATTAGGGAATTTTATACCATTTTGGAGTCGTAAGGATCACTACTATCGATTGGCATCAAAAAAATGAAAATCTAAATTTTGGCCAAAATTGGCAAAATGGCAAGGGGTTACATCACGTTTTTTCTAAAAATCGGGGTCCGTTCGAAAATCAAAACTTTTTTGATGATTTTTTGGAATATCTCGGGTATATATTGTCAGATTTTGAAATGTTATACCTTTTTGAATTCATACGGATCCCTACTATCAATTGGCATTCAAACATTTCAAGAATCGATGGTTCAAAAAAAGTTGTTGACCAAAAACCGATTCGTTTGTAAAGTCAACCTTTTTTGATGATTTTTTGGAATATCTCGTCCAAATAATGTGCGAATTGGGAATTTTATACCATTTTGGACTCGTAAGGATCACTACTATCGATTGGCATCAAAAAAATGAAAAGCTAAATTTTGGTCAAAATTGGCAAAATGGCAAGGGGTTACATCACGTTTTTTCTAAAAATCGGGGTCCGTTCGAAAATCAGAACTTTTTTTGATGATGTTTTTTGAATATCTCGGGTATATATTGTTAGATTTTGAAATGTTATACCTTTTTGAATTCGTACGGATCCCTACTATCAACTGGCATTCAAACAATTCAAAAATCGATGGGTTAAAAAAAGTTGTTGACCAAAAACCGATTCGTTTGTAAAGTCAACCTTTTTTGATGATTTTTTGGAATATCTCGTCCAAATAATGTGCGATTAGGGCATTTTATACCATTTTGGAGGCGTAAGGATCACTTCTATCGATTGGCATCAAAAAAATGAAAATCTTAATTTTGGCCAAAATTGGCAAAATGGCAAGGGGTTACATCACGTTTTTTCTAAAAATCGGGGTCCGTTCGAAAATCAAAACTTTTTTGATGATTTTTTGGAATATGTCGGGTATATTTTGTAAGATTTTGAAATGTTATACCTTTTTGAATTCGTACGGATCCCTACTATCAACTGGCATTCAACCATTTCAAAAAAATCGATGGGTTAAAAAAAGTGGTTGACCAAAAACCGATTCGTTTGTAAAGTCAGCCTTTTTTGATGATTTTTTGGAATATCTCGTCCAAATAATGTGCGATTAGGGAATTTTATACCATTTTGGCATCAAAAAAATGAAAATCTAAATTTTGGCCAAAATTGGCAAAATGGCAAGGGGTTACATCACGTTTTTTCTAAATATCGGGGTCCGTTCGAAAATCAAAACTTGTTTGATGATTTTTTGGAATATGTCGGGTATATATTGTCAAATTTTAAAATGTTATACCTTTTTGAATTCATACGGATCCCTACTATCAATTGACATTCAAACATTTCAAGAATCGATGGTTCAAAAAAAGTTGTTGACCAAAAACCGATTCGTTTGTAAAGTCAACCTATTTGATGATTTTTTGGAATATCTCGTCCAAATAATGTGCGAATTGGGAATTTTATACCATTTTGGACTCACTATCGATTGGCATCAAAAAAATGAAAATCTAAATTTTGGCGAAAATTGGCAGAATGGCAAGGGGTTACATCACGTTTTTTCTAAAAATCGGGGTCCGTTCGAAAATCAAAACTTTTTTGATGATTTTTTGGAATATCTCGGGTATATATTGTCAGATTTTGAAATGTTATACCTTTTTGAATTCTTCGGATCCCTACTATCAATTGGCATTCAAACATTTCAAAAATCGATGGGTTTAAAATAGTGGTTGACCAAAAACCGATTCGTTTGTAAAGTCAACCTTTTTTGATGATATTTTGGAATATCTCGTCCAAATAATGTGCGATTAGGGAATTTTATACCATTTTGGACTCGTAAGGATCACTACTATCGATTGGCATCAAAAAAATGAAAATCTAAATTTTGGCCAAAATTGGCAAAATGGCAAGGGGTTACATCACGTTTTTTCTAAAAATCGGGGTCCGTTCGAAAATCAAAACTTTTTTGTTGATTTTTTGGAATATCTCGGGTATATATTGTCAGATTTTGAAATGTTATACCTTTTTGAATTCATACGGATCCCTACTATCAATTGGCATTCAAACATTTCAAGAATCGATGGTTCAAAAAAAGTTGTTGACCAAAAACCGGTTCGTTTGTAAAGTCAACCTTTTTTGATCATATTTTGGAATATCTCGTCCAAATAATGTGCGATTAGGGAATTTTATACCATTTTGGACTCGTAAGGATCACTACTATCGATTGGCATCAAAAAAATGAAAATCTAAATTTTGGCCAAAATTGGCAAAATGGCAAGGGGTTACATCAAGTTTTTTCTAAAAATCGGGGTCCGTTCGAAAATCAAAACTTTTTTGATGATTTTTTGGAATATCTCGGGTATATATTGTCAGATTTTGAAATGTTATACCTTTTTGAATTCGTACGGATCCCTACTATCAACTGGCATTCAAACAATTCAAAAATCGATGGGTTAAAAAAAGTGGTTGACCAAAAACCGATTCGTTTTTGATGATTTTTTGGAATATGTCAGGTATATATTGTCAAATTTTAAAATGTTATACCTTTTTGAATTCATACGGATCCCTACTATCAATTGGCATTCAAACATTTCAAGAATCGATGGTTCAAAAAAAGTTGTTGACAAAAAAAATGATGATCTAAATTTTGGCCAAAATTGGCAAAATGGCAAGGGGTTACATCACGTTTTTTCTAAAAATCGGGGTCCGTTCGAAAATCAAAACTTTTTTGTTGATTTTTTGGAATATCTCGGGTATATATTGTGAGATTTTGAAATGTTATACCTTTTTGAATTCGTACGGATCCCTACTATCAACTGGCATTCAAACATTTCAAAAATCGATGGGTTAAAAAAAGTTGTTGAACAAAAACCGATTCGGTTTGTAAAGTCAACCTTTTTTGATGATTTTTTGGAATATCTCGTCCAAATAATGTGCGATTAGGGAATTTTATACCATTTTGGACTCGTAAGGATCACTACTATCGATTGGCATCAAAAAAATGAAAATCTAAATTTTGGCCAAAATTGGCAAAATGGCTAGGGGTTACATCACGTTTTTTCTAAAAATCGGGGTCCGTTCGAAAATCAAAACTTTTTTGATGATTTTTTGGAATATCTCGAGTATATATTGTCAGATTTTGAAATGTTATACCTTTTTGAATTCGTTCGGATCCCTACTATCAATTGGCATTCAAACATTTCAAAAATCGATGGGTTTAAAATAGTGGTTGAGCAAAAACCGATTCGTTTGTAAAGTCAACCTTTTTTGATGATATTTTGGAATATCTCGTCCAAATAATGTGCGATTAGGGAATTTTATACCATTTTGGACTCGTAAGGATCACTACTATCGATTGGCATCAAAAAAATGAAAATCTAAATTTGGCCAAAATTGGCAAAATGCAAGGGGTTACATCACGTTTTTTCTAAAACGGGGTCCGTTCGAAAATCAAAACTTTTTTGTTGATTTTTTGGAATATCTCGGGTATATATTGTCAGATTTTGAAATGTTATACCTTTTTGAATTCATACGGATCCCTACTATCAATTGGCATTCAAACATTTCAAGAATCGATGGTTCAAAAAAAGTTGTTGACCAAAAACCGGTTCGTTTGTAAAGTCAACCTTTTTTGATGATTTTTTGGAATATCTCGTCCAAATAATGTGCGATTTGGGAATTTTATACCATTTTGGAGTCGTAAGGATCACTACTATCGATTGGCATCAAAAAAATGAAAATCGAAATTTTGGCCAAAATTGGCAAAATGGCAAGGGGTTACATCACGTTTTTTCTAAAAATCGGGGTCTGTTCGAAAATCAAAACTTTTTTGATGATTTTTTGGAATATCTCGGATATATATTTTCAGATTTTGAAATGTTATACCTTTTTGAATTCATACGGATCCCTACTATCAATTGGCATTCAAACAATTCAAAAATCGATGGGTTAAAAAAAGTGGTTGACCAAAAACCGATTCGTTTGTAAATCAGCCTTTTTTGATGATTTTTTGGAATATCTCGCCCAAATAATGTGCGATTAGGGAATTTTATACCATTTTGGAGGCGTAAGGATCACTTCTATCGATTGGCATCAAAAAAATGAAAATCTTAATTTTGGCCAAAATTGGCAAAATGGCAAGGGGTTACATCACGTTTTTTCTAAAAATCGGGGTCCGTTCGAAAATCAAAACTTTTTTGATGATTTTTTGGAATATCTCGGGTATATAGTGTCAGATTTTGAAATGTTATACCTTTTTGAATTCATACGGATCCCTACTATCAATTGGCATTCAAACATTTTAAGAATCGATGGTTCAAAAAAAGTGGTTGACAAAAAACCGATTCGTTTGTAAAGTCAACCTTTTTTGATGATTTTTTGGAATATCTCGTCCAAATAATGTGCGAATTGGGAATTTTATACCATTTTGGACTCGTAAGGATCACTACTATCGATTGGCATCAAAAAAATGAAAATCTTAATTTTGGCCAAAATTGGCAAAATGGCAAGGGGTTACATCACGTTTTTTCTAAACATCGGGGTCCGTTCGAAAATCAAAACTTTTGATGATTTTTTGGAATATCTCGGGTATATAGTGTCAGATTTTGAAATGTTATACTTTTTTGAATTCGTACGGATCCCTACTATCAATTGGCATTCAAACATTTCAAAAATCGATGGGTTAAAAAAAGTGGTTGACCAAAAACCGATTCGTTTGTAAAGTCAGCCTTTTTTGATGATATTTTGGAATATCTCGTCCAAATAATGTGCGATTAGGGAATTTTATACCATTTTGGACTCGTAAGGATCACTACTATCGATTGGCATCAAAAAAATGAAAATCTAAATTTTGACCAAAATCGGCAAAATGGCAAGGGGTTACATCACGTTTTTTCTAAAAATCGGGGTCCGTTCGAAAATCAAAACTTTTTTGATGATGTTTTTTGAATATCTCGGGTATATATTGTTAGATTTTGAAATGTTATACCTTTTTGAATTCATACGGATCCCTACTATCAATTGACATTCAAACATTTTAAGAATCATGGTTCAAAAAAAGTTGTTGACAAAAAACCGATTCGTTTGTAAAGTCAACCTTTTTTGATGATTTTTTGGAATATCTCGTCCAAATAATGTGCGAATTGGGAATTTTATACCATTTTGGACTCGTAAGGATCACTAATATCGATTGGCATCAAAAAAATGAAAATTTAAATTTTGACAAAAATCGGCAAAATGGCAAGGGGTTACATCACGTTTTTTCTAAAAATCGGGGTCCGTTCGAAAATCAAAACTTTTTTGATGATGTTTTTTGAATATCTCGGGTATATATTGTTAGATTTTGAAATGTTATACCTTTTTGAATTCATACGGATCCCTACTATCAATTGACATTCAAACATTTTAAGAATCGATGGTTCAAAAAAAGTTGTTGACAAAAAACCGATTCGTTTGTAAAGTCAACCTTTTTTGATGATTTTTTGGAATATCTCGGTCCAAATAATGTGCGAATTGGGAATTTTATACCATTTTGGACTCGTAAGGAATCACTAATATCGATTGGCATCAAAAAAATGAAAATTTAAATTTTGACCAAAATCGGCAAAATGGCAAGGGGTTACATCACGTTTTTTCTAAAAATCGGGGTCCGTTCGAAAATCAAAACTTTTTTAATGATGTTTTTTGAATATCTCGGGTATTTATTGTTAGATTTTGAAATGTTATACCTTTTTGAATTCGTACGGATCCCTACTATCAATTGGCATCAAAAAAATGAAAATCTAAATTTTGGCCAAAATTGGCAAAATGGCAAGGGGTTACATCACGTTTTTTCTAAAAATCGGGGTCCGTTCGAAAATCAAAACTTTTTTGATGATTTTTTGGAATATCTCGGCTATATATTGTCAGATTTTGAAATGTTATACCTTTTTGAATTCATACGGATCCCTACTATCAATTGGCATTCAAACAATTCAAAAATCGATGGGTTAAAAAAAGTGGTTGACCAAAAACCGATTCGTTTGTAAAGTCAGCCTTTTTTGATGATTTTTTGGAATATCTCGTCCAAATAATGTGCGAATTGGGAATTTTATACCATTTTGGACTCGTAAGGATCACTACTATCGATTGGCATCAAAAAAATGAAAATCGAAATTTTGACCAAAATTGGCAAAATGGCAAGGGGTTACATCACGTTTTTTCTAAAAATCGGGGTCCGTTCGAAAATCAAAACTTTTTTGATGATTTTTTGGAATATCTCGGGTATATATTGTCAGATTTTGAAATGTTATACCTTTTTGAATTCGTACGGATCCCTACTATCAATTGGCATTCAAACAATTCAAAAATCGATGGGTTAAAAAAAGTGGTTGACCAAAAACCGATTCGTTTGTAAAGTCAGCCTTTTTTGATGATTTTTTGGAATATCTCGCCCAAATAATGTGCGATTAGGGAATTTTATACCATTTTGGAGGCGTAAGGATCACTTCTATCGATTGGCATCAAAAAAATGAAAATCTTAATTTTGGCCAAAATTGGCAAAATGGCAAGGGGTTACATCACGTTTTTTCTAAAAATCGGGGTCCGTTCGAAAATCAAAACTTTTTTGATGATTTTTTGGAATATCTCGGGTATATATTGTCAGATTTTGAAATGTTATACCTTTTTGAATTCGTACGGATCCCTACTATCAATTGGCATTCAAACAATTCAAAAATCGATGGGTTCAAAAAAAGTGGTTGACCAAAAACCGATTCGTTTGTAAAGTCAACCTTTTTTGATGATTTTTTGGAATATCTCGTCCAAATAATGTGCGATTAGGGAATTTTATACCATTTTGGACTCGTAAGGATCACTACTATCGATTGGCATCAAAAAAATGAAAATCTAAATTTTGGCCAAAATCGGCAAAATGGCAAGGGGTTACATCACGTTTTTTCTAAAAATCGGGGTCCGTTCGAAAATCAAAACTTTTTTGATGATTTTTTGGAATATCTCGGGTATATATTGTCAGATTTTGAAATGTTATACCTTTTTGAATTCGTACGGATCCCTACTATCAATTGGCATTCAAACAATTCAAAAATCGATGGGTTAAAAAAAGTGGTTGACCAAAAACCGATTCGTTTGTAAAGTCAGCCTTTTTTGATGATTTTTTGGAATATCTCGTCCAAATAATGTGCGATTAGGGAATTTTATACCATTTTGGACTCGTAAGGATCACTACTATCGATTGGCATCAAAAAAATGAAAATCTAAATTTTGACCAAAATTGGCAAAATGGCAAGGGGTTACATCACGTTTTTTCTAAAAATCGGGGTCCGTTCGAAAATCAAAACTTTTTTGATGATTTTTTGGAATATCTCGGGTATATATTGTCAGATTTTGAAATGTTATACCTTTTTGAATTCGTACGGATCCCTACTATCAATTGGCATTCAAACAATTCAAAAATCGATGGGTTAAAAAAAGTGGTTGACCAAAAACCGATTCGTTTGTAAAGTCAGCCTTTTTTGATGATTTTTTGGAATATCTCGTCCAAATAATGTGCGATTAGGGAATTTTATACCATTTTGGAGGCGTAAGGATCACTTCTATCGATTGGCATCAAAAAAATGAAAATCTTAATTTTGGCCAAAATTGGCAAAATGGCAAGGGGTTACATCACGTTTTTTCTAAAAATCGGGGTCCGTTCGAAAATCAAAACTTTTTTGATGATTTTTTGGAATATCTCGGGTATATATTGTCAGATTTTGAAATGTTATACCTTTTTGAATTCGTACGGATCCCTACTATCAATTGGCATTCAAACATTTCAAGAATCGATGGTTCAAAAAAAGTGGTTGACCAAAAACCGATTCGTTTGTAAAGTCAACCTTTTTTGATGATTTTTTGGAATATCTCGTCCAAATAATGTGCGATTAGGGAATTTTATACCATTTTGGACTCGTAAGGATCACTACTATCGATTGGCATCAAAAAAATGAAAATCTAAATTTTGGCCAAAATTGGCAAAATGGCAAGGGGTTACATCACGTTTTTTCTAAAAATCGGGGTCCGTTCGAAAATCAAAACTTTTTTGATGATTTTTTGGAATATCTCGGGTATATATTGTCAGATTTTGAAATGTTATACCTTTTTGAATTCGTACGGATCCCTACTATCAATTGGCATTCAAACATTTCAAAAATCGATGGGTTAAAAAAAGTGGTTGACAAAAAACCGATTCGTTTGTAAAGTCAGCCTTTTTTGATGATTTTTTGGAATATCTCGTCCAAATAATGTGCGATTAGGGAATTTTATACCATTTTGGACTCGTAAGGATCACTACTATCGATTGGCATCAAAAAAATGAAAATCTAAATTTTGACCAAAATCGGCAAAATGGCAAGGGGTTACATCACGTTTTTTCTAAAAATCGGGGTCCGTTCGAAAATCAAAACTTTTTTGATGATGTTTTTTGAATATCTCGGGTATATATTGTTAGATTTTGAAATGTTATACCTTTTTGAATTCGTACGGATCCCTACTATCAATTGGCATTCAAACATTTCAAGAATCGATGGTTCAAAAAAAGTTGTTGACCAAAAACCGATTCGTTTGTAAAGTCAACCTTTTTTGATGATTTTTTGGAATATCTCGTCCAAATAATGTGCGATTAGGGAATTTTATACCATTTTGGACTCGTAAGGATCACTACTATCGATTGGCATCAAAAAAATGAAAATCTAAATTTTGACCAAAATCGGCAAAATGGCAAGGGGTTACATCACGTTTTTTCTAAAAATCGGGGTCCGTTCGAAAATCAAAACTTTTTTGATGATGTTTTTTGAATATCTCGGGTATATATTGTCAGATTTTGAAATGTTATACCTTTTTGAATTCGTACGGATCCCTACTATCAATTGGCATTCAAACATTTCAAGAATCGATGGTTCAAAAAAAGTTGTTGACAAAAAACCGATTCGTTTGTAAAGTCAACCTTTTTTGATGATTTTTTGGAATATCTCGTCCAAATAATGTGCGATTAGGGAATTTTATACCATTTTGGACTCGTAAGGATCACTACTATCGATTGGCATCAAAAAAATGAAAATCTAAATTTTGACCAAAATCGGCAAAATGGCAAGGGGTTACATCACGTTTTTTCTAAAAATCGGGGTCCGTTCGAAAATCAAAACTTTTTTGATGATGTTTTTTGAATATCTCGGGTATATATTGTTAGATTTTGAAATGTTATACCTTTTTGAATTCGTACGGATCCCTACTATCAATTGGCATCAAAAAAATGAAAATCTAAATTTTGGCCAAAATTGGCAAAATGGCAAGGGGTTACATCACGTTTTTTCTAAAAATCGGGGTCCGTTCGAAAATCAGAACTTTTTTTGATGATGTTTTTTGAATATCTCGGGTATATATTGTTAGATTTTGAAATGTTATACCTTTTTGAATTCATACGGATCCCTACTATCAATGGCATTCAAACAATTCAAAAATCGATGGGTTAAAAAAAGTGGTTGACCAAAAACCGATTCGTTTGTAAAGTCAGCCTTTTTTGATGATTTTTTGGAATATCTCGTCCAAATAATGTGCGATTAGGGAATTTTATACCATTTTGGAGGCGTAAGGATCACTTCTATCGATTGGCATCAAAAAAATGAAAATCTTAATTTTGGCCAAAATTGGCAAAATGGCAAGGGGTTACATCACGTTTTTTCTAAAAATCGGGGTCCGTTCGAAAATCAAAA